>NC_088717.1:45444253-45762266 GCF_963576615.1 Watersipora subatra
ACCTCCAGGTGAATTTGACGATACAGATGTATATGCCCGCAAAAGATGGAGTCAAGTACAGGGTCTCGCAGATGCCTTCTGGCAAAGGTGGAGAAAAGAGCATATACAAAGCCTACAGAGCCGACAGAAATGGATAGAGAAGAGAACTCCACCTCAGGTGGGTGACATAGTCTTACTTAAGGATGACGCCAAACACAGGAATGACTGGCAAATGGGAAGAATCACGCAACTTCTCCCAAGCAAGGACGAACAAGTTAGAAGGGTGCAACTTGTGTTAGCCACTGATAAACTCCACAAAAATGGTAAGCCTGTTGATCAACGATCTACTTTTGAAAGGCCAGTTCATAAATTGATTACCATATACAGACCAGAGAAAGAGGTAAGTAATTGCTAAGATATGTCAAGGATACGTTAGAGATCTTCGTACCAAAGTAAGTAAGTATACTCTTGATGAAACTACTCACACTGACGTACATAACCATAGCCATTATGCCTTATCCACCACTAGTAGTAGTAGCTTTTACCATTTATTGCTATAATAAAAAATACAAAAAATGAAATAAAATAAGAAAAACAACAACAAAGGTGAAACAAACTATTAATACCCCATTATAGTAATAATCTTAGAACTAAGACCGTGACAACAATCTTTAGCATGGTAAGTATGTGGCAGCATAAGACAATATTCAGTGCTTTAATTCACTGTAGATACAACTTCAGGAGTTAATTTGCCTGTGTCAGGTGGTCAAATTAAAAGGGGGAGTGTAGGGAATTGGTCAGCATCAATGCCTAGTGGCCTTCTCCACCAGCCTGTTTTTTTGCTGTGAATGTTTTGATTGCGGTTGGGTCAGCAATGAAGAGATGGATATTCATAAGTTAATTACTTTATGATAAATGCAACTTGTCTTTTGTTTTGTAATCCAGTAGATCAGTTCTCAGCATACAGCTACGCTAGCAACATCAAAAACGTAGCCATGATTTCTTATTATTAAACTACATACATATAGCCAACAACTAAACTGAAACACTAACTACTCTCTGGAAGACCACAATAAGGTATGATTTGTGCTATTCATCCACTTTATATAATGCCTATTGTTTTATTTTGAATTTGAGCTTGAATTTATTGTACTGCATGCTGTCACTTTCTATTTTATGCTCAGTGCACATATTATTTCATATTGCCTTTAATTATAGTGTCACGGTTGGTTGGAACAATAAAAGTTGTATAAGACTACTCATCCATCCAATCAGTCTACACTGTCAAAATTCAGAGGGATAGTTACACTAGTTGAAAAAAAAACCCATAAAGTTTTAAACTTTGAAAGTTTAGCTCTGAACAAAAATCTAAATCAATTTTACCTTGTGAGATGTAGGATATTGTGGGAATTGTCTGCTCATTTTCTCCCAAAATTTGACTCAACACCAAGATTCAAATGTATTCTCATAATAGGATTTAACAAACTTTAAAGTTTGCGTAGTATTTATTTAGGCTATTAGGCAAATATAGCTCTGGGTATATTACACTATTTTGGTGATGCTCTAAATCGTGAAAAGTTTTGTAAAAAACTTATATTCTCTACAAACAGCTATATTGGCTACATGTGTGTGAAAGTTTTAGGCATTTTACAAGTGATACTACTTACACTAAGTATTCTTTGAGCATTTTTACTCTAAAAGTTGTAATAGTTGTAATTATCAGTCTGTCAGTCAGCAATTGCATTGGGCAGTTTTTCACAGTGCACAGAAAAAATAACCTTATTTTAAAAAGTCAGATATTGATATCAATAGTCTCGATATCCAAATCACAAAAAAAACAATTGTAACTGTGGCAGTATAAAGAATAAAGCTTTTAGAACATCAGGGTCAGATGATGCTGAGATGAGAATACAAAAAGTTTATTTATAATGCAGTTTGGTCAATAAATAAATCAACAAAGGAAAACAATAGAAATAAAATTTAGCTTTTACTTGCTATATTAATTGCAACAAATAAGAATGAAAAAATAATTTTGTTCGATAACAAGGTCAAGCTCTTGCTTGAGAAGCTAAAGAATAAGAAGACAATTTTACCAAGTTAAAACACGAACACATAATATTGTGTTAAAACTTGAAACTCCCCAACATAAGCAATCAAAAAGTAAGCTCTTGACAGGTTCATTACTATGACACCTCTATCACTGCCTACAGTTTGATACTTTAAAAGCTGTTGAATCAAATCTTACACTTCTTAATGATAGGAAAATTACTCATTTTACATGCACTCCAGTTTTTGTTGTAACATATATGAAAATGTTTGTGATGACTCTTATATACATGTACTAGCGTAATCATGATTATATTTAATGAAAAATATTATAATTAAAATAAAGGTATACAGGTGATGCTACTACATTCTTGTTTTATACCTGCGGGCCTGTCCTACTGTTTACCAAAGCCACTTTTATATCATACTTTTGCTATTTGTTCTTACTTCAATATGGTTTTGTTCTTTGTAAGGTTATATTTTATTCAATCAGCAATACTAGTAAGATGTTATTGAATATGTAGACACCGCTACATATGATGTAAATACATCATCCTTTCCATCATTTAGAGAAAACTGGCTATCACTGTCAGTAGTATATTGCCAATTTATAATCTCAAACCTTACTATTTTTACTCACAGCAACTCAAATGAGTTAAACTCCTGTATATATAAATGTAAAATAAATAAAACAGACTATAACTTCAGACAAAACACTTTATTACTATTAGTTTCATGCTTGGTAAGAGCAATCTTATATACACATGTATACATATATATATATATATATATATATATATATATGTATATTTATATATATATATATATATAAGAAGCACATTTCACTAACCAAAAATCTTCTTAATACACATCTGCAAATTTAAAAATACCGTAGTTACTGCGCCATTCCTGAATTACGTGCCTTACTAAATGCTTAAAATTTAAAGATATATTTTTAAATATAAAAAAATTTTAAATATAAAAAACAACAATATAGCATATGTACAAAGATATATTTTGTATTTTTATATTATATATATATTATATATATATTTATATATATATATATATATTTATATATAATAATATATATATGTATATATATTTAATAATATATATATGTATATACTGCTATAAAAGTATCAAATTTTCATTCAGAAATTTTTTAATTTTGGTTGAACAATTAGACAAAAACAGGTATTATAGCAAAGTTGAGATATTATATAGTCTATATATATATATTTCTCAAAATATGTTATATGTTGTGTATATGTCGGATTTCAAGCTATAGATTTTAAAATCTTGATTTTTTGCAATCTGATGGGTTCAAACTCACGACGGCTCTCTTATCGACGAAGGTTATATCTGTCTGCTCTACCACTGTGCTATTACACTATAGCGAACTGATGAGTTTTCATATAAAATATAACGTCATGCGCGTGTTAATTATTTTAGCCTTCTGTTTTTTACCAAATATTTTAAGATTTGTTTGCCTCGAGCTCGAACACAAATTCGGTTCTCGACTACTCTGGAACATGTGCATTGCAATCAGAAAAGCTCCGGAAACGCTCGGAAACAAATAAGCATTTTACGCTTCGTAAATTCATTACAAAAAGGGAGAACCCATGTGGGACGACGCCTCCTCTACCCAAGAAATTTACTAGGGAGTTAGCCTTTCCAGTCGATTTACCCTAAATTGTTTTGGATGGTGAGTCTCCTTTAAAGATGTAAAGTCAACAGGCCATTGCTGTTTATATTTTCTTTTTCCTACGGTTTTTGATGTAACTATCTGTTGCATATTCTTTAGTATTGTATTTTAACCTTTAATGATTTGAATGTTTTAGAAGAAAATTGTACGAAATGTTTAGTTTTGCTTTCTTTTTCCATGATCATAAATATAAAACATTTTATTAAAATTAAACACAATCTATATACACCCGTTTCCATTTATAGTATGCAGTATACGGTACATCTTATGGTGTGAAATGTTGAAAACATACTTTTCCGAAGTATATCTCCAAATTTACCTAAATTTTTCCTCATCTTGGAACGGATTAAAATCTATATAATTTTATTTTATTGGAAAATATTGTTTGGATCTCGAAAAACTCGGTTTGCAACGCTAGAACAACTTAACACATAACGCAACCTAACAAGTAACACATAACAACCTTTTGGAACAATTATGTTCAATAACATAAACTAAGCTCTATGTCACTGAAAGTTATGAACTTTTAAGTTTACAGCGGTTTGAAAACATTTACAGTTCTTTTATTTATTTTTAATTTATTTGTCCTGCACAAAAACCTTTTCCTCATAATATGAAGTTTAAAAGTTACAGTTGTTAAGTAAAGATGTTAAGTTAAAGATGTAAAGTAAACAGGCCATTGCTGTTTATATTTTCTTTTTCCTACGATTTTTGATGCAAATATCTGTTGCACTTTTTGCTGTTTCATTATTGTTTCCTCATCTTGGAATGGATTAAAATTTACATAATTTTATTTTAATGGGAAAAATTGTTTCGAATCTCAAAAAACTCGGTTAGCAACGCTGGAACAGTTCATCTAGAATAGGTTGAACCGTACGTTATTAAAAGCTGAAAGTTATGAACTTTTAAATTTACAGTGGTTTGAGAACCTTTTCCTCATGATATGAAGTTTGAAAGTTACAATTGTTTGAAAAATTTTGAAAACCTTTTCAGTTGTTTTTATTTTGTTAAATGTTATTCATTTTTTTAATTAACGTTTATTTTAATAGTGATATAGTATAGTAACAAGCGCTATTTCCTTCCTACAACAGCCAAATGTTTTGTTCATGAAATGCGTGTTTCAAAAATATTTCTGTCAGTGCTCACTTTGTGTATTAGCTTTCACATCTTTCCTTCTAAACCTAACCAATTAATAATTCATAATTATTTTCACAATTTACTAAAATAATTGGTAAAATTAATGCAAAATTATCTGTAAGATTTATCGTTAGTATCAGTTATTCCTCACTCTCTTATATTTACATACATTTACATACTTTGAGAAATATATATATACATATATATATAAATTGTTTCCTCACCCCGGATACCCCGTATGGGTAGTAAATTCTGCTCTAACTTGGGTCTCCTACCAGAGACCTGGAAGTTTGAGCACTCGCCTCAAGATCTTAGCTGTTCCCAATAGCGCACTTTTCTGCAACTCACTTGAGTTGATCGCTGTTGGTATTCGGGCAAGCCACATTTTATGCGCCGGTGTTATTGTGCCCAGTGTCCCAATGACTACTGGGATTACAGTTGTTCTTACATCCCAGCATTTTTCAATTTCTTCTTCAAGCGGGAGATATTTCTCTACCTTTTCTTTTTCTTTGCTGGCTATATTGTAGTCATTGGGTACTGCTATATTTATTATAGTAGCCCTCTTGTTCTCCTTGTCTACCTCCTTGTCTATATATATATATGTATATATATATGTATATATATATATACAATACATTTATAAACCTTGTATAACTTTTGAAGTTTATAATACAAGTTATTACAGTTTGCTACGTTATCGTTTTTATTGCGACTTGCATTTTTTAAACATAATTTGAGTTTAATATCTGTTTGAAGTTTAACCATTATTCATTGTCTTACCACTGTTACCTATTCTTACCTAGTTTCCAATCATTTTTATTAATATTAATTTTTGATTCAACAATTCAACAATATATATATATATATATATATATATATATATATATATATATATATATATATATATATATATATATATATATATTGATGAAGAAGAAGGTAACAGTTCACTAGAAGAAAGTGCTCAATATTAAAATAGAGCATATATATATAAAATATATTACAAACTGAAAACCTGTAAAACTGTTTACTACTTAAAGTTTCATGGTTGTTTTTGTGCAGAACAGGTTCTTTTCTTTGGATGTACATGTATTAGACAATTTGTAACTTATGAGAATACATGTATTTAACAAATTAATAAAAAACATATGATAGAACATGGTAGTATTTTGTGGTTGGAATATTATTAGAACAATGTCTGCCAAAAATGGTTGAAGCAAAAATTGCACAGTGCTCTTTGAACTTTTCAGATATAGAATTCCATTGGCTGGATAAGGCTCAACAACCTTTATGTTTGCATTATGACAGTCACAACATATCACCAATTTATATGTATGTAAATCTCAAAGTCTGTAGTTTAATTTGTGCAGTTATAGCTATTAAAGTATGGTAATGAAGAATCTATATCATAAAATATTTGAGCTCAGAACCTCCTGTTTGCCATGCCAATTTAGCTACAAGAGGTTAACGGATTCTTACCTCGAAATATTTTGCTATGTGGGTGAAAACATGCTACCGCTCTCCATTACAACTCAACATTATTCTACATACGTAATATTAAGAGCCACAAATAACTAGCTTACTTAAACTAGCCATTGAAAATGTGCCAGGCTAATGGCAAGTGGCAGGCAACTACAATATAAGTTGGTTATAATACTCGTGCAAGGCCAGGCATTTTGTTATTAATCATTATTTTTGAAAGAGAGCAGATTTGAATTATAGCAAATTTATTGTACGCTTTTATGTTGATGCGGACAACATGTTAAAGCCTTTAAATCTCCATTACTAATTTTTTTCATAGCAGGTATATATGTATTTCTGTTTTGTTTAGCACACTAAAAATGGTGGGTTTTTATTTAAACTTGTTACAAAGAAAATTTTCTAGCTTTTCTACTGCTGTAGTAGAACCCACACATTTTAACTTCTTAGCTTTCTACATATCTTTTCAGACGTCACACTTGGCAGTATTGATATATTCTCATGGCTATCAGTTTCAAAAGCTTACAATGACCATGAGCTCCTTCAAAAAAATGTATGTCTGTAAGTAGGATATGTTACCAATTACCAGAAATTATCATTAAATCAAAGTATTCCATGCTGAAGAATTCGCTACTTTAAATAAAATGCAAAGGAAAAAGCAAGGTTAGAATAACCACTATAGCAAGGCTATAATAATCATTATAGCAAGGCTATAATAGCCACTATAGCAAGACTATACTAGCCACGAAAACAAACTAGTCAGTATAGCAGTAAATGTTACATAACTCTTTGGAATAACTTGTTAATGCTTTAAAGCAAACTTAGCAGTCAAATATTTAAAAAAGGAAAAATAAATGATGTAATTATTTAATCAGGAATTTGAGTAAGTTGTGAAGATAGCAGTTTGTCACACAACTTAAAAATAAAACTGATAAATTAATTTAAACTCAGTGTGAATTTTCACAAGAATTAAACTATGTGTTGTTTATTATTCAAAAGTTTTGCATGTAAAATTGAATATATTTTTTAGAAACTACTACATGATTTAGTCTTGACAAGAAAAAACAACGACAGCCAAATCTTAAAGCTAGTAAAAAGTGATCAAAACATTAATACAAACAAAGCTGGAGCCTGACATAATTTTAGGCAGCTTTTTTCAAATTACAGGCAAACTATATTTTGCGCTGAAAGTAGTTTCCATGTTAAAATTTTAAAT
The DNA here is from genome assembly GCF_963576615.1 of Watersipora subatra. Taxonomy (NCBI): domain Eukaryota; kingdom Metazoa; phylum Bryozoa; class Gymnolaemata; order Cheilostomatida; family Watersiporidae; genus Watersipora; species Watersipora subatra. The sequence goes on from NC_088717.1 coordinate 45,451,819, forward strand.
TCTTCAGCATAATCAATGTCGTTATTCACTTTTCTTTTTTTTAGTGCAGACAAATAACCAACGGGAAATTAGTAAATGCTAGCTTCTGATGTTGGCAAGACATGACTCTGTATTAACTCCATGCAGCTAAAGTAAAACGCAATATGAGACATTTATTATCATCAAAACAGTTCTTTCTATGCATGTATTGTTGAAGTGTATTGAGACAGGGAAAGACATTATTCTTCAATGCGATATATTTGGCACAGTTTTGTGACAAGAAAATCAACCAGCCACTTGTGCACCACACAAACTAGCAAACCTTAAAGAATTTTGCTCATAGGTTTGGAAGCTGTTCACCATAGCTGATAGTTGATGGCTATAGCAAAAACATGCAGGCTAGGCAATAGTAACTGGTTTCCATTGTTCAAAAACCTTTTTTGATCATCCTACATAAGTAGGAACTATTAAAAATTTGTTATGTTCTAGAAAATAACATTTATTGGGCAGGCACGCTTTTGTGCCTATATTTCAGCAAAAACAGTTTAGAAGAAGATGCACTGTTGATATAGTGTATTTAGATACTCGCCAGTGAAGCTGTACGCCAATGGAATTATAACAGCAATAGTAACGTCTTTAATATTTCTTGAATGGGTTAAATATCAGAGAAGCAAGTCTTGTCCCACCTAATTTTTTTCTGGAATATATAAAAAATAACAGTTTGCTGAGTATCAGTTAATTTACACTGTAGAGAAGTGGGCCATACATTAATTTTTTAAAGTTTGAATTGATTTTACAAATAAAGTTTTAAAAATGGACATGGCCAAATGCAACCTTTTATAACTTGAAAAGTGGGTGGCATTTTTTCAACTAAAAGTTGCAACTATTTAGCAGAAAATATATTTTTTAATGTTGTACATATTAACTAACTTGACTATATTCTTAAATTTTATATTGATGAGCAAAACGGTTTAGTGAAAAATTTTTTAAGTTGCCCTAAAAATACAAAAAGGTAAATGGCTGTAACAAACAATGTTACACATGTTTGTTGACTTCTCAAGTTAGCCTTGCACATTGTGAAAAAACATTGTCATCATATTAGCTCTATTATTTCTGTTTAAAAAGACATGTTCCTATCAAACACAACAATGAGTTAGGAGTAGGATTGCAGAAACTGCGTGATTAATGCTCTTTTATCTTTTTTGAAGCTTAGAGTGGGAAATTTGTTTTTAAATTTCTACAATATAAAATGATGACTTGTCTTTCTTTTATGCTATTAGAAAACAATCATTTCTAGACCTAATAATTACTGAGTTACTTCCAAAACCAAAAGCACCTGTAAAAACGTTGGTTGGATAGTTGTAGATTAGTCACAAAAAACTCCGCTAAAATGCCTTTGATTGGTTGCATCAAAAATACAAACTTTTGGAATTTTCCTACAACAAAGTTTATAATAATTGTGTTACTTATTTCATAAAATAAAAAAAATTACACTAAAGTTTTCAAAGTTAAGCATTTTTTGATATTTTAGTTTTTCTTTTTTGATTGCCACTTTTGGAAAAATGAAAAAACGCTTTTTTCTGATATAAGACTTCACAGAAAGTCTACCTTGTAAAAAAATTGTGAAGATTTCAGCAAAAGATGATAACACAAAACAGCATACAAATATTTGGTAAAAAGTAAAATGCATAATAAAATGTTCTTCAGAACTCATTAGTGAAACAAAAGCACTACATAGTAGTGAACATCAAAAGTTGGATAGCAAATTGTAGTAAAATATTTCTAATGCAGCTTATAAGCTGGAGACAGATTATAAAAAGTTAATACAAAGACAAAATAAAAGTTAAGCTTACTAAAATATTAAAATATAAACATTTAGCTCTGGTGTGTGTTTAGTAAGTTGAATTCATTCAATTTAAATTCCAAACATATGCCATGTCATGCCATAACGGGTTAATATACTGAACTAGTTTCTGTCAAGTCTCTCTCACACCGCCGGTAGCCACTACATCTGTCTCAAAGATCAGAACTCCATGCACTGCTTTACATGGTGATGTTACAATTTATGGCCATTAAAAACTACTAAATGGGTACTTGTTATTTTTGTGAGCGTAGGTACATAATTACCGAAATTACAAACACATTTTTAATAATCATATTCAATTTTATAGGACATTTTTTTATAGTATGAGAACTAATTAAATTGTACTTGATAAATTTATATAAGAAATACCTCAATTGAATCTAAGAACATTGACTTACCAACGCAGTCCTAGAGCACAATAAGCCCATTTGTTGTGGTATGACTGTAGTTGTTTATTTAGCCTAATCTGTATGCATCATGCCAACGTGGAGTCAATAGAAACATGTTTACAGTCGATGCTAAACACAATTTTGGTTTACAAAAGTATTTTTTATCACTTATTTTTTCTATTATTTGCAGTGTCAGATACATTATATCTACAGAGATTTTGCCTATCATAGATGAGCCGACTTGCGATGATAGTCTTTTGAGCAAATACACCATTGGCAGAGACTATTTTATTTTCAGCAAAAATGATAATGCTAATGTCATAAGCTGCTGTAATACTTTCACGTGACTCAGAACATGCTCACCTTTTTTATACACAGTTGTTGCAGAAAATGCAAAAAAGCTTAAATGAGCACACATTCTGCACTACATTATAGTCTTTTCATGGCATCAGCTAATGTAAAATGTTCTGTGAATTTATTTGATATCATAACCTATTTTATGGACCGCTATATAAAATGTTATAACAAAGTATAGGTACAGCTGTCAAATATTGGGTTTTACTAAATATTTAACAGGATCCCAATGAAAGATTAATAATAATTGAATTAAGAACAATTGTGTAGTTAAAACGACAGCATAAATAGCTTGTTATTTTACAAGAACTCATCTTACATTATTAGATTAGCAATTGATCACCTGACTTGAAAATAGTTTTAAAAAACTTTTCAAAATGTACAGGAGTCAGTTAGGTCAAACATTCAAATTTTTTCCACTAAAAAGCAATAATTTTATAGTGAAAAATGGTACACTTGAATATTTTTTGCATGTGTTTCTAAGAAATATCATTCATTGGATGAGTCAGTGGGAGACCAATTTAAAAGATCAATAAAATGCATAACTAAATGTTGAGCTACAAATGAAATGACTGAGCAAACGCCGAGCTTAGAGTTGTCACCTTGTAATAATGCACCACATGTTAGGTGAAAATCTCATCTAAACTTTATGGAACCAAAGACCGAAGAAAAATCATCAAAACTCAGTTAGATATAAAGCTGATGCGGGATAAATAATTATAAATATTTGCCCCAATAAAAGGTAAAACTCCAAAAAACATCAAAGCAATCATTTATTTTGAAATCCCTATAATAAAATTTAAACAGGCAAGTTATTCATTTTGATCTGCCAGAGCCTACAAGAGGACAAGCAGTAAACCGGTAATTACTCACTCTCATGCTGATAGGACATAACTCCTTGCTTAGTTTAAGCCTGTGTTCTAAACAAAAAAGATTGTTCAGATCATATTTGATTCAGCTTGGTTTGAAATAAGTTGTATGAGTTTGCTTTAGCTTGCTAATCACGGGTAAGATTTTACAATACAGGCTTATGGTAAAAATTAAAAACTGTAATTGACAAAGCCGTATTGTTATCATCAGTATTAAACGTATATAGTTAAGTTAATAAACAATGTCATATAACATTTTGTATTGCTCTAACAATATCTAGTTATTGATGGCGTGTTTTTAGTAACTAAAGTCTATGTTCATCTACCATTAGTGTAAACAAACATGGTTCCAGACCATGAAGTAACTTGTTTTCTTTAAAGTGGAGTGTAAAGGCAAGAAGTAGTATTGGTTAGTCAATTTGATCAAACCAACAATGGCAAGTTAAGCCGTGGTCACATGATAGCCAAACTGACTTAGGTTTGGTTTGGTTCAGAGGTTGTTTTACTTTGGTTCGCCTAAGCCACATGTCACATAGCATCCGTAGTCACTTTGCTTCCTAGATACTATACACACTGATACAGGACACTGTTTCATTGGTAGTTTTTATGTATTTGAGCTAAATATTTCTATTGTAAACAAAAAACTTTGAGGAGCAACTATTAATTATAATTACGCAGCAGATTTATCAAAAGATCGTTCAGCTGCTCAAAATAAATCACTCGATACAAAGATTTTGCCAACCCTTCCCATCAACCAAATTATATTTTTTATTAACATATGTATGTTTTTCTATGCTGAGTACATAACAAACAAAAACAGTCTTTATCATGGTACTGTGGTTTTACATAGATAAATCAGTCAACGATACTTTATCAGTATGAGTATGACACATTACTTGTATTCTACACAAAAGAAAACCACAACCATTATTTTACATTTATGCAATAGTTAAGTGCAACATCTTACATTTATGCAACACAATCACAAGTCCAGGTGAGCCTTGTCGTAAAATGCTTCATGTTGTTTATTTAACAAAATAAAAGTATTATCTAATTTTTTTAAACTTTGCTCACACGCACGTAAGGAGAAATGTGACATGTGCTCGCTAGAATTTTAACTAGCCAATAAGAGCAAGGGTTCGGCCACACAACTTTGAGCAAGACCGAAATGGTTCGTTTCGGCCAGAATTGTTTTCAGTCAAACAGTTTACAACTGACAGCAACGTCGTTTTGCCTCATTTAGTTCGTTTCGGCCCTCGTGTGACCATCACTTTAGTCGAATGAGAAAGTTGTGCAAGTTTATAGAATTGATTTAACGTTTGTCACAAAAAAAATTGTCAAATGGCAATAAATATGATGAAATATTTTTGAATCTTTGTAGTTAGCTCCCCATGTTCTAAATAAAAATGTATCTCAGTATTGCAAAAAGAAATAGAAACAAATCCATGCTGTATGGTGTAATTATACAAGAAATTCTACCGGCTGTTGATTGATCAACAATCTTTGTTTCATATTATAGCAGACAAAACGATGTCCTAGGTAATCTTGAAAAGTTACTAAATTTGTTAGATTTTTTTTATTGAAGTTGTACACATTTGGCTACACCCTTTTATGCTCCAAAAATATATTTTTCCTTAGAATAACTCAAAATGTATTTTGGCTCTATTTAATACAAGTTAAGCATTATCATTTTTAAATACCAGCTAATCTAATTTAATTTAAAAGACATGGATGTTGCTGAAACAAAACCCTGTATTTCAGCTTTTTAGCAACTTGCTTATATTTAAACTAAGTGATTTATAGCAATGAAAATTTATGACAGCATTCTGATTTCAATCACTTCAAATACTTACAAGCGCATAATGAAAATTATTGCAGACAGTAGATGCAATTGACTTTGATTAATCTCGTTCCTGTCAGAACTAAGCATGAAAAATTAAATTTGTTAATCATTAGAGTGCCAAAGCTAGCAACGCAACATATTGTTATTGTAGCATTCAAAGTTCAATTTTTCTGCAACGACAAGCAGTGACCAGGCTCTCAGGTAAAACAAATAGAATTACTACCAACCAAATGGGTTCGAAAACTAAAAAAATTAATTATATTTTAACGAAGCTACTCAAACAAGAAGTATGTGTCATATGCTAAATAACATTTTGAATCAATGCATATAATTCCTTAGTTGCAATATCTTTAAAAACTAACATGAAGCTAAGTTACTGGTTTTAGCTACTTCAGATCATAATTTGTCAGATAAAAACATTTTAATTTCTCTTAAATTGGAGAAAGCTAGCAGCATGAAAATTTCCACTAAACCATGTAAAACAAATCTTTTTCACAAGAAGGGGTAACCAGGGCACTGTGTAGGCCCAGGGGTATGGCGGACCACCTCCCATTTCACTGAGAAAAATTATTTTTAGAGTTGTCTTTTTTTAAATTTTGCACAGGATTAGATGTCATCTTTCAGCTATATTGTTTTAAAAACTTTGCATGTGATATTCAGCTACTGGTAAGAAAATAATTGATTTCAAGACTTAAAAGTAAATATTAACACATTTGATGTTAATGTTCTTTGACAGAAAACTTATACATATTTTTTGTTGTTATTGCAACGCATAATACAATCAACCTTGTTCTTTGGTATGGTGTAATTTAGAGTCTTCACTGTTAAAAGTTTAAAAAAAAATTAAATTATTTTTTGTTTCATGCAACGAGCACCATATACTACTTGGCCTGGGGCACTGCGGATCATGGTCCACGGTGCCTCGGAAAGACTAATATTGCTTTTAAATTAGTATTTTTAAGTTTTTATAGTATTTTAATATAACGAGTAGAGTTTCAAAACCAGTTAAATCCAGTTTTGAAAAAAATGAGTTAGGCCCACTATACTTTTTGTTTGGTCAATATCTATCATCTGTGCAAACATCAACTTCCAACTCCCATCACAGACAAAGTTATCCGCAATAGAAAATCGAATTTCATACATATTCATATAGCAGAAATATTTAGTTTTTGGCCTATATCTTTGTTCCGCTAAATTGAATTTAACTGGTTTTGAAACTCCGCTCTTCATATGCATTTAGGCCTGTAATTGTTAGTCATTTTTGTTAACTAAAGTTCTTTTAGACGCATTACTTAATTTGAAGGTACATCATGGTTTGTAACCCCATCTCAAAAGCTCCCCCTAAAGCTGATGTGACGTTAATGTGAACTGCAGTCAAAGGTGTGATAGAAGATGGCATATCTGCTAGGCAAGTGTCATGACAGCTAAAGATTCCCAGAACCACTCTAAAGCGTTATATAGAGGTTACTGGAAACCATGGCATTGAGAACGCTTGCTTTCAGAAAACGATTTCCACAAGATTGGTTTTTTCTGCAGAGCAGGAGAGGATGCTAGAAAATTATTTGTTGACTGCCTCCAAACATTACCACGGGCTTACACCAAAGCAAGCGCGCAACCAGGCAAAGGAATTTGCAAAAAAATCAACAAAGTTATTCCAAAACGTGGGACACAACTGAATGTGCCAGTAAATATTGGCTCTCTGACTTCATAAAACGCCACACTCGTCTTTCTGGCAGGAAACCTGAAACGACCAACTTGAGTCGTGGAACAAGCTTTAATAGAACAAATGTCCATGGTTTCTATGACAATCTGCACAATGTCTTAACTAGACACAACTTCCCAGCAAAAGATATTTGGAACATTGACGAGACCGATTTACTCACTGTTTATAAGTTTCCCAAAGTCTTAGCTAATAAAAAAGCTCGCCAGGTTGGATAATTCACTTCAGCAGAGAGAGGTGTGTTATGCACTATGGTTGGTTGCGTCAGCGCTTCGGGAGCAGCAATTCCACCAATGCTGATTTTTCCCAGTGTGAACTTCAAATCGCACATGCTGAGAGGTGCTCTTTCTGGTACTTTTGGGTAGCAAATCTATCTGGCTGGATATCCGCTGACCTGTTCGTCACATGGTTAAAACATTTTATTGAACAGACTCACCCAACTGTCAAAAAACCCATGTTATTGCTCATGGACAACTAGGATAGTCACCTCAGCATTGCTGTCATAGATCTCGCTAAGGAAAGCGGAGTTGTTTTCTTGACCTTTCCTCCCATTGCTGTCAAAATCTGCAACCACTCGACATATCTGACTACGGCCCTTTCAAGAGGTACTATAACGATGCTAAAAATTATTGGCATCTGGAGCAAGCAGGCAACATTGTGTCTATATATCATATCACAGGTTTACTTGGGAAAGCTTTTCCTTTGGCAATGACCATCTCAAACATCATATCTGGTTTTCAAAACCCGGAATTGCCCCATTTGACCGGCATGCTTTTGGCGATGATGAATTTTGAAAGTCCTACATAATAGATTGCCTTAATCCTGAAGAAACACCTCCTGTGCCACTAGCTCCCATTGAAAATGCTCCTGGCTGCTCGTACAGTAATATTTAAATTGACCTGAAGAGCTACCCACCTCAGCTGATAGGCCTATTGTTATTGGGGACCTTAAAGTATCCAATCATGTTCTAGTAGTAGTTAAAGGAAAGAAAACTGTGAAGCACTTCGTGGCAGTGATACTTGACGTGTGTAACACTGATGACACTATCGATGTATTATTCTTCATACAGCTCAGGTCCAACTTTATACCCTTAGAGAAAGAAGACATTGCAACAGTTGACATCAATGACATTGTGATGTTGCTTCCAAACCCTTCTGTTGTTGGTGGCACCCAAAGAACGTGCAAACAACTTTGCTTTAATATTGACTGATCCCCTCTGCTTTAATAAGCAATTTTCTTCGCCAGACTGTGTCAGAACTATTTTTTAGATTTTGAACACCCCAATGCAGAAAGTTTTAGAAATATATGTTTTTACATGGTTTTGTATAATGCATATTTTAAACTTTACCAAATTATTTAAATAAATGGTTCAAAGCGTTTCCGTGGCAGTAGTTTGATGTGTATGTCCACGGTACCACGGGGTGCAGTTCATGGCACCCCGGGGCCGGGGTACTGTGGACCACTTGTAGAGGGCGCAGAGGAAGTATCCCATGGCTTGTTTTACTATTTGACAGTGACAGTGTTTTCAGTGAATTCATAGTGTAGCCCACAAATCAAAGTATGATATAGCAAAGTTTTAGTGCTGTATCTGGAAAACTGTGGCATTGACATGAAATATTGTGATTTCGGGCCGGCGATGCACCAATTACGGTGATGCCCCTACTAATAACAATCAAATGATAAAATGGAGAATATTATTGGTTTCTAATGAAATGATTTTGCTTTGGGAAAAATAGTCCTTACTTTAGAGCAGTCATGCAAACCATTAAAGAACAAATATGAGTGATGTTCTTAAACACTGTTTAATAAGCACATATATTTTTTCAATTGGGAAACTACATAAAAAGTGTTGCTGTTCTTGTTGTTAAAGTGCGGCTGGATAGTAGCATAACAAGAAAGCGGTTTAAAATTTGTAAAAAAATTCCCAAACGAACCAAGCATAAAGATCCCCCAGATGCTTCTTTGTTTATCACAATGAATTGTGTGAAATTAGCGACAGTCTAGTGGGTTGGAGCTGTAAACAATATTGACATAGTTACGAAACCCTTCGTGATTATGTTGCAACAAATTACAAGAGTCTTCAGTTATCTGACTTCTCAATGATAGTTTTATTACCACACATGGTAAGTCCTTTGAAAATGGCAATAAACATATTTGATAAACTGATCAAATAAAACATGTCCTTTACAGAAGACAATAGCTTCGGGCTTTAAAGGATGATTCATACAGAAATGTTTTCAGTCAGTTAAATCTACACGCTGAAAATATAACCTTTAGTTGAACACTATGACAGTTTTTTTCCGCCTTTGCTTGGAAAAGAAGGGGGTGCATTGATGTAGAGTGTGGTGCTTTAGTTTCCACTTCTTTGTATTGAGTGACATTTTATTTGGAGGAGCGTTCAGCTAAAGGGGGTGCTCAAATGGACTTTTACAGCAAGCATTTGTCATGAATATGAAAGTATCTACATGTACCAGCAAAATTTTTATCTTAGACAATCTTGAAAACAAGCTGTTTGGACTTACCTCCATATTGTAGCAGAGCCAAAATAACCATGCTTTGGAAGTTTTAAAGTTTTCTCAATAAGCAGAAATATTTTAAAGTTAACATAAAAAGTCTTACTGTCAAATTTTCTATTTCTATAAATTTCTATAAAGTTGACCGCATTTCTGATTTTCATGAAAATGTATTTTCATGTATGTGTGCATTTTCTCTGTCCTACGATTGTGATTGTACACCTAACTTACATAACCCCATATTATCTACCGCTTTTACACTGGCCATGAGCCTTGAAAGATTGTAGTATGCAAAAAATATGTCCACAAGTATTCTATAATAGGGAAAACTGTGTAAGTGGCACATATGGTAGTGTGTTTGGCTGATACTTCAAATACCTGGGTTTGATGCCCAATGCAGTGCAAATTATGTAAGACATTATTTTCTCACAAGTGTTTACACATTTGAATAATAAAAACAGTATTATTTACAGTAGGTATTCCTACAACGCAAATAATTCATACCATGAACGTCTACGTTATAGGGAATTTATGTTATAAGAACAGTAAATAAATGTAAATTGTGTAATCCGGTTCAAGACCTTTCCCAAGCTCATCCCTTCTGCCATGCAATAAGGAAAAACTTGGCTTAACTCCTTTAATTTATGGGCTGTACCGTAACCGCAGTACTATTGGTTTGCATCAACAACTTTTCCCTTTTTCACGATCAACTTCACAGGTTTTATAGACCATGTTTGTGGCGATTTTTCAATAAGTTGATGAAGACTGCTCATCTTCAACGTTTCTCTACAGTGATTTACTTGTTTTTTCTAAACTGTAAAACCTATTCTGCAAAGCACAACTAATATCCAATATTTTATACGTTTACAATAAGGCAAAACAACAAAATATTTTACTATAAAAAGCGATTCTACCTATTCATAGTCAATCTGTATTCAAGAGTCAAGGTTAGGACAAAAGAAATCTTTTAATGATACTCCAACTCAAGACATTTAGATTGGTAGACCAAAGCAGTATCACATGCACCACTCGATCGCCTTTATATTTATGAATGATTGTGCAGCTACTCTTTGCTCAGTTTTTTTTCAACACATCTGACTCTCTATTAGGACAAGCTAAAATGTAGCAAATGTTGTATCTATAATAGGTATGATGCTGTAAGCGCGTCATGTTTTCCTCCGCAGGTGCGCCCAAATACACTAACATTAACTTCAAATTAGCAAACTATCTTGACTTGAAACTTTACGTGATAGGAATTTTTTACATAGTAGGAAGAAAAAAACTTCACATAAGTTGTTTATGTTATCTGGAAATTACATCATATGAGGTGTATGTTATAGGAGCCTCTATTGTACTTCTGATAAAATCAGTTTACTTCAGTAGAATTCAGGCGTAAACAAATAAAGAACCAATATTAAGGATGTTCTTAAACACTGTTGGATAAACACATAGTTCTTCAATTGAAATAATACTTAAAAGTTGTTGTTGCTTTAGTTTTGAGAATGCAGCTAGAAGCCAACATAGCACAAAAGCTGTTTGACATTCCGTCACCAGTTCCTAAACCAGATAAAGATAGAGACCACGCAAATGCTTCTTTGTTTATCACAACGGATGTGCAAAACTAGCTATTGTCGAGTGGGTTTGAGCTGTAAACAAAGTTAAAATAGTCATAAAATTTTCTGTAATCATGTTGCAGCAAGTCACAAGAGTTTTCAGTTGTCTGCCTTCCCAATGTTTGTTTTGTTACAACACAGCTTCAGTTCTTTGAAAGGGCAACAGCCATATTTGCAAAAGTGATCAAACAAAAAGTGCCCTTAAATCAATCAAAATAGCTCAGGGCTCTCAAAGACGATTAATTTGTAAACTTTTTCACCCAATAAATCTACATACCATGTATAAAAGCTTTATTTAAACACATTTTCACTCTACTTTTCAACCTTGTCTCAGGAATTTTGCTTGGGAAACAAAGCTGGTGTTCATGTAGAGGGCAGCCCTTTAATTTTCAACCCTTTTTCTAGAGTGACACCTTATGAGAAGTAGCGTTCAAATAAAGGTTGTTTTCAAACGAATGTTTTGCAGTTAGCATTTTGACACACTGACTGATTAAGTTCTGCAAAAGATGATTTGTGACAAGCCAATGTTTTGAACGGAAGTATGCATTGTTTATCTAAATTAGCTCTCAAGTCTCGTGGGATCAAGCGCTGAAGTGCCATAAATATGAAAGTATCTAACACCAAGATGTTGATCTTATACATTCCTGCAAACAAGCAGTTTGAACTTGTTTCCACATCGAAATGGAACCAAAATACATATGCATTGGAAGTTTGAGAACTTTTTCGATAAGGAAAAATATTTTACAGGTAACATACAAAAATTTTACAGTTAAACTTACAATTTGTAGGATCTATTAGGTTTTGTATTTGATTTTTTTAAATGACCACTTTTTTTGATTTTCATGAATATGCATTATAAGCTTTTTTTACCCATGATGGTACAACATACATAACCCCAAACTATCTGCCACTAACAGAGTGGCGATCCCGCAAGCCTAGAGAGATTTTCATGTGCATTAACTATGCCCACAAGTATTTTGTTATGGGGAAAAGTGTGTAACTGGCACATATGTTAGTGTATTTAGCTGGTAATTCTGTTAATTGGGTTTGATGCCCATGCAGTGCAACTATTCTGCCAAAGTAGTTTGTGTGGCTTTGGACTTATGAATACAGCTCTTGCTATTTTAAAGGTGTACTTGCAACAAAATTTACATTACAGTTATTTGATATCAAAAGATTCACCATGTCTTACTCTGCTGTGTGGTAGGTGCAAAATATGTGGAAATGTGATTAAAAACTGTCAAAAGCTCAAAACAAACATTTAATCGCTGCCATCATGAAACTGCCGTAGATTAAAGTCTTTCCAAAACAGCTCAAATGGGACGTACTTTAACAACATGGCTTTTGTTTACACTTTCATACAACCTCATTCGTTGAAATATTTTCACAAATATACTTCACGCATTCAATAAAACCATGTCTATTGTTCTTACGCGTCTATTTCATCATCATTGTAATGCTGTCATTTTGAGCAGTAATATCTCAAAACCTACCATAAAAATGCGTTTAATTTTTTAACCTTAGCTTGAAGAACTGCATATCATCCTCTGATAAACACGACAAGCCTATTGGTCACCTGTCATAGTTAAAAAATGATGCAGAAATGATTCGTGCTGTTTGGCAGGAAGGATGGGTCACATGATCAGATTACGACTAGACGATTAGACCAAGCCGCAATAAAACTGTAAAGTAGCGAGCTTCTACATTTGATACGGACTCTTCGATAAAACCCGAAGTGTTTGTCATAAACTAGTGCTATGAGAGGTTTTATATTGAGCCTTTTATTGGCCTTTCAATTCACGTGACAACATCACATGTCAACACAATAACCAAAACAATTGATTACATCAGAGAAAAAACCTGATTCCGATCTATGGCGGTTTCATGATGGCGGCGATTAACTGTTTGTTTTTGAGCTTTTAAGAGCTTGTGATCACATTTCCACATATTTTGCACCTACAAAACAGTAGAGTGAAACATGGTGAAGCTTTTAATACTAAATGACCCAAATGTGACTTTTGTTGCAAGTAAACCTTTAAAAATTTAACTCTAAACGTAAAGAAATGAGAACAAGCTTCTTTCAAATACACCCTTTTGCTTAAAACTTTGAAATTAAAATAAAGTGGTTAAGTACTAGACAGGTACTAAAATTTCAGCGGTTAAGCAATTGTAAGATGCAAAAAAAAGAATGTTGTGAGGTCCTGTTTTCCTTTTTATGGTTAGTCTCAGCTAGATGATCAAATAGCCTCTCCCCATTTGGCTACTAACTCTTCTGCACTAGCTCTACAAAACCATACTTTAAATGTCTCAAAACTGTTGTTGTGGAGCTTTAGTGTATTGAAACTTTTTAAGAATAAATTCAAACCAGCAACAAATGTTGCTGGTTTGAATTGTCTAGGGGGAGCTTTTGAGATGGGGTTACAAACCATGATGTACCTTCAAATTAAGTAATGCGTCTAAAAGAACTTCAGTTAACAAACATGATTAACAATTACAGGCCTAAATGCATATGAAGAGCGGAGTTTCAAAACCAGTTAAATCCAATTTAGCAGAACAAAGATATAGGCCAAAAACTAAATATTTCTGCTATATGAATATGTATGAAATTCGATTTCCTATTGCGGATAACTTTGTCTGTGATTGGAGTTGGAAGTTGATGTTTTCACAGATGTTTTTTAATAATATTTTTCTATTCTTGTTTTTCTAGATTCTACGGATTCCTTAAAATATTTTTCATTTTTTAAATATTTTCAAGTATGGAGATATTGTAAAAATTTTTTTGGCTAATTTAAAGATCAACTGTTAAAGATAATATTGCATATTGTGAGAGTAATCTCGATAGCTGGCAAACTTGGTTTATCTGACTACTTTGTTACAGCCATCTGTGATAATTAGCATTAATATGCTTTTTACTTTTAGATTATAACATTGTGACTATGTTTTATTGATGTAGTAGCTAACAAGTTTGCAACATCTGCAAGTAATCTACAAGGTACAAACAGTAGCAATTATCTGCAAGTGATATGAGTTTGGTTTCTAAATAATTTTGTCAAATGACTCATGCCTGGGAAAGATGGAAACAACATTTGTTAATGAAATGCAAGAAAATTCCTAACAAACTGGTACATTTTAAACATATTCACGCTTTGGTTATATTTATTTTAAAAGAGTCTGCTGTTGAGCATGATAAGCTTGTGAATTCATGACCTTTAGCTTAGAGCTCTCTTCCTTTGTTAACAAAGTGCCCATATTAATCCTCAATATTCCATTGTCTGTTGAAACACTGGTCACATTTAACTCCACTTTCCCTTAAGTTTGAATACTCATTATATACATGATCAAAACATGGTGTATGCCTGAAATTATAAATTATTCAATCAGTATATAACAAACCTTTGAATTTTACAAACTACAGCTTTTTCTATAAAGAAATATCATCTTGTGTAATTTCTCAAGATGCTAGAATAGCCAGAGATTACAACATATACTTTAAATGTGCAAAGGTGTCTGTTGCTATAAATGCTGAGCTTGTCATCATCATGGTGATCATCAATGGTCAATTTTAATTACACCACATTCATAAAAACTGCTTTAGTGTCTGCATAAACAAAAATCTTTGTCAGGATTTACGAAAAGGCATTCACCTAACGGCGCTGTAAGCTGTGAAATGAGTCTGGTGGCTGGTCGCCGTTGCCAGTGCTAAGAGAAAAAGACTGTCAACGCCAAGGCCACTGATGCCAAATCAATCTCGAGCTCTGAATTGGTAGATAATGTGGAGGACTGGGCATTTATACTTATCTATGCCATCGATAGAGCGGCACCATCAACTGATATCTGTGTCCGACTATTATAACCTTATATACGTTTTCCTCATATGTCTTTGTTATGTAACATTTTGTATCCAAGCCTGTCACGCATGCATGCCTTAATTAAACCATACATTGTTATATAAGAGTCATTACACTCTTTTTTATAGGCAAGAGCAGAAGTGGGCGGAGAAGGCCAGTATATAAGGAGGGGGCACAAGTCACCTCAGTGGAATTGTTGAGAGCTTTATGCTATTGTACACGTGTTCATACTTATAGATCCTAAATAGACTAAAACCTTACTCACACGAACTGATTACATTTATGCCTGCCTGGGTCTGACCAGAACCCAGAACTGGTCTGACTCCGGATAGAACTGCCTGAGAGATACCTAAGGAAGGCTAGAGGTTGGTATACGCTGCGACTGGACTTGATTGGATATGCAATAGCATAGAAGATCAGGCTTTAGAGCAAGCTATTCCGGGACCTAGACTAGCCAACGATAGGGATTCAGAGAGCAGGCTGTATTAAGATTCTGAATGAGCCTGAGGTTGGGCAACTACCACGGACTGATCTGACCACCAAGTGTGTCAGGCAGGCCTGGCAAAGGGGAGGCCGGCGTTCAGGCTGCACCTGCCTGTTAGTACAGTAAAGCTGGCTCAGCTACCAGGGCCAGGCCTTTACACTGGTGGCAGCAGTGGGATTGATATGAACCTACAAAAAAAGGACTAACAAGGCGCAATCATGGCCAGATGCACTCGCAGCACAGAACGACCGGGAGTCCCCCAATGGGAAAGACTAAATGGTCTAGAGCGACTGAGGAACGCACTGGAGAGAATGGTTGTGAACCAAGAGGTGCAGAGAAATCAGGAACCCCCAGTACCCGGAGAGACACTCAAGGCTCTCGAATACGATGGGAACAGTGATGTGGAGGCTTTCATCAGGCAGTTCGATGATGTAGCCATCGCGAATAACTGGGGAGCCAGATCCGCCCTACTACACATCTGAGGAAGGCCGAGAGAGCAGGCCAAGGAATGTGGACATAGACAGACGTTACAGGCGGTATTCAACAACCTCCGAGCGAGGTTTGGCATGACACCCAAGGAAGCGAGAACTGAGCTACAGGGCCTGACAAAAGAACAACACACTACTCTATTTGAGCATACCACTCGAATAGAAAAACTCACGAGTATTGCGTTCGAGGAACTACCTGATTGCATGAAAGAGGAGATGGTGGTAGACACTTTCTGCGAGTCATTAGGAAACATTTACCTACAAAGACACTTATTAGCAGTACTCACCCCCACCCTAGAGACAGCCATGAGAGCGAGAAACGAGTATTTACAGATACGGCCCGATATGACTCCTAGGCAGACTCAACCGATGAGATCCGGAATTAGGGCTGTTCAGCCGGAAGAATTTGAGCAGGCCAAAAAGAAACAGGCCCTCGTAGAGCAGGCTGTAGTGGCCCGGACTACATCTAACCCTTTAGGGGCACTGCTGACAACCACGAGAGACTTAACGAAAGAGGTGGCTGACTTGAAAAAACAATCAATCAGCCACGACCTCTTCCAGGGCAGATGACACGGGAAAGTGGTCTGGTCAAGTGCTGGGAGTGTAACCAGGCAAATCACCAGAAGAGGAACTGCCCCAAGAGACAGACTGGTGGCAGTGCCACCCAGATACAGAACCAGGGAAACACTTACTGCCCGCAGCAGTAGGGCAACCTGCTGGTTGCAGTAGGGGACCAAGAGTTCAAAATCACAGAAAACTAAGGGGGGGGGGGCAGGCTGAAGGAAGGCGGCGATGGACCCAGAAGGCTGGCACCAGCCCACAGAATTGGTGGTTCCTGCCAGGATGACTCCGGCGGGGATGCTTCACACCTATAACCCGTACCAGTGCCTAGAGGGTCTAGATGGAGAAGAAAGGGAAAAGGAGGTGGATTCTCAGGAGTCGCCACAGGCAGCCAGACAGGCCCAAAGGTGATATATCCACCAAATCCAAATCCAAAGGCAAGCTAGACGACAACAGACTTCAGAAAACACCTGGAATCTGGAAGGAAGTGTGACATGAATAAACCACTCCAAGGGATCTTGGCCGCAAGGGTCGGGACAGAGAGCAGATTCGGCATCAGCTGGAGCTCTCAGGGAACCTAAGCGCAGATTGAGACGGAGGGAGAATTTAGCCTCGATTGAGCACTTCAGAAAACAGAAACGACCTAGGTTGAGGAGAAAAGGCCCAGCAGGCGCTGATCTTTTTCAGAGGTCTGGACAGGGTGGATCGGAAGCGAGAGCCAGCTCAGCCGGCGCTGAGACTCTCCAGAGATCTTTAGTTTTTTAGTTAGAGAATTTAGTTACAATGACATATTCACGGCAAGTTAAAACTCTGAGCTTTGTACAAAAAACCACAGAAATCAAATTTTTTAAACTTTCGGTTTTTATTATTAGACTAAAATATGCACTCTGCTCTGACCACTATTTGAAAAGCTTATGTCGTCTCAACTAGATATTTCATAGCCTTTGATTGGCTGTGTAAAACCTTGCTTAAAAATGCAAAGTTTGTTTAGCTTTAAGCCATTATAAATTATGATGATCTGGTTTTAAAGTCATCGATTGCTACATTATTAAAGTTTTCAATACATTGGTTCTACTGGCAGATAATTAGTAATGCAGTTAATGGTTACCATTTGACAATAACCACAAATTCTCTTGCACATTGCACATGAAGTACACCAGGTTTAAACTTTTGTGCAATGTATGAAAATACCATATTAAAAGATAATTAATAGATTCTGAGAGAGATAGTCTTGAAGCAGCAGTTTCAAAAATCTTAAATCAGAAACCGTAAAACAAAAAATGGTCCGCTATTCACTTTATGGCATGTCTTTATGATTTCTGTAGCAAGACTCTCACGTCCTTCATTACTTGTCGTTTTATGGCTGGCAGAGACTAGGGGCTTCCAATCTCTGTTTGAATATTCATGTATATTCAAGGTCGATGAAGAAATACAGCTTCAAATTATTTTATTTTATGTAAAAGATCATGTTGCTTAACAAGCTACAGAAAGCTTAGTTAATAAAGGATTGAGTAATGTAATCCTTTATTTCAAACATTTTTTTAAAATCTTTTCACCAAAGTTTTGATTTAAAAACATAGCTAAAAACCAGAAAGCTGGTTTACGAATTATGTTAAACCCTGCCGATTGTTCATTTGTTTGCTTTTAAGCATTCATGATTGGCTTTTATTCGAAAGATGTTTGCTGGCAGATTTTCTAAATGAGTGCTAGTAACAGGATTCTCTGGATACTTTGTGCGCATTTGAAGCTACCTTTCATTTTTGTTAAAATTTGTGTAAGACCAACTGGATGGGTCACAGGGTACTATTTTAAAGTGGTTTGGAGTACTCCAAACACTGGGTAAACTTGTTTGGTCCATTCGTAGAATCTACCATGTTACATAGCTGTTTCTATAATAAGTTTTACATAAAAAACTCACTTCTGCTGTTTATTGATCTAGTTTTCTCCCTCCCTACAACTGTCTTGAAGTAGTGACTGCCTAGTTCATTTTTGAAGCTCTGCACACTTAGAATTTGCTTACACCTGGGAAATGTGTACGATGACATTAAATGATCAAACCAAAAACGTAAAGGAGGTTGTAATTTCAAGTGGGCAGCTTTGTCTTGCCAGGTTTCCAGGCTTGCCAGGTTTTTAGTTGTCTGTAAATCAAGTAAAAATTTTAAAACTCAGTTTATTTTCTTGTTTTGAGACCAAATAGATCACCGTTAACGCCCAACTTTGGCGTCATATCTACTCAGTTTAGTAGTACAACACTGAAAGAATATGACAAAGTTGTGAATGCAAAATTTATTTGGTTCAGCAATGGAAAGCCTACCTAATAGGTTGTATTCAAGTCTCAACTGCATGCTTGCATTTAAGAACTCTCTATTTGTATCACCGGTGTTGTGAGTTACTTCTGGAAAATTGTTGATTATCTGATTCACTCGTCTTATATATCAGTATGATCTTTTCCAATAAGATTGGTATAAAATTCCATTTTGCTTGCAACTAGTTAACTTTCCTTTTTAGTTACAGCTTCTTTATTTTTAATTTTTTATGAACAATATTTCATCAACAAAGTGTGTCTAAAATTAAAGCTTTAAACCTTTAGCCATAAGTTCATGTTATGAACATGTTTCATGTTATGTTCCATGTTTTCATGTTATGTTCCATGTTTTCATGTTATGTTCCATGTTTTCATGTTATGTTCCATGTTTTCATGTTATGTTCCATGTTTTCATGTTATGTTCCATGTTTTCATGTTATGTTCCATGTTTTCATGTTATGTTAAATACCCTGTGATCCATATTATAACTAAGAACATGCTGCTTAAGCTAAGAAGTTCAATGCAATGCCTGTAGATGTCAACAACAATTGTAGTCAACAACCGTATTGTACATAATTATTTTTTTTATTATAATAATGAAATTTACACAAAGATTGTATTACATCAACAATATTTATTGAATAGTAAGTATTCACATGTGGCTAGTTCTGAGTTATGGTTAGTTATTAATAGACATGTAGATGTTTTCAACATGATATTTCATCGTCCAGATTGTTTCATTAGTAACTTCAGTATTATATGAGATTACAAAGGATATCAGATTAGAAATAATCACCATTGTAGCTAAGCAAGTAGTTACTAACCAATCAAGACTTGAATAAATTGTAAAACTGTGAACAAGGAGCTAGTATAAGCTTAAATCATGCCCTACTTACTACTAGGCACAATGTTTTAAACAAGTCTTACGGCCGCCAACATAAACAGGAATAAACTAAAGCTGACAGAAATAGCGGGAGAACTTGATATCAAGGCATCGGTATTGCAATAGTCTGTTTTACACCGACAAGCTTTTACTCCACCGCTTTCTATGCAGCCCGTCTTAATATTGTACTGATCCAGTTCAGCGGTTCCACATGATTTGCTTACTGCAAAGTCATAAAATGTTTTATGCAAAGATTTGTCAACAAAAATGGTGGCATGTTTCATAATAGTTAGTTTGACATTTGAGTCTATAGCCATTGGATATTGTAATACAATTAATAGTTGAAAGATTTTAGAAATAATAGCTCAGGAGTAAATAGACAATACTTATTCATTTATAAGGAGACATAACTC
Organism: Watersipora subatra; assembly: GCF_963576615.1. NCBI lineage: Eukaryota > Metazoa > Bryozoa > Gymnolaemata > Cheilostomatida > Watersiporidae > Watersipora > Watersipora subatra. The sequence continues at coordinate 45,471,945 of NC_088717.1, forward strand.
AAAACATTTTCAAAGATTCTTCATTGCTCATGAAGAGTAACAACCATAATTAATATGAAACAAGTAAACTTTGTTTCCGTAAAAATTTTGAAAAGAAAGTATAATCTTTTCATGCTGTATTTTCTTATCTTTTACAAGCTAAGAAAATACAGCATAATGATGTATACTTGAATCAGACTAGTGTTTCAAACTTTCTTACCTATTCCTGTAGACTCTACATATGTTGCATAGCATGAGTCTGAATTGCCTACGATGGAACAGTGTGCTTTTACGGCTTGTTGTTTGGCACAGTCACCACAGTTGTAGCATGATATGGCCCAACTTCTAGCAGCTAACATACCTATTCATGAAAGCGGCGGTCAACATGAAATTTTCCACATACCTTGAGAACAATGCCAAATGAAGCTATGGGAAATGATGAATTTTCCTTTTGTGCACTTTTCACTATATCAGCTTTCACAAACATAATAACATACAATACAAAATATGAGGAAACTTAGATCGATAGAACTAAACACGCCTGAGTAGCTAACAGAAGCTGAAGGTCTCCAAACTAAAAATTGGGAAAATCTATAATAAACCATGTTCAAACAAACTTTAGCTCCGCCCTTGATACGATTAAATCTAAAAACAGATCAAAATGCACCAGTGTTGTTTTTTTTAATTTTCTTGTTCACTTTAGCCAATAGTTTTTAAAACTTTTTTAAAATGTGCAAAGAACTTTATTAGCCTAAAAATAAGTGTTTTCAACAAAGATTATGCATTTTTCAAAAGGCTAGAAAAAGTATTTAATACTTTGTTGACACAAACAAAATTAAAAATCTCAGCCAGCTTCGTCGAATTAAGAAAAAAAGTATTTATATTATACAATGTTTTATAAAATGAATTATTCAAACACTGTTTGATATAGAAATTGGCAATTTGGTTATGTTATGAACCGATTCTTTTTCAATTATCATGATTTTACTGTCAAAATAAAGCACAAAGGCATGAGTTTAAAATAGGTTAGTTTTAGTTTATTTAAGATACATGGCTTAGCCATGTATAACACCTCCATGTTCGAGGACCCTAGTTTAAGGCTAACTTCAAGCAGATGCAAGCAGAGACTGAAACCAAGTTACATAACAGCCTCTTTTACACACAGTCACAAAAACCAGAACTTTTCATGTTTTAATCTTGGTTAACCTGATTGAATTACTTTAGATGGACCACTTCTTGGAGTTGCAGTTGACCAGCAACTGCAGGACTAACCAGCTGAACCAAAGCCCTTGATTGGCCATTTATGAACTCGTTTACCAAAGTAGAGCTATTCTCACTTTTGTTGAAATGGTTTCGCAGTTGGTGATGACATCATTACTAGCTAACATCATTACACTGACAGCTGTGATCAACCCCATGAGGCTGAACTAACAGCTGTTATCACTTTTGCTAAATTAGCCGAAACCTAATAATTCTCTAGCTATTCTCATTCAAACTCATGTTTTGTTTCAACGAAGCTATGTTACTGCAGGACTCTACTCTATTTTTATAGTTTATTGCTGCACTCAACTTTAACTAATTTGCAACACTAAAACAAAATGGTTGGAACTTACCAATTATAACAACAGTGAGCTTCAAATCCATGTGTCTCTTTGAGATTTTTTTAATGAAACTGGAAAGTTCTGAAAAACAAAATCAAAACTGTTTCGACTATGTAACAAGTAGTTTGTGGCTGGATATTAACAGGAATCTTTTCTTATTTTTTACTGTTCAATAGGTTTTCACTTAGTGCCAAATCTTTTGCCATCAATTGTGACAGGAAAAAGTTGATTATCATATTTATGCTGGAATAATGGTATTTTGCTCCCAATTTTAAGGTCATTGTATCAAGAGTCTATAACTTCTCAAAATCTGTAACATTCAGTATCAAACATGTATATTCAATTAAAAAACTCTAGAAACACCAGATGGTAAACGTTTTACCGCTTAGCGTGAACTTTGCTTCAGCATATTGCCTTTTTACCAGTTACTTTGTTTAGTTTACAGACTATTTCCTAAATCCTTTTTTCGGATTACCAATTTTTCGAATTGAATTGTTTATTATTAACTGAACTATAAATCCACATTAAAAATTTGCATCCAGAGTATCATACTGACGATGTTAACTTTAGGCTATTTGTAAACACTGCTTCCAAAGCTGTCTTAACTGTCAATAGCTGGCACATTTAGGTATAATATTTTATCCCTTGGGGTTCTTTGCTGTAAGAAAGGTGGCTGTAAACATTTGTTGGTGATGTAAAAAGAAGTTATTTTGAAATAAATTAAGAAATTTTGAGTCTGATCAATATCGGACTTTTGCGAAACTTCAGTCGCCGCTATTGAGGCTTCTATTAAAAGAGTACATGTACCAAATGTGACATTTAAATTAAAAAGTTCTGGCATTCTCATTAGATAAATTATTGTTAGAACTTGACTAGGAACACTAGGACCTGAAAAGAGAATGGGTTTTCAGTCAGAAAAATATACAATTCATTGTGATGCTCAGCAACAGTAGGTATGACTTGCAAGTTTTTCCCGTACACACAAACATGACTATCAGATTATAATAAATCTAATAATAAAATAAGAAATGAAGTAATATCGGTCAACTCAGCCAACAAACTAAGCAGCTACATGTAAAGTGAAACAATGATTATGAGTCAAAGAATCAGCTGCCTAACCCCAAACGTTTGACTAGCTGATTGTGATTAGAAGTGGAATCATCCATCATTACCGTTTATACGGAAACCTTTGTACCAAAAAGTATCTGAATAATTAATGTTGAAGTAACCCAAAAAATTTTTCAAGTTTTTGTTTGTGCAAAGTTTACTAGTACAAAATGCAGAAACTACATTTCCAAGCCTAAACCATAAACCTTTTACATCAAGACTATAATAATAGCTTACACTCTTACTGTTGACTTCAGGTTGATTTTAACTTCATTTTTTAAACTTTTCATAGTATTTTTATATCATTATGAGTAAATAAAAAACTTACTACCTATGCATTAAAGCGATACATTAAAGTCACTTGGGGTTTTGTTCTACAACTCATTTTTCCATTGGCAATCATTGTAAATCTAAATCTCATTGGTTCAAAAGGTAAGTTTTTAAATTGTTTTTTTTTAGCTGAAAAACCATTAAAAATTGGAATTCATTGAAAGGTCATCGATGCGCCCATGTTTACTTATTACAGCAAACCAATTTTTTCAGTCATTTTTCATATCATTCACCGTTTTAAAATAGTTACTGCTTTTAAATTCATCATTTTGAATATGGAATTTTCTATAATACTAATGAACTAAATAAAATTACTTCTGATTTTGAACATGTAAATGTGTCTGTAATTGTAAGATTTTATGTAATATTTAAAAGATTTGAAGCTTTATAGTGGAAACCCTACTAAATAGAGTAAAAGCGAAGCTTTATTGGTTTTACTTTACTAAATCCACTATAGTGAAGCTTTATGGGTTTTTAGTTTTGGTATAATATTATTTGTAGCCAAAGTTTTTTTGGATCATTATTAAAATCTATTTATTTTACAATTCAAAATGCTTGAGTCTTTGCTATTCGTATATGAAACAATTATGCATATACACTGTACATTAGCTTTAGCTATTGAAGTGTTTTGACTAATCAGGTTCTCTTTGAATAGATTGCTATTGGGTTGAAAAGATAATTGAAGAATGAGTATTTGACTTAAAACCTCTGTAATAATGAAAGCTTTGTAAGAGAAAATGTTAACATATAAAACTTTCACAATTGCATGTAATAATGTAGTTTAAAACTCTCAGCTAACACTTACCTCTGCTCTATAGAGATTGATTTTATTCTCTCACTTTCCACACGGCTATTTATAGTTATTAGATATTCCTGTAAGTCGATTAGCTAAGATGGTGCTCAGTCAAGCGTAAGCTCAGCTTTCATGACTCATTATGTTGTTATTGATGACATGGGTAGGGGTGAAAAGGGTGAAGGGGTGAACTTTTGTTCCTGGTAACTATATACCAGAGTGCCGATACCAGGACTTAAGCAAAAGATGATTACTTAGAACAAGTTTGGTTTGCGATATTTAAAAAACTCCTATTGGTCCTCTTTCCTTAACTGCTATCTAGCAACTACTTCACTTTTGACAGGCTTTTATTTTTGCCAATATATGAATAGCCTACATCTGCACAAAGATTTGACACCGGATTTCCTATTCTTGCTTCATCTAGTGATGAAAAACTAATCTGTACAATCAGCTGTTGCTAACGAGTTAGTTGTAATGATTCAAATATGATTCAGATGTCACAAATCAGGGCATTTGTGAGCTTCTTTCTTGTTGCTTCTTTATATAGGAGCAGCATACTTCAATTATTTACATGTATGATCATGAACAAAGTTGTTTGATTACATGCCTAATATGCGTATTTATGGATATATATTTGGTGTGTCATAGTTTTTACTAAATATCTCGGAAGTTTATCTCATTTTTCCAGCTAATAAAAACATTTTTCAACTAGTCTCTGACGCCATGCTCTATGGAAAGAAATGAGGGAAACATTCTGATTCATAAATTGAGTAACAATGCTGTGTAGTGTTTGCTCACCAGGAAACACTTACTTATTGGGGATGGAACATTTTCCCATTGTTCTAGGAGCTCTACTAAAATATAAAGCACAGTGATCCAACTCTGATTTTGGTTCAGAATAGTTGGAATTCTAAATGTTACATGACATAAGAAATATAAAAACCCCTGTATAGTATCAAAAGTTAAATGAAGACTAAAATCAGATATGTTTATTATTTTAGGTGTGTGCATACATGTCATTCAATCTATTAACAAAGAGCAACAGAGGAGAAACTACACCGATGGAGACATATTCAAATACTAAAAGATGACGATTACAGAAGGCAATCAACAAATTCTGAGCACACTATACATGTAGCTACCAAAAAAGGCCCAACTTGTAATATTTGATTGCTGAACCAAGTAAAACATAATTTCTCAAATATTTCACCGTATGAGAATATCCTACACTCATCATGTCAGCGTTTTGAAGTGAGCACACTGAGTTTACGCCAAAGCAATAAATAATGAATGTAAAAAGTAAAATTATGATTGCTGAACTTTGTAAATTATTCACCTTTTTATTGATTTCTAAATAACACAATTTGCAAATAAAGGTGGGAAAGCTTCTAAAACGCTTCTTTGATGTTGACGGGAAACTATAAAATTTAAACAGCTGTTGATTTTTAGTTCCCGTGTTTACAAAAATTCACTGATAGCGCATTTTAACACAGTAATATGTTTAATGCATGGTCATCTATGCTCAGCTCAAAAAAGCAAAAACACTCATTAAAAAGTAAGCTTTAATTGCTTTAGATATCCTAGCATCTCAACTATTTAGAACTAGATAGTTGAATCTTGATCAAAAGAACTCTGATTACATAGTTTGTGTGTTTAAACATTTTTTTTAATTTCAATAAGGATTTAGGTTTTTGGGACTTGTGTAAATTGATTGGGTACGCCTAGTTATGTAAAAGGGTACATGTAATTTGTTTCTTAATATTTTTCTTAGAGTAAAGTTACCAACGACTAAATTTTAATGTCATGTAGGGTTTCTAGTGGAGCAGTCGTGTCGGTCTGGAAACGGCAGTAAATGGGAAAGAGAGACGCCTATGTCTGCTGCACAAACCATAATATGTTTTGTTTGAGTTTGCTGCAGTAGACTAATTTGTCCTATTACATATATAAACTGAAACTATGTGAATGGCCGCGACTTAGATGGATGTTTTTAATAAAAAACTTAGTGCTGCGATGAAAACTTTTTGGATCAAAAAATAATATGATAAAATATTAAAGTTGAAGACAATGCAAAACATGATTTGCAAAACATATTGAATACATAATAGCGCTGTTAACATGTGTGCTGAAATATTCTCTGATAGATGGATTTATGAAGCGTAATCAGAGCTGTATTGACAGATACTTTTGAATAGCTCGACTCAATTCCGATGTACCAAATAATAAGTTCAAAAAATTTTATGGTCCACCCTACTAAGAAAAAGCTGAGTTCAGAAAACCGCCAAGCAGGCGCAAGAATGAGTTTAACAAACTTTTGCCAAAATTGGTAGGTTAACTGATTTCAATGAACTTGACGTTGTTTTGCGTTCACTATTTCGGTCAACTCATAAAACCATTTGTTTTGTGCTTGAATTAACTAAACAAATGGGACCAATAGGAATTTTCTACAAATTGATACTAATAATGACTAGATAACGTAGACTATACATGACTTTTTGGGATGCAGTTGGTCTTGCAATACAGCCAAACATATTATTTCAAAAGATAGTGGCATACCTATTTTATTTAGTAGCTAGTTTCAAGTGGGCGTTTAGCAACTGAGAACTTAGCTGATACAAAGGCCGTCATGAAATAACCTAACTCGACGACCCAATCACTGTAGACCTGTAGAATTGGTAGTCAGTACTCAAATGTTTACGCATCATTTAGAGGAAGTTAATATGACAAGTTCTCAATTTCCATTATTGGAGGCATTTGAAACATTCATAATAATGTATCTGTAGCTGGATTTAAAATTTTATTTTAGCCAACTTGAGCAAATACAGAATAGAATATATGTCAAAAGAGCCACGTAAGACTAGACTTTTATAGGATTAGCCGATGTGAACACGAGAGATAGTTACAGGTTGTACATCATTGTTACATCATTTTGGGTAAGTCTGGGCATGTTTTTTGTTTTCTTGCTTTTTTGTTTTCAGCTAGATGATCCTATAGCCTCTTCCCTGTTGTCTACTAACTTTCTTGTACCAACTTTTTAAAACAATACTTAAAATGTCTCAAAACTATTGTTGTGGAACTTCAGTGTATTGAAATATTTTAAAACTAAATTCACAACTAGCAAACAATGTTTTGAACAATATTTTTCTCTAATTTAGTTTTCTAGATTCTATGGGTTTTTTTTAAATATTTTTTTGTTTTCAAATATCTTTAAGTATGAAATTATTGTTTTAAAACTTCTTTTGACCTAATTTTAGGATCAACTAGTAAAGACAATATTGCATATTGTGAAAGTAATCTCGATGGCTTGCAAACTTGGTCTATCTGACCACTTTGTTACAGCCATCTGTGATAAACAACATTATAAGATGCTTTTTACTTTCAGATTATAACCTTCTGATTATGTTATATTGATGTAGTAGCTAACAAGTTTGCTACATTTGCAAGTAATCTAGAAGATCCAAACAGCAGCGATCTGCAAGTAATATGAGTTTTGTTTCTACAAAACTTTATCAAATGTTTGATGCCTGCAAAAGATGGATGCGAAAGATGAAAAATTCTGAACAAACTGGTACATTTTTAAACAAGTTCTCGCTTCGGTTATTCTTATTTTAAAAGAGTGTGCTGTTGAGCATGATAAGGATGTGCAGTTATGACCTTTAGATCAGAATTCCTTTTCTTTGATAAGCAAGTGCCCATATTAATCCGCAATATTCACACTTATCATATCTTCATCCTTATGCTTCATACTAATCATATCACTTATCATAATAACACTTACCACGCATAACTCTACTTCTCCTTAAGTCTAAATACTCATCATTTACATGATGGAGACATAGTGTATGCCTGAAATCATAAATTATTTATTCAGTGTATACTGAACCTTTGAATTTTACAAACCTCAGCTTATTCTATATAGAAATATCGTCTTGTGTGATTCCTCAAGATACTTGAATAACCAGAGATTAGAACATATACGGTACTTAAAAGATGAAAAACTGCCTGTTGCTATAAATGGTGAGTGGGTCATCACCATGGTGATTATCAATACCACATCCAGCAATACAGCTTTTGTGTCTGCAGACAAGATCTTTTTGTCAAGATATACGAAGAGACATTCACCAAACAGAGCTGTAAGCTGTGAAATGAGTCTGTTGACTGGTCATCGTGGCCAGTGCAGAAAGAAAAAGACTGTCAACGCCAAGGCCACTGACACCACAACTAGCTTGAGCTCTGAATTGGCAGACAACACAACCTTCGATGGAGTATCTAGTCAACTGGGTATCAGCTCTAAGTGTTAGGTCCGAGTAGCCCCACAACCAAGGAGTAGAGCTTACGTAGAGCTAAAACCAGGAACCGCTCAGAATGTCGCAGAAACGACCTACTAGTAGAAAACTTGAAGGTCTCAGACTGTGCAGTGAATTATATATTTGTATACTTATTTATTTGCTTAAAATATATACCTATCTGCTTTGTACTCAAGTGGCATGATTCTCAGGAAACAAGTAGAAAAAACTTGATCAGTTATCATACATTAAGCTTTGAATGGCCAAGCTACGAACAGCTTGCCTAATTTCTTTTGTCCATTTTTATCTTGAAAAAAGTATTCATTTTTTTACATTAATCACTTATGGAATTTAAAATTTTTAGAGCGGTTTCATCTTAAGAACTTTAGATAAATCTTATGTAGAAATTAAAAGTAAATTTGTTATTTAATGCAAGATTTAGTTACAATGACAGATCCATGGCAAATTAAAACTCTGAGCTTTGTGCAAATTAGCACTAAAATCAAGTCTTTTAAACTTCATGTTTTTGTTATCTGACTAAAATATACACTCTGCTCTGATTTGAAAATGCATTGATTTGATTTGATTTTGCTACCTATATTTGAAAAGCTTATGTTGTCTCAACTAGATATTTCATAGCCTTTGATTGGTTGTGTAAAACCTTGTTTAAAGATGCAAGGTTTGTTTAGCTTTTAGCCATTATAAGTTATAATGATCTGATTTTAAAGTCATCGATTGCTACAGTATTAAAGTTTTCAATACATTGGTTTTACTGGCAGATAATTAGTAATGCAGTTAATGGTTACCATTTGACGTTAACCACAAATCCTCTTGCACATTGCACATGAAGTTCACCAGGTTTAAACTTTTGTGCAATGTATGAAAATACTATACTAAAACATATTTAATAAAGTGTGAGAGAGATAGTCTTGAAGCAGCAGTTTCAAAAGTCTTAAATCAGTCAACCATGAAACAAAAATAGTCAGTTATTCACCTTATAGCATTTATTTATGATTTCCATAGCAAGATTCTCACACTCTTCATTACTTGTCGTTTTATGGCTGGCAGAGACTAGGGGCTTCCAATCTCTGTTTGAATTTGCGTGAATAATCAAGGTTGATGAAAAAATGCAGCTTCAAATTATCCTACGACCAAACACGAGTGAAGCGATTGGTTTGGGAGATTTATGATAAATGCACATGTGCACACAACTCCCGAAAAATTACCCATTAACAACCATCACCAAACCCTTGTAACGAAATCTTATCAACAAATTTAACTATTTTTCAGTAAAGTTGTTTGAGTATGATTATGATGCAAAATGCATATAAACCTATTTAAATATGTTACCAAGCCTTTGAAAGGTTACCGCAAATTCCTAAAACTAACCCATCTGATCAGATTATAAGTAAATAGACAGATTTATTTGGCCGAAAATCATTATTAAAACTTGCTAAGCTTCACTTTTATAAAAGTTAAGACCGGAAATTAAAACGTCGAGCGACAGAGAATAGAACGATTAAGTCGTGCGCATTTCACGAAAAAATAACGTGCACGTTTCACCAGTCTATAGCATTGTCGAATTGCCGAAGGTTTCTGTAATTAAGTTAGTAGTACTGAAATCGTTTCATTTTTGTCAATTTAAAAATAACTGACATTTTAGTCAATTTGGAGTACTTTGGTATTCTAACTGATGTCCAACGCAGTGTAAGTAAAGAAAATGACGATGATATTTTTTCTAACGGTTCCTATGAGATTATTAAAATAACTAATTATAAGTTTGGATGACTACAGAACAGTGACTACGTAGTACATAATTTCTAAAAAATCTATATAAATATCACAACTTCGTGATATTGTTAGCTAAGACGTTTTGAAATGTAAACAAAAATGTGCATTGGTTTTATATTATTACTATATTAATAATATTGGTTATTCTAATAATATCAGTGCATTTTACTTCTAATATTGGCCAATATTGCATTTCTCCTATTGCAGGGGAAAGATATAAACATATAATCTTTTCTTTTCATTATTGCTATTTGTTGTATATAATAACACCCGCACCAAATACATTACCGCTACCATTGCAGTTATCCTATTGCACTGCAGTGCCATTTGACTGCTAATATTGCATTTCTCAACCATCAGTACCCTTTCTTTTTTTTCCAATATCACTTTGGTCTTGGCTGTATGACAGTGGAATTTCTAGTTTTATTTTATGTGAAAGATCATGTTGTTTAACAAGCTACAGAAAGCTTAGTCAATTAATAAAGGATTGAGTAATGTAATCTTCTATTTCAAACATTTTTTGTTCAAATCTCTTGACCAAAGTTTTGATTTAAAAACTTAACTAAAAACCAGAAAGCTTTCTTACTAATATTACTTTGGGTTGTAACTAAAATTGACACATACTGTAACTGGGGACATACTGCGTAAGTTAAAAAATTTGAAGTAATGCCTGTAGATATCAACAACAATAGGCAACAACCTAATAGCATATGAAAATTTATTATTATAAGTACATGTATATTAATGAGGTCGATACAATATTGTGTTACATCAACAATATTCTTTGAATAGTAAGTAGTTACAGATAGAAAGCTGTTAGTTATGGTTAGTTAATGAACATGCAGGTGTTTTCAACACAAAAATTCATCATCCAACTTGTTTTTTTAGTAACTTTAGTATTATATAGGGTTACAAAGAATTGGAAATTAGACATAATTACTCTTTTTCAAAAACTTTGTTTGAGTCAAACGCTGCTGTCTTAATATTTCTAGTCATTTAATAAACAAAGTTATTTAGAAAATGTGTCCAAAATGCTTACCATATATAAATAAGTATCCTTAAAAAGAGTCATCTTTTGCAAGGTGTGCTTAAAATACAAATATTAATTTCTTAACAAATGTTTTTTTTCACAAGTGAGTAAATTTCATTAAATTAGTTTAAAGTAAATATTCAAGTTGCATTATATAGAAGTTGGCTGTTTTTAGTAAAATCAAAACTGTTATCGCCTTAATAATTGACGATTAATATTTTTGCAGCTGGTAAAACACAATGTAATTTTAGGATTAGTAATCTGGAGGAATGTCCTTAACACTCCGACATTTTTTACAAGTTATTTGCAGCACGCATTTTGTGCAATAGGCCTAAGTCCTGTTAAATATAGAGCAGGTAACTTCATGTTAGGTTTTACTTCCAAGATAGATGAAAATGTTCTTTGTAAAAAAACAACTTATGTTAAACCCTGCCGGTTATTCATTTGTTTGCTTTTAAGAGTTGATGATTTGCTTTTAGTCAAAATATGTTTCCTGTCAGATTTTCTAAATGAGTGCTAGTAACATGATTCTCCGGCTACTTTGTGCAAATTTGAAGCTACCTTTCACTTTTGTTAAAGTCTATCTAAGACCAACTGATTGGCTCACAGTGCACTAATTTGAAGTGGTTTGGAGTAATCCAAACACTAGCTAAACCTGTTGAGTCCATTCGTAGAATCCATCATGTAACAAAACTATTGCTGTAGTAAGTTTTACATATAAAGCTCACTTTTGCTGCTTATTAATGTAGTCTTCTCCCCAATAAGATTATTTTGAATTATTGACTGCCTAGTGAATTTTTAAGGCTTTGCACACTTAGAATTTGTTTACGCAAGTGAAACATATACGATGAAATTAACTGATCAAGTTAAAAACTTAAGTGAGGTTGTAATTTCAAATAGGCAGCTTTGTTTTGCCAGGTTTTGAGTTGTCTGTAAGTCAAATAAAATTTCTAAAATTGAAATTTCTCACTTGTTATGGGGCCAAATAGATCATTGTGTGGGCCCAACTTTGGCGTCATATCTACTCAGTTTAGTAGTAAAACACTGAAGGAATATGCCGCAGTTGTGAATGCAAATTATATTTGTTTAGCTATAGAAAGCCTACCTAATCAGTTGTCTTCAAGTCTCAACTGCATGCTTGCATTTAAGAACTCTCTATTTGTATCACCGGTGTTGTGAGTTACTTCTGGTAAATTGTTGATTATCTGATTCACTTGTCTTATATATCAGTATGATTTTTCCAATAAAATTGGTCTAAAATTCCATTTTTCTTGCTACTAGTTAACTTTCCTTTTTTAGATACAGTTTTTTTTGTTTTAATTTTTCTATGAACAATATTTCATCAAAAAGGTGTGTCTGAAATTAAACCTTTAAACCTTTAGCCATTGTTCATGTTATAGAAACCCGTGACCCATATTATAACTAGGAACATGCTGCTTAAGTTAAGAAGTTCAATGCAATGCTGTAGATGTCAACAACAATTGTCGCCAACAATCTTATTGTATATTATTTTTTATTATTATATTAATTAAATCTACACAAGGATTGTATTACATCAACGATATTTATTGAATAGTAAGTATTCACATGTGGCTAGTTCTCAATTATGGTTAGTTATTAAAAGACATGTAGATGTTTTTAACATGACATTTCATTGTCCAGCTTCTTTTGTTAGTAACTTTAGTATTACATGTATATGAGGTTACAAAATATTTCACATTAGGCATAATTACCATTGTAGGCAAACAAGTAATAACTAACCTATCAAGACCTCTTGAAATTCAAAAATATGCAAACAGGGAGCTGTTGTATGGTTAAAATCATGCACTACTTACAGTACTACTAGGCGCAATAATTTAGATAAATTTTACCGCCACCAACATAAACAGGAATAAACTAAAGCTGACAGAAATAACTGGAGAACTTGATATCAGGTCATCGGTATTGCAATAGTCTGTTTTACACCGACAAACTTTTGCTTCACCGCTTTCTATGCAGCCCGTCTTGGTATTGTACTGATCCAGTTCAGCGGTTCCGCATGATTTGCTTACTGCAAAGTCATAAAAAGTTTCATGCTAAGGTTTTTCAACAACAAGTGGTGACATGTTTCATAATGTATATTTTAGTTTGAGATTTTGAGTCTATAGCCATTTGAGAGTGTGTTTTAATTAATAGTTGAGGAATTTTAGAAATATTGGCTCAGGAGTACATAAACAATACTTATTTGTTTATAAGGAAACTAACTCAAAATACTATCAAAGATTGTTTTTTGCTCATGAAGAGTAACAACCATAATTAATAGAAAAGCACGTAAACCTTGTTTCTGTAGGAATTTTGAAAATAAATTATAATCTTTTCATGCTGTATTTTCTTAGCTTTTACAAGCTAAAAATACAGCATTTTCTTACCTTTTACAAGCTAAGAAAATACAGCATAAAAATGTATACTTGAATCAAACTTGTATTTAAGTACTTTCTTACCTATATCTGTAGACTTTACAAATGTTGCATAGCATGAATTTGAATTGCGAGTGCCATTGGAACAGTCTGCTTCTATTGCTGTTTGGTTGCCGCAGTCATCACATTTGTAGCATGATATGGCCCAGCTTCCAGCAGCTAACATACCTATTTGTGAAAACGGCGGTCAAAATTGAATTTTCTACCTCATACTTTGATAAGAACGACAAATAAAGCTATGAGAAGTGAGGAATTTTTTTTTGGTGCAACTTCCAATATGTAACTTTGCACAAAAACAATGAAATACCATACGAAATATGAGAAACCCTAGTTCAACAGAACTGAACACGCTTGATTAGCTAATAAAAACTGAAGTTTTTCAAACTAAAAACTGTGAAAAATTGTAATAAAACATTTTCAAATAAACTTTAGTTATATCCTTGATACAATTAAATATAAAAACACATCAAAATGAACCAGTGATTTTTGTTGCAATTTGCTTGTTTATTTTAACAAATAGCTTTTAAAACTTATTCTAAAATGTCCAAAGAAACTTATTAGTCAAAAAATAAGCGTTTTCAAACAAACTAATGTATCTTTCTTAAGGCTAAAAAAAGTATTCGATGCTTTGTTGTACCAAAAAAAATTTAAAAATCTCAGCCAGCTTTGCCAAACTAATGGAAAGCGTATTTCTAGTTATACCTTATTTTAGAAAAATGAATTATTCAAACACTGTTTGATATGGAAATTGGCAATTTGTTTGTGTTACGAAGTGAATCTCTAACTAATTTGCAACGCCACAACAAAATGGTTGGAACTTACCAATTATAACAACGGTGAGCTTCAAATCCATGAGTCTATTTGAGATTGTTTCCTTTACTGAAGTTGAAAAGTTCTAAAAATAAAGTCAAAATTGTTTTGACTATGTAACAAGTAGTTTGTGGCTTTATGTTAACAAGAGTCTTCTCTTATTTTTCATTGTTCAATAGGTTATTCCTTTGTGCCAAATTTTTATCATTAATTGGGACAGGAAAGCAAATTGATTATTATATTTATGCTGAAATAATGGTATTGTTTTGCAACTGGTCTTTATATATTTGTATTAGAAGCCTAAAACTTTCCAAAATCTGTAACATTCAGTACTAAACATGTATATTCAATTAAAAAACTCTAGAAACTTCAGATGATAAACATTTTACTGCTTAGCGTAAACTTTGCTTCAGCATATTGCCTTCTTACTAGTTTCTTTATTTAATTTACACACTATTTTCTAAATCTTTGTTTACATTTTCCAACTTTTCTGGTTGAACTGTTTATTATTAACTAAAACGATAAATCTACATTAAGCATTTGCATCCAGAGTATAATAGTGAAGATGTTAACTTTAGGCTATTTGTAAACACTACTTTCAAAGCTGTACTAACCATCAAAAGCTAGCACTGTTACATGTAGGTATAATATTTATTCCTTGATATTCTTTGCTGTAGTAAAAGTGGCTGTAAACATTTAGTTGGTGATGTAAAAAGAAAATTTTTTAAATTAAGAAGTTATGTATCTGTTCAAGATGTTTTTTGCAAGACACTAGTTGCTGCTATTGAAGCTTCTAACAAAAGTGTATTAAATGTGGCATTTAAAATAAAAGACTCTGGAATTCTCATTAGATAAATTATGGTTAAAAATTGACTGGGAACATTAGGACTTGTAAAAATAATATTTTTTTTACTCAGAAATATAATTAAGTGTAAAATAAATATAAAAATATAAAAATAAAAATATTAAAATATAAAAATATAATAAGTGTATATTATACACTTTAGTGTGATGCTAGGCAACAGTAGGTATGACTTGCAAGTGTTTCTTGTACACGCAAACATGATATTCAGTATAGAATAAATATAATGTTAAAATTATAAATGAAGCGATATTGGTCAACTCAGCCAACAAACTAAGCAGCTGCAAGTTCAGTGAAACAATTATTATGAATTAAAGATTCCGCTGCCTAACCCCAAACGTTTGCCAAGCTGATTGTGACTAGAAGTGGAACCATCCATCATTACCATTTATACGGAAACCTTTATACCAAAAATATATGAATCATTAATTTTGAATTAACACTAAACAATTTTCAAGTTGTAGTGCAAGGTTTACTAGTACAAAATGCATAAGCTTGATTTCCAAGTCTAAACAATAAACTATTTACATCAAGACTATTGCTTACACTCTTACTAATGACATTTTAAAGTTGAGTTTAACATCAGCTTGTTTTCAATTATTCTTAATTACTTTTTTATTATGATAAGTAGATAAAATACTTACTACCTATGCACTAAAGCAATACATTAAAGTCATTTGAGGTTTTGTTTTACAATTCATTTTTCTATTGTCAATAATTGTAAATTTAAATTTCATTGGTCCAAAAAGTATATCTTTTAAATTGAACTTTTTAGCTAAAACATTAAAAATTCAAAAACATTGAAAGGTCATCTTTGAGGTCATATTTGTTTTTAGAGCAATCTAACTTTTCAGTAATTTTTCATATCATTCAGCGTTTTAAAATAGTTACCCTTTGTAAACTCATCCGTTTGAATATAGAATGTTCTATAATACTAATGATCTAAATAAAATAACTTTTGATTTTAAATCTGTAAAATAGACTACCCTAGGACACTTATATTTTGCTAGTATTTAGTTTCGTGAGTAGCTCACAGAGTAAAATTTTGAAGCAACTTAATTTCACAGTTCTGATGAGTGCAAAAATGTAGTGATGTGAAAATAAATGCAGTGGAACAAACATAATTAGATTACTCAGGTTCAGTTCACCGATAAAAAAAAATTCAATTTGCGACTAGTTTGTAATTGTGAACCGCAGGTAGAATGGTGTGGGCAAGGTCGATAATGCAATTTGATTGCTTGCTGCCACTTGTTTGTTGGACTATCAACAGGCCAGTTTTCACTGGGGCAGCTGGCCGACTGAGCCGCCCCAACTTTTTGGGAATTTTTTACGGTAAGTACAGTCCAACTCGGATAACTCGCCCTCAGATAAAATGTAACATTTCATCTCAAACACCAAGTGAACTCAAACGGATTTGTTTGGTCAGTTCTAACACAATGATAAATTCCTTCAGATAACTCGACCTCAACATCATTTATTCGAAAAGTTATTTGCCCAACGGCCATGGACGCGGTTTTTATCGCTGTAGAATATCACTTCATTCCAAGCCATAGAGACAAACATCAACTTCTAGTAGTTCTTAGACATCATTATTATCATCATCAGAGGCAGAATATTTTTGTTAACAACTTTTATTAAGGTTCGCAGAAGATTAAGTTTTATCAAACACCCACTTGGCCATGTCCCATCGAAAGCGTAAAAGCCTCCGAATGAACTTAAAATAAAATCCGCAAAATTGATCTTTGTTAAAACGCTCAAAAGAAAAAGATGTCTTTTTTCTGAGCGTTTTAACTGCGGTCATGTTTTGCCTATTTTAATTTAAAAACGTCTCATCAGTCACATCACTTAAAACAAAACAAATCTTAAAAATTACAAGTTATTGAAGAGGTGTCAGTGGTGAATCCAAACCTTTCCAGAGCCGTGCTGCTTGTGTAGTACTGCGAGTGTCAGTGTGTCTTATTTTCTTTCAACACACGGTGCTCACTGCATTGATTGATGTCCCAGCAAACGATAACGCTACTAATGCGTGTGCATTGACATCAAATTCCTATCATTATAAATCATTCTTAATGGGAAAATAATCATAATTAATTGCAAAATAATAACGTAATAAATTTTGACAATCAAATTATTTTGTTGGTTTATATTTTGACGATGCTATATAGTGGTCGTTAAAAACGTTAAAATAAATGTCGTTATAAAATTCCATTCTACAGTATCAATAAACAAAGCTATTTAGTTTCGCTTTTTCGCTCGTTTGTTATGATAGTTTAGTTTCGCACATGAAACTTTCGCGAAAAGATGACACCGCGAAAACGCGAAAGTTAGATGCCACGATTACATAAGTGTCCTAGGGTATAATTGGAAGGTTTTATGAAATATTTAGTAGATTTTAAGTTTTATTGTGAAAACTCTACTAAATAAAGTTAAAGCAAAGTTTTATTGGCTTTAGTCTAGTAAATCTACTAAAGTGAAGCTTTATCGGTTTTTAGTTTTGGTATAATATTATTTGTTGCCAAAGTTTGTCTGCGCCATTATTGAAATCTATTTATTTTCTAATTCAAAATGCTCAAGTTTTTCTATAGATATATCAAGCAATTATAAGTATACACTGTACATCAGCTTTAGCTATTGAAGTGTTTAGACTAATCAGGTTCTCTTTAAGTAGATTGCTATTAGGTTGAAAAAATATTTAAAGAATGAGTACTTTATCTAAAACTTCTGTAATAATGAATGCTTTGTAAGAGGCAATGTCAACATATAAAACTTTTACAATTGCATGTAACAATGTAGCTTAAACTCTCAGCTAACACTTACCTCTGCTCTCTAGAGATTGATTATAATCTCACACTTTCCACACGGCTATTTATACTTATTAGCTGTTCGTGTATGTCGATTAGCCAAGATGGTGCTCTGTCAAGCGTAAACTGAGCTTTCACGGCTGATGATGCTGTTATTGATGATTTGGGTAAGAGGGAAAAGGATGAAGGGGTGATTTTTTTATCTCTAGTAAATATACACAAGAGTGTTGCATCAGGACTTACACAAACGATGATTACTTTTATACAATTTTGGTTTTCAGTTTTTTTAAAAAACTCTTATTGGTCCTTTGTCCTCAACTGCAATCTAGTACTTCCTTCATTTTTGACAGGCTTTCATTTTTGGCAATGTATGAGACTATGAAAACATCTGCCCAATTATTTGACACGGATTTCCTTTTCTTGCTTCATGCAGTGAGGAAACACTAAGCTGTACAATCAGCTGTAGCTAACATTTTTTTCTAATGATTCAAATATGATTCAGATGACACAAATCAAAGCATTAGGGAGCTTGTCTGTTGTTGCTTCCCATTATATGAACGTCATACTTCAATTATTGATGATCACGAACCAAGTTTTAGGATTACATACATAATGTGCGTATTCATGAATATAAATTGGTGGTTTCATAGTTTTTACCCCATATCTATAAAATTTGTCACCTTTTTCTGGGCTAATAAAAGCATTTTCAAACTAATTTAAAACTAATACCGGATAAATTATTGAGCCTAAAATGATTTATCAAGTAGGCGGTCTGCAATGAAGTATATATATATATATATATACTCATGCTACAGACAGTACTGTTTCGGCTATTGAAGCCTCATCAATGCAGCTCAGAGCTTTGGCAAGGGACACAAATCCCATTACCAATGAGAGTTGACTTCCTGCCATAAAACAACTAGGTTGCCTCTCAGACTTTAAGAAAGTCAATGTGCTGGCACTAGAGTGCTCAAATCACAAAAGTGATGAGCTTTGCACAAAGGCAAATAGTGCCGCACCTCTCACAGACTGCTCAACCAAACCGAAGTGAGGGAGCATATACTCATATATATATATATATATATTTATATATATATATATATACAAAAAAAATAATAATTTAATTGCGTTTAAATGTAAGTGGTAATTCAATAAAGAGTAATGGCTAAATATAGTCTCATTCGCAGTGATAACAATAAAAAATGATAAGTATTCAATTGCATGATTTCAGTTCGTCTCAATGGTGGCATGCGAAATTTGGAATACGAAAATATTGTAGGCAATAGACATACATAAAGTGGTATAGAAATCCATAGTCTTTATCTAATGCAATCGCCTCCTAGTAAAAACCACCATAATTAAAATAGTACCAGAATACTATGTTAACTTTGGTAACTATAAATACCTACGATGACTTTAGTGCTTTTTGCGATTGTTATCTGCAAGATATAACATTACAATGTACTACAGAGGTAAAGAGAGTAGGTAGGTAGGTAGAGGTAGGTAAAGAGTTATTACCTTCGAGAATGACACGCAATAAAAATGCTGTAATTACCTTTAGAGAAATTAATTTACTTAACACATACTCAAAGGAAATTTTAGTATGTATTTTATTGAACTTCAATTTTTTAACAGAAGTTTTATCATTTACGGTAGCAAATCAAATTTATTTTAACGGATACCGGGTATACCCAATAACGGATACAGAAAACTTGTAATGGAAAGTTCAATAACATGTATTTTTTGATAGCATATGTAATCGGTACACTAATCGCCAAATTTTTAGTTCAAGATAAATTATTGTTGATTTTGTAGGCCGAACAATTTTGCCTTAACAAAAAAGACAAGGAAACATCGTGTTGCATATACTTAGGTCTCAAAATATTTCAATATACATGTAATTGTCTGGGTGAGAAGAATTGGCCTTGACCCTAGCTAAGGTAATTGATCCTTACGAGAAATATGGTAAGGATCCATCGGTAAAATAATCAATGTGCGCTATATAGCTATAGCTATTGTATGTTTGGAGTTATATTCTTTTTACACCATCTTCATCAGCTATGGTGGTGGGTGTGTGTATTGAAATGAAAAATGAGTCTTTACAAACTGCTAGTAGAGTAGGTCAATACATACTACTGTGGTTAACCAGAATAAGAAACGCCAGCTCATTAGAGTAATATAGATGCTTTACACTCATGAATATTAAGGATCACTCTGACACTATCATTTCTATGTATTACAGCAAGGAAGGTCGAGCAGTTGCTTTCTCTTTACCAAAGTTGAAAAAGGTTTTTGAACGTTTGCAACAATCAAATTGTAGTGTTGGTTTATTTCTGCCCACGTACACAGAGAGAAAAAAATGATTGTAATTTGATTTAGCCAGGGTTAAGATTTAATAATATGTTGATAATGATCTAAAAATCACTGTTACTCATAACACATACCCATACTGATTGAATAATGATTTGATAATGATAATTAATGGCAAATTAATCAAGAGCTGGAGTAAATAGTGAGTCTATCCCACATTCAACTGATAACTCAAACTTCAATCACAACTGATCATTCTTAAATCAGTGAAGCAAAATGAAAAAATCAATCATATGACACTGAAGATTGATTTGATAATCATCACTAATTAATTGTTGACAGCCAGGACTATCAAAAGCTATAGCTTACTGTACATACTAATAAGTTTGTTATGAACAAAATCAAATAGTATTCTTACGAAGACTTTCTCTAAAAGCTTTACTCTAAAGCTTTTACTGCAAAAGTAATTTTGATTTATCCCAATTTAAATGTTTGGTATAGCACAGTTTGAAATTTAAAGTATTTTTTTATTAACCAAACTTTGTGTAAAAGCAAAACATGAGTCTTAGCAACTACCTCAGTATAAATTTTTTTATAAAAATTTAGATAGTGGTGCTTACATCAATAATATACAGCCACCCAAGGATAGCCGACAGCTCTCATATGGGCAGGGTTTATTGATCAAGCTTTGTTGGGATGAACCCGAACACGGCACCCGAACAAACAAGTATGCTGTATAAAGCTCCTTGTAAATTTACAAATATTATGAACTATAGTGATTATTTTACTTATCTGTTGAAATAATTTTGTTTTCAAATAAATATAGTATCCCAATATTGTCACTGCTATGACCAGTCAGTTGCCATTCAGCAGCATTTTTGATATTAATATTCACATTCGTAAAATAGCTCAAATTCGATTTTATATTTAGGTTTTGAGTATTAAAACTACTCTGCACAGCTTTGCCTGCAGTCCCATATTATTGGCCAGGTAAAACTATGTGAAGGTCATGAGATTATTCGTATATATAATTGAACACCTGAAACAGATAAAAATAATAATGATGTTTAACTCTTCCACTGCCATTCTTGTACAAGTTTAGCTATCGGGCTTGTGCCAGCCATTTAACAGAAAATTGCCGATATTGCTTCTGATATGTATACAAATCTTTTTCAACTTCAAACTCTATCTAGAAGGTTCTTGTAACATATTTTATTTTCTCAACATTTTAACTAACACCGCTATGCAAAAAATTCAGTGTATCTATACTTTGTGCAATGATAAAGCTATGTGAAGCAATCGCTACAAAGCTAAGTCGATCCTTCACAATATTCCTTACTCTTACAAAACTATTACTTTCACCACTATCAGAGTCATTGATGCTACTTTAATTATCAGTATAATAACAAAAATCTAAAATTGAATTGGCTATCACATCATCAACATAAGTAATTAGCTGCTTTCTGACTCACACAGTAGTTAGCAAAACTTACACAAAAATTGTTCCTTTTAAGGTTAGTAGTTCTCAAATGGAAGTGTAAAATTGCTTTGTTATCGTAGGCTAATTTTATAGCGATATATTCAGATAACGTTTTCAATATCCTAAAATTTATAAAGATTGTGGGTTTTGTTGTCAACGAATAATAAAAAGAAGTTACTTTGTAATTGCTGGGAAAGTCGCAAAAATGTGTCTACGGCACTCAACCATAAAAAACGCAAAACTGTGTCTACGGCACTCAACCATATAAAAGGCAAAAATGTGTCTACAGCATCGAAAGGGTTAAAGGTTAGCTATCATGAAAAACCATTTTATCTATACATCATTGTCATACAGTATGTGAATACTAATGCTAGTCAGAGGTTTCATACCCAAACACAACCATAATAAATGTATTTACTTAAAGGAGTTAAATAAGTCAGATTTGGTCGACGCTTTAGTTTGCATGACTGGAACAGAAGTTATGGAAGTTCTAAAATATTCACAGATCTACTACATAAAAATTATCATTAAATTACATAAAATTACTACTTAATTAAACTACATAAACTTACTATTTACTTAGTAACTCTTTAAAAATCTCAGGGTGACCTTCAAATATATACACTCAAATGATAGACAAATGACTGGTGTCGTAGGCAATGAAAGTACTGTAAAACCAGCTGAAATAAAAAGTCACTTTGATATTTCGTCGGTTCGTTAAAATAAAATGGGTTTCATAAAATAATTTGTTGTGTAAAAATACAGTGGATTACATGGGAAATAAACCAAGGATTTTGGAAAGAGGAGCTTTTACTCCAGAAGGAGAGACAGAAATTTTGTCGAGTGAGAAAAGGCCAAGGTCAGCTCTGCCAGCATGATGACAGAAGCCATGCTAGAGCCAGAAGCATGGTTGGTTTTGTAATTCATAGCTACATAGACAAAAGAAGCACGATGGCTAGAAGCAAAACCAGCTGGCTGCTAAGAACATTGAATAAGAAAATAGCGCCCTGGATTGGCCAACCGAACAAGGGGCAAAGCCTTTGCCTAGGTCAGCCAAAAACGACACATAAGACTACCAGAAAAGCACATTTGGCTGTAAATTATCTCATATATTTGCTTCATTACATACAATTTGTCCCACTCGAAGTGGTTTGGCTTGTTTGTTTGTTTTAATTCACATTAAATCATGACATAATAAGATTAAAGAAAATCAGGGTGCAATGTGGGCCCATATGCGCAGTAGCATGGCTATTCAAGGCGCAGAGCCCAAATAAATAAATGAGATTGATTGTCAATGAAAAAAACATGGTTTTATAAGCAATAGAAATTGGAGCGAATCTATCTCAGAGGGTCCAGCAAGTACTGCTTTGAAGCAGCTCTAAAACCATCATGACTACCATCTTTCTTCAGCCAAATTGGCAAGGAATTCCATGCTGATGACACACAATTAGGCAACCGCCTATGGCCACCAGTAGAGAAGGAGAATGGAAGACGTAATGAAATTGAGGAATGACAAGTGTTATAATGTGTTGACAAGTTAGTTTGGGATTTAAACTGTGTGAAGGCTAAAATACATATTCTTAGTTGGTAAAGTTGCTGTATAGGCAAAACACAAGATCTTTTAAGCTAAGGAGTTGATGGAAAATAAGATGGTTCTCTGTGGAATGAGTAAAATGTACAGCAATTCCTTAGACAACTTTTGCTGCACCTCAGGTTGTACACAGACACATGTCATACCCTTGATACGAGACAAATTCATGTAATAGTAAGTATGTATTAAAGCGAACAGATTTATTGCACAGCACTGAATCTATAAACTTCATGCAAAAATTGGAAAAATAGCAGCAGCTGTTTGTGCAGTATTTAGCCTACTAGCATAGATATATAAACCTAGATTGGCCAATAATAGCTATTCCTACCCGTTGCCTTGTCAGACTTAAATAGCATTACGTAACGTCATTGTATTGTACCTCACGCTTGACTGCACTGCTGGTAACAATGAAGCTTATAAGGAGAATTTGACACAATTAAATTTATTTTCACATAAAAACCTTCTTGGATACATAATCCAGTAAACTAAAGCAATTATGTGATAATATCTGATAACCACCTTAGATTAAAACTATAAAAGCTATGAATTGTTGCACACAAATCATGAGCCATCAGGGCTTTATTTGCCACCTTCTCCTATCCCTATTCTCTCCTTTCTCCTTCTCCAAAGAAGAAGTGAGAAGGGGAAAAGAGAGAATGGAAAAAGGAAATAGGGGAGGGGGCAAATAGCCCACCCACTTAAAGAGCCAGACCCTGGCTAGGTAAATAGACTAATATCATGCTGAACTAAACATGACTAAATATGATGAGTATGCAAGTATGTCTTAAGTCAAAAATGAGACAGAATGATTATTTTACAGCTGGCTATGTAGCTGGCTAGGTCACCAAAGCTGAAATGTAATGATTGTATCACTAGCATCGTAGATGTTACCAACTATGATGTCAACCAAGCAACAAATTCCCTAATCACAGTTAAGAATCGTGGTGGCTTGACTTTGTCTTCGCCTGTGGTGATTGAGGTTTGCAACCACAGTGAGAAAGCAAAGAGAGTGTTGCTTAGTTGTGCTGGATTGGTGAAAAACTTTCCCAGGCTAGCACTAAGTGCTACCATGGAGAAGTTGCTGAGGTTCAACATCATGCTATTGTTTAAAGGTTGACTCGCAATAAAATTCACATTACAGTTATTTGGTATCAAAAGATTCACCATGTCTTACTCTGTTGTGTTGAAGGTGTCAAATATGTGGAAAAGTGATAACAAGCTCTTAAAAGTTAAAAAACGAACAGTTAATCGCAGCCACACGAGACCGCCGTAGTTTGGATTCGCTTTCCCAAACAGCTCAAATAGGACGTAGTTGTTACAAGATGGTTTCTGTTTACACTTTCATGCAACCTCATTTGTCAAAATATTTTTAAAAATATACTTCACGCATTCAATAAAACCATGTCTATTGTTCTTACGCGTCTGTTTTATCATCATTGTAATGCTGTCACTTTTAGCACTGATATCTTATAACTTACCGTAAAAAATCGTTAAACTTTTTAACCTTAGCTCGAAGGAGTACATATCATTGTCTGATAACCATGAAGAGCCTGTTGATCACCTGTGATAATCGAAAAATACTGCAAAAAATATTTTCGAAATATTGGGTCACGCGATCAGATGACGACTTGACGATTTAATAATGCCGAAACAAAACTGTAAAGTAGCGAGCATCTATATTTGATATGGGGTATTCGGTAAAACCCGAAGTGTTTGTCATAAACTGTTTGTCTAAACTAGTGCTACGATAAGTTTTATATTGAGCTTTGTATTGGCTTTTCAATTCACGTGAGAACATCACGTGACAAGACGATAACCAAACTGTAATGTCTACGTCATCGAAATAAAGAGATTCCAATCTACGGCGGCTTTTCGTTTTTGAGCTTTTAAATGCTTGTAATCATCTTTCCACGTATTTGGCACTTACAACACAGCAGAGTAAAACATGGTGAATATTTCGATACCAAATAACTGTAATGTGAATTTTGTTGCAAAGCAACCTTTAAGCTACAAAGAACGATCCACCTCAATACTATTGAGGCATTTACAACGAGGGCATCCTGAGGAATTTAAAAGCGCGTCTAAGAACCTTCAATCCAGCAAATTTATTTTATTTTCAGTTTCTTTCACTAATACCAGAAGTTTTAGGGAAGTGATGGATTTT
This sequence comes from Watersipora subatra, assembly GCF_963576615.1. Classification (NCBI taxonomy): domain Eukaryota; kingdom Metazoa; phylum Bryozoa; class Gymnolaemata; order Cheilostomatida; family Watersiporidae; genus Watersipora; species Watersipora subatra. The sequence goes on from NC_088717.1 coordinate 45,497,333, forward strand.
AGTTTTCCACTATGCTGGGTTATCTATTTCTATATTTGTACAGTATTTCTTAACTAATCTCTTGTTGATTATAAATGCAGTTGAAAATAAAATTTGTAATAAAAACACTAGCCAAATCATGCCATTAATCTATCACCCATTGAATAGCATTGATCCACCAATGTCTAGCCATAAATTGTAGATTGCATCTATAAACCAAGCCAGAAAATAGAATGATTGGTGTGATAAGGGTTTCTTCTATCTTAGTTTATTGATGTCAAAACATTAGGCTGTAATAGAACTATCTGTTAACTTTAAATGAATAAAAAATCGTGCTGACTCGGTCCGACCCGATCTTGGCCCTCATTGCTGACCCTGAGTCTGGTCTGACCCTGCATTCCTTGATCTCGTTCCAGCTCTAGCTAAGAAAGCCATTGATTCCATTTCCCTGATCAGATCCAAACTTCACAGGCTCATCATATTTTGTCATGTTTAGTTCAACATGATATTAGTCTATTCACCTAGCCAGGGTCTGGATCTTTGAGTGGGTGGGCTATTTGCCCCCCTCTCTTTTCTCCCTTCTCTCTTTTCCCTTTCTCACTTCTTCTTCTTTGAAGAAGGGGAAAAGAGAGAATGGGGATAGGAGAGGGTGGCAAATAAAGCCCTGATGGCTCATGACTTGTTCGCAACAATTCATAACTTTTATAGTTTTAATCTAAGGTGGTTATCAGATATTATCACAGAATTGCTTTAGTTTACTGGATTATGTATCCAAGAAGGTTTTTATGTGAAAATAAATGTAATTTTGTCAAATTCTCCTCATAAGCTTCATTGTTACCAGCAGTGCAGGCAAGCGTGAGGTACAATACAATGACGTTACGTCATGCTATTTAAGTCTGACAGGCTTTTTCCCTATTGGCCAATCTAGGTTTATATATCTATGCCTACTAGTGACTACTGAATATTAGCGTTTATACTCAAAGTTGGTAAATCATTTAAAATATCTTTGCCCTGACAGCGAGCTATAGAACTGGCAGCAAGGAGTTTTTTATAATACAGTTGGCAAAAACATATATGAAACCTGGTGTCGCTTGTAGGGCTGTCGATCATGACAGAAGTGATACCGAACGATGATCTGCAGCAAGCTAGATTGCAAATAGCAAAAACACTGATTATATAATGAAGTGCCATGTTTGCTTTGGTTATGTAGCTTTTTGACAGGCGAGAATTGTCTAGATGACATGTGTTTGATAGTTTCATCAGAAATTATAAGATCAAAAGAACATTTTGCCAGATAATAAAGGAGAAGCATTGATTAGAATGATCAAAGGGCAAAATGTAACTTAATCAAAATTCATGGCAATTTGAGATACATGTCTCTCAAGATGCAAAAATGCAAAGCTCACAAGAATTGTTATGCATACACACTGAGTGAACTTCTATTTACAGTTATTGCTTCCCAGCAGTCTTTAGAAAGTAGCGAGTACTTAGTATGAATATTTCTCCTATTACTTGATGGATTTAAAGACTAATATTTTGCTTGTTGATAAGTGAGTTTTACTTTAAAGTAATAGGCTGGAGTAAAAAACTTCTGCAAAAGATTTAATACTTACTATTTTACTACTGTCAAGTAGCTTTGCGCCATAGTCAAGCAAAGTCATAAACTGGTCGAGCTTTACTTAGTTAGATTTAATAGACAATAATAGTTTGTATAAGTTTTAAGTATTAAAGTTAGTCTAAGCGTTTCATGACGTTTTGAAGAGAAAATATGTTCCTTTAGCGTTATGTTCCTCAAAATCATGATATTTTCCTAAAATAAATTTGCAGCTGGTATTTGTAACTATGTACCTAGTATATCAATAATACAATGAATTCGCAGAAAAAGTGCATTGAGAGCAACTCAAAAACATAGTTTACATTATACTCATATTAAAATCTAGCGTGAAAAAGTTTATCTGATATTAGCAAGCTTTATTACTAGGTATGATGTAGAAAATAAGCTACGCAGTCTCATGCTATACCTGTAAACACTGTCAAAATGATGCCAATGTACAGTTTGACAGTTTTATTGTCTTTGTTCTGTTTTCTTTAAACACAACGATTGCTATATCACTCATATCAGGTCTACAGTCACAGCTATAAATTTCCGTTTGGCTTCTGCTTAATACCTTGTTCCAGGTTTCTCTTATTTGTTGCTACAATTGGCTTTTTTAATAAGTGTATAGTTTCTAAAATTTGTAAAGTTGCAAAACTTGCAAAAAAAAATTTAATAGCTACAAAAGGCATTCAGATTATATAGTCTGAGTGTATAAAACCGTTAATTAATTTTAGTCAGAAATTTGAGTTTTGCCAATGAGAACGTGCATACACGTGTATATATACATGTAAATCTCAGACCAAAATCTTTGTTATCGTTTGTTGAATAGTTTAAAAATATTGATTTTTATCAACCAATCCTAGCATATGTTTAGTTAAGAAAATGACAAAGCATAGTTAATGTACAAAAAACTTTTTTGCATTGGAACAATGTGTGTTGCTTGATTTTTTGTATAACTACAATTTGTTCAAATCAGCATTCAGAGAAAATGAAGTTTCTGGACTTTGTTAACTGTTTTTTTCGTCTTAGACAAAATAATACAAGTTACAGCACTATAACCATTTAGTACTATCATAACAATTTTATTGCAACTATTTTCTAATTCTTAACGAAAACTGATGTGATAGAGGTATTAAGAGTAGTTTTTTATGAACTCACTTTTATATTGAAAATAATGCGATCCTATCTTTTAATTTTGCACTCTCAAGGCTTTCAGTTTGCATTTGAAATGGACTTGATTCACAGCAAAGAAAAGTATGTTATCATACAAAAAACTAAATTTCGTTTAAATTGTAGATCCATGCAGCATCTCAAGGTAAACGATTTCATCGAAACTGGTAGTAGTAGTTTTTCCCTACATGATAAAATGAAGGGCTTCAAAAAACATAAAAACAGTTACAGTGACAGCTAAACCGCTCTAGCAGGCCAATGACTTCTACTCCAAAGACCTGCTAATATTTTCTCATAGACGAGCATAAACATATTAACTATACAGTATAGTCAATAAACTATAATGGATAGTTAATAGGTCTACGTATGTACACGACAGACACCAGTGACGAAAACTTGAAAATTTTCTACAACTTATCGAGTTGCTATGACTCCTAGAGCTGCTAGAAACATTAGACCTAGTAGTACAGGAGTTAATATGCCTGCAACAGATTCTACTTCTTGCTGCTAGTTTGTTTTGATTACATCCTTGGCTGTATTTGTCGCAGCTATGAATAATATGTCATTGAGCTTTTAGATGTATAACAAGCCAGAGATTTGACTTTTTCCCACAAAGTTAGTTAAATCAGTACTTTTTTACCAAATCACTAGCTTAAATACATCCTTGTTATCATATTATATATATTATAAGTGTATAATACAATTTCAGATACAGTGTCAAATAACAGATAACTGTCAAATACAGTGTCAATTATAAGCAAAAATTATATACACATGTTGCCATAAGCCTTGCAGCCCATATAAAAGTATTTTCTTTTTGGAACAAACAAAGTAAATTGCACAGGGTATCTAACATGGTTTTCTTTTTCATTTCACCCTTTATGATTTTCATAGAGTACATAGAATATACTCTTTATGAAATGTACTTTATCCATTAGCTATCAGAAATTTATCCTGTCAGTGCTAGTTAAACTATTGGTAGATTTTCTGATACTTGTCAATAAACAGTAAGATGGGTAAAGATCACTTTAGACCTTGAACAATGTCAAAAGAATTAACAGTATTAAACTACAGAAAGATGGAGGCTCTAAACATTACCGCTCAAAATGATGGAACAGTATTCAATACTTTAAATTCAAACTTTAAGGTAGCTCAATCTTAATAGAGAAGGATGAATGTTTAAATGCATGTTTAATTTAAACATTACAACATGAATGTTTATGCTAGCAAGTACAAGCTTGGACGATGTTAGCTTACGATTTGTGAAGCTTTATTTAAGTTCTTCTATGTGAACGAACTTTATCCTGTTTCAAAAAGCAGCAGTGTACAGACATTCAAGAAATGCAAACATTAGAGCAGGCATGTTTATGCTAGCATTTTTTGGGTTCCTTGTTTTCACAAACTGGTGTCAGATATTATGTCAAGGTCAAGAGTTGAACATGAAAATGTCAATTTTTTTTTGCTCCCAGATAAATTTGTTGCATACCCAAGTACAAGTAGGCCTAAAGAAAAATGAAGTATATTGAGCTAGCAGTCATGCTGGTTTTATGAGTAAGTTTTTTTCATCAGTATCTTGAAATACTAACTTTAAGATTCATATTAATACCTATCTTGCAGAGTAACAAATATATTACCCTAAATACATGCAAATAGCTTAAAATTAATTAAATTATTCGGAATTCTATTCAATATTCACTTTGCCATTGAATCATTTTACTTAAAATCAGGATTCAAACATTTGAGTTAAGGGATTACCTTAAGTTAAGTTGCTACTGACTCACTAACATACATACCAGTTAAAGCTAATGTTGAAGCATGCTAGAATATGTTACGCAACTTCAGAAATTAATCATCGTTTCAAACATATATTTGCTTGAGTATATACAAATAAATGTGTTAGGAGAAAGTCGATAGTGAATTTTACTCAAATATTATTTTGCAAAACCAGAAAATGGTTGTCTCTAATGTTTTTATGTGATCTAATTCAATCACAACTAGCATATATCCATTAGATTAAATAATATTAAATCTTCTGATGTTCTTACAATAAACTGCTAATCCGGTATTAAAGCTCTTAATGTTGTTATGTCTATCCATGCTGAGACTGCTGGAGTTGTCTATTATTGTATGTTTACTTAGTCTAAAACTGAATAACAAGCCTTTAAGGATTTCACAACTACAGCAACTGAGCCGACAGCATACTTCAAAATAGTAAGTACAATTTCTTCTTACAAATGACAAGCTTTCTAATCAACTATCTGTACCAGAATTAGATATCAAAATTGAGGTTTGAAGTTTAAGGCATAAACCACATAAAAAGTGTGATCATTAAATTTCCATTTCGTTTGTTTGTCCTGTTTAGTAATCTTTTTTGAATAAATATGAGCCTCAGTTTTAAGTCGTTTAAAGTCTTGTGACTGATAGCAACCCAAGAATTGAGCAAAGTTTTTTTCATTATCATCAAAGACTTTCAGAGAGTTTTTAAAGACAACGTAGTGAAGACTAGTGGCTGAGTTACCAAACATGCTAAACATAATTAAAAAATTTTATGTTACCATTGTGCCTTACTTTAGGATGAGTGAAAAACAAGGAGAAAGTCTAATGTAAGCAAAACAAGAGGCAAACACTTTTTTTACTCTGTGTCCTTTTTTACTAGTAAACACACGTTCAGTTTCCTATCATAAGTGTTAAGGAACTTAGATGTATCGAGTTGCTAAGATAATGTTTCAGTCTACTTATGTGACAGCGTATGCAGCTTACTTGAATATGCAACAGAGTAGCGTCGTGTGAATAATGACATGGTTCATATTCTGTTTCAAAGTGATCCGCATAACCAAATCAACTAGTAGTATTAAAATCTCCCATTAAATATACAATCCTTTTGGTTAAAAAGCTAATATGTAGCACATAAATGACCGGTATTGAGGAACTTACGCATATGAATGACCAATAAGGAAGGGCCTTAGGCATGTGAGTGACAAGTGATGATGGACCTTACACATATGGATGACCAATAAAATATGGTCTTAGGTATGTGAGTGACCGGTGATAATGGACTATACGCATATGGATGACAAGTAATGATGAACCTTAGGCATTTTGATTACCACAATGATAGACCTCATACATATTTATGAGAATAATAATGAGCCTTACACATATGGATGACTATAAATGAATGGTATTACACAAATGGGTGACTAGTAATGATGGGCCTTACACTAGTGAATAGGGTTGGGCACCGGTAATAAAATTCGTTGAACTCGCGGGATTATCATCTCTCGAGTCTCGGGTAATAGAAATTTTGAGCATTTAGATCTTGCGAGTTTGGGTTTTGACACACGAATTTGTCGAGCAAAGTGGACAAAAAACTTGGTCTATTGCGCCATGCACTCTAGAAATGTTTCATAACCCACATGTTAAGCCTTTGAACCTTTACCATTTTGTCAATGCGTGTCAGTAACCTTGGCAATCTGTCCAACGATCCGAAGTTTTTAAACTATTATTTTTAGTGCTTGGCACGAGTACTTCTTGGCCAATGAGTTTAAACTTGTCCCATTCGTTTGAGTTTTTTAAGTATCAGGTATTTGATAATGCTTGGCACGATTACCTCTTGGCCAACAGGTTTTCCGTGTATTGGGTTTGTTGATACAGGTTTTATGTCTAAAAGTTGCAAACATCAGACATATTTTAAATTGTACAATGCATTTATAATTCTATTCAATTTGTTTATTGTTTTTCACTATTTTCTAACAACCAATATTTGTTCTCGCCGCATTAACCTTTTGAAAATTGAACCCCAAGTTTGAAGGGTGCGTCGGAATCTCTATCGGCCGGGATTCTTGCATTCATGTGGCTTTGCTTACAATAGTTTTTTCTACATTACCGTGTAAACCAATCAATTTGATTTTTACATGTGATGTATGTTTTTTGCAGGTCATAAATGATTGTGATGCAAATAACGAAATTTATAATATTAATTATAGTTTTTGAGTATACTTTGTGCCATAAAATTATGATGAGCGTGCACTCAATTGATATACTGCTATTGTAAATGCTTTTACGAGTTTTTAAAATCAAACAAATTTTTATAGTTTTAACTCGAATAATGGTAAAGAACTGTTTCTGTTCTGTTTGATTACATTTGTTCTGGTCTGCTCAACCTTTTTACTAGTGTTTTGCTAAACATCATTGTATTATGAGCACATTTCGATATATTTAATAAAAGTATATCAACTTTGAATCATTGGACAAATTGCCCAGGGTTACTGACACACATATACAAAAAAGACCAGGGTTCAAAGGATTAATGTAATGAGGTATAGTAGTTGTATAGTCTTTAGTAATGCTCTGGATCAGTGTTCGTTTACTCTGCTTTTGCGTTGGATTGTTTAACCACTTTCCAATTTTATGTGACAAAGATTGTGCTTTCATGTATCTTGTCAACAGCACATGGTATGTGGTAGCGGTATCCACAATTTTGTGTGATTATAATCCTGGGAACATACACGAAAACATCTACAAAGCATTTGTTGCATGTTAAAAATAATGATTATAATACTATAAGTGACCTTCCAAATAAACACAACGAGAGGAAGCCCTACTCTACTATTCAAGGCTTCTGACTAAGTTCACTCTATAGCAACACCAAAACGACCAAATGGTGAATAGCATTCTCAAATCTTTCATGAGAATTGTACTAAACAAATTATTTAAATTATATGTAACTTTTCTCACTTATTTGCGTAAGATGTCAATTAATGTGCATTGGGAGCAAAATAAAAAGGTTTCATTTTTTGTCTTTGTATTGACGTATAACTACTTAGCTCATTCTTAATTGCTGGAGGGCAGGTAAAGGCGGTAGGTGCGCGTCCGAAGTGTTTATCGTTTCCTAGGTACTCTGGGCACTTTTTGTAGAGTCAAGGTTGTAGACTAGCTTCTTGAGTAAACTAAGGAAAGAAGAACTGAATCTTGACTGCTATTTCAGCAATCGATAGGAGTTGCACGCTCATTAATGTGTGCTAATTTGGAGGACCAGTTTAGATAAAATAAGACAAATCTTGACAAAGCAGGTCAATAATCTCAAAAATTATCAAAATTTGTGAGAAAATGTTTTTCTAAATGTTCATTGGTATTTTGCATTCCAATCAGACCTTTTATCAACAATGTTCTGCTCTTTAATTTCCATTTGCTATTGTTACATTGCCTTATCAAAAGCTATTGTTCTAGCCAAAATTTAACTAAAAAATACCTTATCTCTATTGATTCTCCTGATTATTACACTTATTACAATTTATTTATTATTCGAGGAAATTCCGATGTTAGCCAGATCAATGTATCTAACAGCATTTAAGTTTTATTTGACAACGCTGATCTAATTATCTACATGCGTAAGTATAACCTATTAAATAATTACTAATATCAACACGAAATCAGCTTAACTCGCGTAGCATATAAAAATAGTGCTGATATATTGTATAGAAGTTGTGAGATCTATACCCTAGGTGTCGCTGTACACACAGTATGCATTTCCCTTTTATTAGACGGTACCTACAGACCTTAGCTGTTATGGTTAGAAAGAAAGCGTATGGCGGTTAGCGTAACAAGAAGTAAGTCATATAATTTGTATATGTTTATAGTGTTCATTTACAGCTTTTTATCTCTCCCTTCTCTTTAGTTGATTTGCCATCTGATTATAAAATAGCAGATGCTATTAACGCCGTTACTAATGTTGCTACTGACGCTGCTACTAACGCCGCTACCAACAAGCTCTCTCTAACTAAAAAGTCTAACCGCATCCTCTCTACCACCTTCTACAGTACTGATCCTACTGATTTTGTTGCAAACTTGTAGAAGAAGTGTCAGGGTTTGCAATGATAGCTGACCAATAAGTCAGAACAAATAATACATTGTTGGTTTGCGTAATACAACAACTGCAGAAAAAGCATCGCAGCAAGCACTACGATACATCAACTAGCAAACATTACAATCTAGGGCAATTGTTATGCTGCTAAAAATATCAAGCATGAGAGTTGGCCAACTATCACAGTCGATGAAATGTGAATATATAGGACGTCAGTTGGATTAAGAGTTGTCTGATCATTATAGTGAATAGTTGTTTGATCATTACCATGAAGATTTATGTAAAAAAACAGCACAAAATTGTTACTAAATCATCATTATTATTGATCAACAACACTTAATATGAAAGAGAAAAACTGGCTACAACAATTACTAATGGCTATTCAGTAAAGTGAACAACTTTTCAGAGTGTCAAGGACAAGGAGAGGTATATCACCAATGTTACAGGAGCCGGCCAGATTTATGACTTGTTTGAGCAAAGTAGCAGTCAGCATGCACCAGATTGGCAACTAGTCATCAGCAAGACAGTTAATTACGACACTTTGTTTAGTATATTTAAATATAGTTTATAACATGATTTTAGTCTTGAAAATGTTGCATTATATAGCAGTAGAAAAATACAGCACAATTATTCATTTACTAAGAATTTTGTAATTTATGAAAAAAGTTGACAAAATGACTGTAAAAAATGGCATAAAATGACAACATTAGTATTGTTTCATATAAATTAGCTAGCTAGTAGCATCTTAGCTTAGGATGAGTATTACTGAAAACTTAATTTCACGATGCTACTACTATTAGTTTTTGAGTTATGGCCAGTGTTGTACGATTTGTTACCGGACCTATAACATTTTTTGCTTATCGTCTTGAGACTCCAAGATCAGTAAGGAATTTTAGCTTGCCACAGAGAATCTGAAATAAATATTATGCAAAACAATTATTCAAAAGCCGAAAGTAAAACACAACCCACCAATGACATTTGATAATGGCTCAACGACAAGTATAAAAGAGGGGCAAAGTCAACAAGAAAGGAAGAGAAGCTGGCAGCCAGCCAGACAGCAAAAGGGAACCGCAAAGAGAGAGAGAGAGATAGAGAGAGGAGCCAAGATAGAAGAAGTCTAACAGAAGCCCAAAATAGCCAAGGAACCAGTAGCAAACAGCTTGCCGAGAAAGTACACAGAAAATTGGATTTACCCAAAGAGGTAGCAAGCCAGGAAGCCTAAAGCCCTGAGAGAAGAGAGTTTGTTCAGCCCCCTGCTAACAGAAAGAGCTACTGCTACACGTCTAATAGACATGTATTGTAATCATTGAACTTAGCGAGGCCATAACAAATAAGGCTAAGTGTACGAGCATATTGTTATTTTTGCTTGAGCTAGTGAGTCTTGACAAAATAAATGTTACTTTAACATTTTGAAGGAAAAAGAGTTCACAGACACTTGGAAGCAAGCCAGTAGCATGTTAATCTCAATTATAAGATAATTACATGCAAACAGTTCCAAACCTCACAAGCCTAACGCTACTTATTTGAGCAGCAATACTTGGGTTCATTATTGACAGCAGTGCAATACTGCCAAAACAATTTCAAGGAAAATTATGGTAGTGCCCATCTTCATTGATTGATTTGTTGGCTAAAATTTGCTTTTTAGCAACTTTCTGGTTTTGTGGGCAAAAATGCTACTCGTTCTGCAGTCTAAATTTGTCTTGGGAGAAGTTGAACTCAAGCTCCAGAGGCTAACCATTACACATACGTGTAGAACTATAGAACCATTGAAGTATTTTACTAAAAGGATACACACAAAAACAATACACTTTTGCATTTATATTATTACTACTATAAAATTAAATGGTCAAGTATACTATAATTATTTAAATATCAAATAATAATTTCAAAATATTTATTGTTTGAAAACGAGATTTTCATATATTTATTAGTATTAATTTGAACAAATCCAAATGTTTCTTTGATAGAAGTTATCGTCGTACTGTTACAAAACCGATGTATTTAAGGCAACTTGCCAGTATTGATCCAATAGATAGTGGTAGTGAAGGAGAAGACAAGCTAATTAATATTGCCAATGGTAATACTCAGTGTCTTTTTTCCATTTGATTACTCCTAATTTACGTCTACTCATATCATAACGTCGCATGCCAATAAATACTTTGCCATTTTATTAAATATTTTACCTCTTTTTTATTAGCCTGTTTAAACTCTAGCACTAAGGCAAAGTGCTGCTCTCTCAATTACTGATTTATTCACTCAAGTTCCTAATTTACACGCTTTACAGAGAACTTATTAATTGGGTTATGTCTCAATTGCCTGAGGCTACAGAGAAACTTGTTTTAGTAACAAAAGGTTTATTTACATAATGAATTCCAAGCTAATATAATGCATAGTACTGAGGCAATTGGATAATAGCATGAGTGCTTCTAAATAGCTCATTTCTGCATTGTTTATCTATGATATATGATAGGATCTATGATATCATTAGCTTATTAGGGGTGTAAGCAATAGCCAGATCATTGTTAGTAAGGATTAGTATCAACAAAAGCTAGCTAAGCTATAACCAATATTAAGCCCATGGTCTAAGGTTGTAGGTGTGTGTAGGTAATTCACTTTCCTTTTCATTATTTGTTTTAGGGCTAAATGTCCAGTTGTCTACTATTGCATTCTCAGCCCCCGTTTTACTGAAACGTATTGTAACACAGCCACACTGTCAAGCAGAGGTGGTTTGATTTTTGATTGATAGTTGTTGTAAATGTGTGACAAATTCAAATCCTACTGGTGTCCCTGAATAGCCCCTGACTCGTATGTAGGCCTAGAGACCTCTCTGTTTTGTGATAATATATAGGCCATGGTATTGACTCGTAAATTTCTTTACTTTGCCAGGCGTTACTTTAGGTACCAGAATGTAGTGTGTGCACAGTCGGCTATTGCATAGTCATGTTCCTTAATGTGTCTGTAATGGTAGTACTTATAGCTGGCCTGATTGGCATGCAGAGCTCAAAGGGCATGTCTAGATCTCTTCTATACAGCATATAGCTAGGGTTGAATTATGTTGAACTATGGCCAGTATTGTTATAGACATTCAAAAAGTATTTAGTCATGTCATCCCAATTAGCTTGTGTTTTAGTGATAACTGTAGGCATGAGGTTACTAAAAGTACTGAAAAACCATTTGATTCCACCATGTGAAGAATCGTACCGCTTATGCATAGAGTAACAAGTGTCTCGTGAGACTAGTTGATTCAAATAGTCTTCAGTTCTAGTCGGTTTCCCACCAAAAATTTAGAGCGTGTCACAATCTTAGTCTGTACAATTTTACAATAAAATGCTGCACTTTTGTATTGCATTAAATTGGGTTTGTAGAGAGTCAAAGTCAGGTCGTATGGTTCATGTGCAGCAGTAGTGTCAGGCAATATACAAGGTGGTAACTTAAGCAATAGAAAACATGCCACTGTATGCCCAATCCAACAAAGCATAGGCTACTGAGCGTGGCCCACAGCCAACAGTGCAAAATATGACAACAGGAGAAGTGTTGCTAATGACATTCCAATTCTACTGCATGTTTATTTGGTGGTCCAGAAGGATGATATTAATCATTTTTGCATCACTTGCTTGTTTACTCTAGCAATTCAATTTAATAGTGGCTTTGCTTACACTTGCTTCACCATTGCTTGCTAATTGCTCATTATCAATTGTATCATCCAATGAAACAAAACTGTATGTCTGTTTTACGCTTTCCTGGCAGCGCACAACAGCTGAGACAACTTCACTATTGCCAGCTAGCTCAACATTCTAAAAATTGCTGATTAGCTTACTTCCCAGCTTACTTGAGAGTTATAAGCTAATTTAATATTGACAACTGGCACAACAGCGACCACCTTAAAAAGTACTGTTTCCGCTAGTCTGACTGTTGTAATATCAACAGGCATGTCAATGCTTTCTATTGCCATGTAGTCAAAGATGAGCGTAATGCTGTCTTTCGTTTGACTGGGTCCTGGCATAGTCGATTGTTTCTCAATAGCTGATGTAGGCACTGCTGCCAAAATATATGCTACTGGTGGCTAATATTGGCCTTGCTGTAGAGCAGCTTGAGGCTTTTGACTGGCAAACCAGTCCTTCCAACTATCGGAGCACCCAGTGTTGTTGTTCAGCTGCTCTGCAATGACTTCTATCTTATACAGGCTGTTGGTAAGTCAGAAACCTAGATTTTTAGCTAGATTCGGATGGCTTTTTAGCTAACCACCAGCTTATCACAACAATGAACGAAATGCTTTATCTGACCATCATACCGAACATTTTTTCAAAGTCCAATCAAACCTTTTGTTTAGACTAGGGTGAAGTCGAACACTCTGAGAATTTGCTCCAACATCAGAGATTGTTTTACCTACCAACAGGGCAGTTTCCACCCAAATGACAAGATTTCCAAGAATTCCCACCCTAAGAATTCAAACAAGTTCTTCGAAGGGATGCCCATTATTTTTTTCTTGATATGTGGGGTTAAACCCGATCAAAAGGCCATAAAAGGCAAAGGGGCTGTCTTCTCCAGAACTTCCACAGGCCCAAATTTTGCGAGAACGTTGTCTCACGCTGGTCTCACTGCTAATATTTCCATTGCCGCCTGCTCTTAACTTTTTAAATGATTTGATTTTGATCCCAAAAAATTTTTTATTTTGTCGTAGCTTACTGTGCTACCTTGAGCCTTTGATATTTCCCCCAGATATGCTGCTGCTAAACCTTTTACATACAATTGTAACACTAAAATGTATGAAGATTTTTTTACTTCATTCAAAAAACAACAAGTTTTGAACTGCATGGCAAATCCCTCAAAGTCGTCATCACTACGACTCATAAAACTGAGTCCAAAATTTACCCAGTCACTCCTGTAAGATGTTATGAGCTCACAACTGTCTCATTTTGATGTGTGTCCAAAATACCGTATCTCATAATTTGGTTATGACGGGAAGAGGCTCTCTCCTCATTTCTAGCTCTCTGTCAGCCCACTGGGACACTTTCTGAGTCAGCGCTCGTATCGTTTCCGCTATCTCTTCAACCTTGCAATCTATTGCGTCGGGAGCAGTTTGCCGCTGGTCTACTGCATCTCCCATGGCAGCAAATTTCTCGTTCCTCTGATTCATCAAATCTCGAGGGCTCATCAACAAATTATCTTCAACATTTCCCATTGCTATCCATTGTGTCGTGTCAGTCAAAAACTTCTGATACCGAATGTGATAGCATAGTACTTTAACTCTGTTATCTTAAGAAAAGCTTTATGAGGAAGCCCAGTGTTGTATCAAATAATATACTCCATGAAATAAGACGGAGTTTTAAAATATAAACTATATTTGTAAAAGTACCACCTGCAGATGTGTCGTGTAGAAAAATGACCGATTAGCTGACACCAATGACTGAGCATCATTTGTTTATATATATATATATATAAATATATATAATATAATATATAATATAATATATATTATATTGCATATAATATATATATATATATATATATATGCAACGGAGACAGAGGCATCAAGCAAGCAAAGATAAATGTATTGTGAATAAACAGGTTTGACAATAAGCTGACACCAATGACTGAGCATCATTTGTTTATATATATAAATATATATAATAAATATAATATATATATATATATATATATATATAAGCAACGGAGACAGAGGCATCAAGCAAGCAAAGATAAATGTATTGTGAATAAACAGGTTTCGCTATTAGACCTGACATGTTATGATGTCAGATGCCATATTGGCATCCAAATACATATATTTAGTGTTCATCAGTGTCCGGCTTTGAATTCTTGGATGATATTGTTTTACCATCTAGTTTTATTTTTATATATGTAAAAAATAACTTTCATTAAAATTATTGTAAGTTGGAACAACTCTCATTTAGCTTTGACGTGAGAGTGGAAGAATGTTGGTGTGTAAAGGTCATGGTTTAATAGGGACGGCTTGACTATCGGTCGCTGTCGAGAACTTAAATTATCTCATCAATATATGTTTATCTCACACTTTGCACAGTTGGATTATCAATAAGGATTAACCTTACACATATGGATGACCAGTAATGATTGGCCTTACACAATTGGATGATTAGAAATGATGGACCTTCCACATACGAATGGCCAGTAATTATTAGCCTCATACATATGGATGACCAGTATTGATTGGCCTTACACATAGGGATGACCACTATTAATAGGCCTTACACATATGGATGACCATTATTGAGGACCTTATGCATATGAATGACCAGTATACGTTGGCCTCATGCATATGGATGACTAGTATTGATAGGCCTTGCGCATTTTGATGACCAGTAATAATGAGCCTTACAAAATTGAATGACCAGTAATGATTGGCCTTGCACATATGAGTTACTAGTATTGATGAGCCTTACACATTTAGATGACCAGTAATGGTGGACTTTACGCATATGAATGACTAGTAAGGATGAGCCTTTCACACTTGGATGACCAGAATGATGAACCTTCCACAAATCTTATAATATTAAGTATGATTGTAACTATTGTCGTTTGGCAGCTTTACTAACTCTTTTGTTATTATATTTCAATAATTTCAATCCAATTCAAAATAATAACATATTTTGATAATAGTTCAATGCGGAGTAATATTGATTAGGTTCTGAAGAACATAGTTTTATTTTACAGAACCAAAGCAATCAATTTATGATGAAAATTGGAAAATTAGCAGCAGTATTTTGTGAAGTATTTACGTGTAGTCTGTTAGTGCTTTTGGAAAACTACTGTTTTTTATCGCAGTTGGTAAATCATTTAAACTTATCTATGCGCCAACAATGAGCCATAGAAAATGTTGACGATCAATTCTTTATAATGTAGTTTGCAAATATGTGTATGGAACTTGGTGTTACCCGTCAACCAATCAATCATGACAATAGGGTTAGGCCCTACTGCATGATCACCCAAGGCACGATGGCTTGCAAATGACTAAACATTGATAATAGAATTAACTTCTCCCACATGTATTTGTTCTAGAACTTTAGTTGGCTGACAGGTCAGAATTGGCTAGTCAGCCAAGTCTGACAAGCTGCGAGTATTTAGTTGTTTTACAAAAAAGGTAGGCCTATACAATTAAAAGAGTATTTTGTCAAATTATAATGAATAAACACTAGCTAAAATCACACCAGGCAAAAAGAAACTTGTATCCAACTTTACCGCATTTATACATGTAAATGCACGGCAAGTCATAAGCAACTGAAATAAAGGTATCAACCAGGGTTTGAATTGCGAGCGGTAACAATGCCCTGAGCTTGGTAGTTTGCTTCAAATAAACAAAACTCACAGACAACATACATTAGGCACTCAAAAAGTTGCAAAAGACATTAACCAGCAAACTATTATTATATTACCATATTTTCTAGTTTAAACAAAATGAATAATTATTTTACTTTACATAAGCCCCCAAAATAATATTTTGTTTAAAACTGGGTTTCATTCAAACTACAATAAAACTCTCAGCACACCCAAATAATAGTGCTCATGCTCACTCAGAATGTTATATCATTTTAATGTAAATTATAAAGTGAAGAGCTACAAAAATGGTAGTAAAGTGTTGGCAATTAAAATGGTACTTTAGCTGATGAGCTTGTAGTAGGAAACAAATTATTAAATACATCAAAGCGCACAAAGAAGAAAATTTTATAGTTGATTCAAAATATTGTGTTTTCACATTCGCTTAATTTATCTTCCGCAAGAATAATCTTCAGTACAATTACCATACACAGTATTTGCAACAACAATGAAAATTGAAATACGCACTAGGTTACAATATTAACATTGTAATGGAATTGGCTTCAAAAACTATCCTTCTAGAAACACATAGCCTACATGTATATTTGACTATGTGATCATAACGTGAACCTTTCTGACATTGCAAACTTATGTATATATATGAAAGCTTCTCATCTAGAGAGCAGGTGGTACGACACATGAGATAGACAGAGTTTTTTTTTCTAGTTTAATATCATTTGACAAAACTCTAACAAAAATCCCTATGTAAAATCATTTCATCAATGTTTTATTGAATCAGTTAGTGTGGCTGGTGTGCATGATCCTAACCCTTAAGAGAAACAGCTTGTTTCAAAATCGTAAAATATTCAAAGAACAGTTTGAAGCAAAGTTGTAAAGTATTGAAAGAATTAAATGAACATATAACAGGAAAAAATTCTTGCTATTTTCATATCAATATGAATATGTTAATATGTGAGCTACTCCAAGATACCAATTTTCGTGTGGTAACTGCCATGAGTTCTTAAAAAATGCAAACTAAAATGCAAGTTTATTTTATTGTTTGTTGTTACAACCGAAGATGCAGATGTAGATGTTGAAATTTCAAAACTGGATTTTATGCAAAGGTTTTACACTAGTAAGGAGGGATTATGCATAATGCCCACAACTTTACATGTAGACTGTTGGTGGTAAAGAAACCCAGCTTTACAAAGTTAGCTAGGCATGTAGCCAATGTAAAGATCGCCAGGATCTTCCATCACAATCATCACTGACCAATCATCATTGGCGGGTTGCCTGATTCTAAAAAGACGGCCAATAAAAACAAAGTTCAAATGGTTGGTTATGCATACACCAACAGTAAACTGATTCACATTCAGTCCTTCATCTGCAGCTCTTCAACAAGTGGTGAGTACTGTTCAGATACAGTATCTGTAAATCACTGCTTCAATGTGATGGATTTGAAGAACACTATTTTGCTTGCTGGTGAGTAATTTTGACTTTAATACAATAATTGGGTCTAAATAAACACTTCTGCAAAAGTTAAATATTTACTATGTTACTATTGGCATTTAAATTTGTATCATAATAAAACAAAAGCATAAACTATTACATCATCATTCAGCTAAAGTTAGTAGGTCATACTAGTTTTAGTGTATTTATGGTTTAATGATCATTATAGACTAGAGCAATATCATAAAACTCATTCTGTGAAAGTGAGACTTTGAAATTCTGAAAACATAAATTCATGATGTTGTCAGGAGGAATTCGCAGTCAGAAACTTTTTTAACACTTAGTCAAACATGAATACAATGAATTAGCAAAACATATCTATTGAGAGCACCTCAAAAATCTTTTTCAACAAATTTATCTTACAAAAATGTGTTGTGAAAAGATTATTGTTTACCAATAGATGACCACTTGTAAACTTTATTGCTAAGTATGATGTTGGGAGGGAGCTATGCGATATCTTGCTATAACTGTGCAAACTGTGACAATGATGTCAATGTGCAGTTTGATTGTTCTGGTATATTTGACACCGATTCATGTTATATCACTTACACCGAGTCTACAGACACAGGTATGATATAATTTCTTGTCATTTGTTCAATTACTTCTTCATGTTCCTATATCACATAAATTATATTGATTCTATAGATGGAAATACGAAATTTCCTAAGTTAGTTTCAATAGCATCTAGGTTAGTTTGTTTCTATGCTTTGCTACAATGAGCTTTGCTTATTAGATATTATACTTGATTTTTTTAAATTTGGAGAAAAAAATTTAAGTGTATTAGTAGATGCTCCGCTTATATCGTCTATCTGTATAAAACAAACAATGGACGTTATTCAAGGTTTAGATCATTGACTTCCATTAAGTGTGCAGCCATAATTATTTGAAAGTATAGAATTTTTTGCCTTAATTCTACTTGCTAATGGTCATTTAACGATTTTAATCCATATTTTCTAGCAATATTTGTGTGAAGACTTACTTGATCCTAATACAAAAATGACTGCTATTTAGTTTAAAAAACAAATACATGATATGTAAAGTAATAAACAAATTTGTTGTGTTAAAAACAATGCAAGTTGCTTGATTTTTCTTATACATGGTTATATCACCCTTTTGAGAGAACAAGCTTTTAAACTTTTTCGGTTCATTTTTTGTGCTAACAACAATAATAAATTAAGATACATGTATGAACAAAATTATTGGTTTATCATTAAGCAAATGGCTTTTAGGAGAATACATGTAAGTTTCCAAAATGATGTAATAGAACTATTACTTTATCAAACTAAAAATGGTGTGATACAGCAATGGCAGAAGTTTTGGATGAGCCCGGCTTTATAGTAGATAAAATGTGATCACTGTTCATTTCAACTTACACTCATGAGGTTCCGGGTTTTTAGTAAAAAACTTGATTTGCTACAAAAAAACAGGACGCATGCAAACATTAACTTCAGTTTGAGTGTAGCAGCATCTCAAGATGCTTCTGTAAATTTTGAATATTTCTAGCAAGCCTTGCTCGTAGCAACTCGTTGTTACAGTAGATGATTAATCTGCATTTCAGTAAGCAAGTCATGTGGTATGGAAATGCTTGATAATTACAACCTCAGAGATGGTTGCCTTGCTATAGTCGGAACTGCAGTCTGCCGCTGCCGCCATGATTACTGCAACACGAATGACTTGATAGTCTCTTACCGTACACCAGATAGACAAGCTGCTACACCTACTACGGCTGCTACACCTACTACAGCTGCTACAACTATTACAGCTGCTACAACTATTACAGCTCCTAAAACCATTACAGCTTCTCCAAGTTCTAGATCTACTAGAACCATTGAACCGATTAGTACTGAAATTGCACTGTCTAGTGCAAGTTCTGCTACTTTTTCTTTGATGGTTTTGGTTACATTAACTTATTTCATCTTTTTGTAAATAAAAACCTGCTGCTTAGCACTAATTATGAATAAACTGAATTCTTTAATAAAAATATGCAGAGTTTTGTAGTATTTTTGTTGAAACGTTGTTAATCAATGACTTTTTAGAAAATCATTGTATTAAGTACTAGGATTGCGCTGATTTTTTTAGTAGCAAAGATATTTTATGTATCTTATATACACAACTATAATCAAAAGTCGGAACTGTATTGTTTGAACGCACCTGGTATTGCAACCAAAACAAACAGGTTTTACATTGTTTTGTGGACATCTGGTTTTACAAACATTTTTGTCCCAGCCCAAATATTAGTGAATACAAAGAGGTACAAAAATGTACGTGTGAACACAAACATTGATTGTGATTACATGTTACATATGCGTTACATATGTGTTACATATATATATATATATATATATATATATATATATATATATATATATATATATATATATATGCTTGTATATGACACTCATATACATATGTAACATGTTTATGCTAGCATTTAAATTTTACATATACCCTTGGTAACCTTTTGACCCGCAACTGATCCACATCATGTGCTGATGTCAAGAGTTGAATTTTGAAATGTAGCTGCTATGTCTGCCTGTGATAAGTTTTTGGTATATTTAAAAACTTGTCAAAAGAGTAAAGCATGTTGATCAAGCAATCATGCAAGTTTGATAAAACTTTTTATCGGCATGTTGAGACACCAGATGTTAGATTTGTCTATAAATGTATTAGACATCAAATATACCTACTTTATAAAATAACAAGCATGTAATCCTGCACATATGTAAGTAGCCCAAAATATTATATGCTTCACAAGTTCATTCAAAATGGATTTTCGAACTCTATCCTTTTCAATTAATATCAGAAGTAAATTTATTTTGTGTAAGTCACTGCTGTCAAATTGACCTACACCCAACTTACAAAAAAAGTTTGTTAGCATGTTATATTCATTAGCAAAATCTAAACCTTGTTTAGTGCATATTTAATAAAATATATACAAAGTAAAAGTGCATTAGTTTGATTGTCATTATGATTTTGGCTCAAATATTTATTTAAAACCCCTACAAGTAGAAAATTCTCTGATCTCTGATGTTTCTGTTGCTCTAATTACTTATCTCTAGCATATACTCATTAGATAAAATATTATTAGATGAGGTAAGATACATGTATTAAACTGTTAATGAGAAAATGATCATCATCAAGCTCTTTTTGTTCATACAGACTGAGACAACTGGAGTTGTCTATTTGGTAAGTTTTTAGCTGCTCTAAAAACTTTGAAATTGTGCTCTCTTTGCTTTTTGTTATTTAGCCAAACTAAACTCAGCCAATAAGCCAAAAGCCATTTGAAAAATACAGCAACTGAGCCAAGAGGAAGCTTTGAAACACTGAGTACACAATTCCTCCTAAAAATGACAAGCTTCATAGCCAACTATCTATTTTAAGATATGGTATCAAAAATAAAGCCTAACATTTCAGATAAAGTATTACACACAAAGCAATATCATTTCAATTCTCTTTGGCTCGTTTGCGCCAATAATCTCTGCACTATTGAAAACTACAAGGAAGTCTGTTAAGTCATATTAATCATGTGACACATAGCAAACTTGGTGTTTAACAAGGTATTTTTAACCTTGTTTTTTACCTATGATATACCATTCTGGCTTAGTTTGTGAAAAGTGGCAGAAAGAGATAGGCTTAACATGAGTAATATAAGGGTATACACTATTTTACGATGTGTTTTTTCTCTGTGGATATAATTAGTACGCACACGTTCACTTTTTTATCACGAGTGTTAGGAAACTAAAATGTATCAAATAGCTATATGTATTGTGTCAAATCATCTTGCATTGTACCTATGTGATCACGTATACAGTTCAATTGACTTTTCAAGTGAATAATGTCCTGTACGCCTGTCCCTAAATGCTCTAGCTGACAAAATCAACTAGCGGTATTAAACGCAGCGTATAATAAAATATTTTCTTACACAATGAATGACCAGTAATGATGGACTTTACATATATGTACAACCAGTAATAATGGACCTTACACATAAAATGGCCAGTAATGATGGACATTACATATATGAATTACCTGTAATTATAAACCTTACATACATGTATATGAATGACCACTAAAGATAGACCTTGGTGAAAGACATGGTGAATCCTTTGATTCCAAATACCTGTAATAAGAATTTTGTTGCAAGTCAACCTTTATCTGGTCTTACATTTGAGTGTGGCTAATCTTTTAGCCATGGTTGTCAACCTTACAAAATAAATGTCATTTCAAACTCATACTAAATACACTGTTTGAACTAGACTAACAATCAAAATATTGGTAATCGATGGATGACCGTTAAATGAATGCTAACAGATAGCCGATTTTGCACCTAAAAAGTTTTTAAAAACTGATTTTGCAAAAATACTTGTTAAGGATTTTATGTTCTGATTAGTCTGAAGCTCTGTTCCATTAGAAATTTAAGCACTTTACTTATTGCCACTAACAATTGTTTTTGCATTGGTAATCATTTGTTGTAATATGTAGTTGTACCCAAATAATACCATATGACATACACAAGTGTAAAACAAGAGACCTGCTTTGTTGCATGTCCATAGACCAGCTTCATCTTACATGCAAGTCTTGACGTATCAGACTATTCCAAAAGTAATAATGTCATCTAGGCTCCACACAAGTGTCTGAATGTAGGAATTGTGCTGCACTCACTCCCTCAGCCTCTAAAAGGTTGTTGACTTTGATGCCATTTTAAGGGGAAAGAAGTTTTATTTCCAAAAGCCGGAATGTGTAGTAATTGTCAACTTCACCTACGCATCAGTGTTTTGGATAATTTTCCTATAGCAGCTGACCAAGTACAGCATGGTAGACTTGTTGCAGAAAGACTCCGAGGCTCAACAGTACACTACAACTGTTGTCAATCTGGGAAAATGAGAGGTATATTGTTCAGTGACTTCAGTAAGTCAGTGGTAAGCAAAACAAAAGTGCTAATTTTTATCATTTTTCCATTGAACATCAACTTCATTTAAACACCTTTGATTATAGCTCCACTTTATACAAAACTTAGGAACTGAGTTTACACAATATTATTATACCAACATGAATCCGTAAAGTGGCAGTTTTGCGCCTAATGTCATCATTGCTTCGTGTAACACTGTTTTTATCTTACAGACACACTCTAATTTTGCTTATTATTTTTTGGGTGCTTCGATTTTCTACTAACATTCTACCATGCAATATAAAAAATAAGCTACACTCCCTATTAAATGTTTGTTCCTTTTTTGGTTTGAATCATTCAGCATTTGATGTTGGCTACATGAATGCTCTCTATTTTGCCTTTTGTGTTTTACATAATTAATTAATTAAGTTAATTGTATTGAGAGTTGTTGTCAAGAAAAATATTTTCTGGTTAAAAAAAGTCAAAGAGATATGATAAAGCCTCAATTTGAAAGCCACGTTTGTTTTAAAGCCACCCCTGTTTGACTAACACTATGAGAGAAAGGTTGAAAAATAGAGTGTCAAACTTTAGTCGGTTGCCATCTCCATTTAACCGCAGGTTTGACATTTTTCGACTTTTGTAAAACCATAACAGCTAATGATAGCAAAAAGTGTCCACAGAATGGTAATAGTAATAGCTTGGTTACATCAAAAGCTCATTATTTTGTGGCTGCTGTTGGTATCTAACTATAAGTCAGTTTTATAATTTGAAAGCTCCGCAACTTTTTCGTAAAAATCTTCAAAGCAACACCATAGAAACAAATAATAAAAACATCTGGCTAACACTAGTTCCTTGTTCAAGACAGCCTTGATACTTTGAAGAGTATGAGAAATGGTTTATCAAATGCTATAGAACCCTTTTCAGCATTTGAGGTTAAAACATTTGCTGAGCTGGCACACACAAACTTACACGCTGGAAAAAGCTTCTTTCTATTTGCGCAAAAATTTTAAATGAAAAAGCGTAAGTTTTTCTCCGCTAAAATAATTGATTCCAAAGTAATATCAACTAGTTCAGCTGTGCAGAAAAAGGTTTGAAGTCAGAGGAAACTCTGAAAGGTATTGTACAGCTAGAAGATGAAATGTCTCTAAATGAGATCAACTACCAGAAAGCAACTGGCCTAGCAAACAAAGCAAATGTTTTTTGCTTCAAAGATGATAATTCAATTTCTGTATTTACTAAAAATATAGTTTGTTCAAGTCAGTGGTTATTATGTATACATTTTTAACATTTGATAGATCGTCATTTAGCTTTTAAATTTGCAAATTTATAGCATATACTTACTTGCTGGTTGATAGAATCAATAAATTTTTTGAACCTAACTTTTTATGGATCGGCACACATTATTCTTCTATTGCAAATAAAAGTCACTTTTGGCTGCTAAATATAGCAAAAATATTGATAAGTGTTAGGTGCAATTTTACAGCAATTTTTTTATTTAAATGATGAAAATATGTCTTCAGATTTAGAAAAATGTGAAAAATTGAGAGTTTCAACAGAATGCAACACCGGCAAAAATATAATTGTAGGTTTAGTCTATGCATAGATGAGCCAATAAAGATATTTCTCAGCTTTCAAATGCAAAGTTATTTAAATTTGGAAGTAAGTTATAGCAAATTATTTCTATTTTGAAAAACTAATTTGACTCCACTCGTTAGATAGTTCAAAATCATTCACTTTGGCTGCAGAGGATTAAATTTATTTTCACTCTGATGAGCTGTTTTAAAAGGATAAAGCCGCTTGCAATTTTAATATTACATCTAATAAAGAACCACTAGATATGAGGTTGAACAATAGAGCCAACTTGAAAAAGAAGTATACACGGAAATTGGCCTGTAGTGAATGGCCTCACAGCGTTATTGGCCAGTAACAAGGGACCTTAAAAATATTGATGACTAGCAATGATGAACCTTACACATATAGTTGACAAGAAATAATGGATCTTACACATGTGGTAAACAAGGAATAGTTGACCTTACACATAAATGTGTGTATGACAAATAAAGGTGGACCTTACGCATTTGATTGACCAGTAATGATTAATCTTACACATATGAATGAACAGTTATGGTTAATCGTACACATATAAATGACCATTAGTAATGACCTTTACAAATGTGGTTGACCAGTAATGATAGAATTTTAGACATACGAATGGCTTCTAATGATAGACCTTACCCGTGTGGATGACCAGTAATGGTGAACCTTATACATATGAATGGGTTTTAATGATAGATCGTACATATGAATGACCAGTGATAATAGTTCTTATATACATGTACATGAATGTCTAGTAATAGCTAGCATTACCCATATTGATCACCAATAATGATGGACTGTGTACAAATATAATTTATTACTATTTATCGATTTATTGGTTTTTGCTTTAAAATGATTTAATCAAATACTTAACAATTAATCTGTTTCTAAAAAGGTTTTTCAATTTCAGACAGAACTCTTATCGTTAATATATATGTTTAGCATAACCAACTTCTTCGACAACTTCCCACACTCTGACTGCTTTATTTGGTATTTGGTTTGTTACAAGTGAGAGAACTTGGTCAATTGCTATAACTACCAAACAACTGGAAAAAACATTCGAATTACTCTTAAAAAGCATGACACAGAAAATACATGTACGTGTATATGCCATTCAAAATGCTATACTTTTGATATACATAAATTGAAAAACTGAGCACATGGGTCCATGCAGAATGGCGTTCGGTAACACTGGCTGCTTCTAACAAGTGTTGCAAGAGCAGAAAAACTCCAAAATTCACTGATCAATTTTTTTAATCATAACCAACATGGGGTTGCAGACACCCAACTGCACCATTTAGTAATGCTTTACTGGTTTAAATAATGTGAGAAGGTAAGACGCTAAGTTGAAAAATAGATTAATTTATATAATTGTTCATCAAACTAGAGGCCTGTTGATAGTCACTTCAAAAGATTGGGTCTGTTTAGATGACTATATGTGAATGTGGTTAAAAAGTTAGCACTGTTGTATTTGGTAAGTTTTACTCCTTGCTTTTTAGCATTGTAAACTAGATGTGTGCATGTATTAATAAACAATAAAAACTGCTTTAAGTTATCATTCAAAACTTTTGTAATAAGTAAAACTTCTAATATTTGTCCTTTTACATTTTAAACTCAACATTTAAGGATGAGCGTTTTGTTAAAATACCCAAAAATATGGCAGCAGAGTCTTTAATGCATTACAGTCATTTGCAAAAGTTTAAGACCACTTCCAGTTACAGTTTATTTGCTTATCAATGATTGCTTTTATACTACGATATTGTTCAGTCTCAAACCATCAAAGCATTTTTGTGTTCTTATTAGGGATGACTTTGAGTCATAAAATGATGTCTTGCACAACTCACACACTACTCAGTTGCATTAAGGCGTGGTCACATGAGCACCGAACCAAACTAAATGACGCAAAACGACGTCGCTCTCAGCTGTAAAAAGTTCGGCCGAAGACATTTCTGGCCGAAACGTACCATTTTGGTACTGCTCGAAATTTCATGGCCGAACCCTTGCTTTTATTGGCTGGTTAAAATTCTAGAATTCTAGCGAGCACGCGTCACATTTCTCCTTACGCGTGTGTGAGTAAAGTTAAAAAAGAAATGGGATGATACTGTTATTTCGTTAAACAGACAACATAAAGGAATTTACGGCAAGGTTCACCCGAACTTGTGATTGTGTTGCATAAATGTACAATGTTGCACTTAAGTTTTGCATAAAGGTAAGAGAACGGTTGTGATTTTCTTTCGTGTAGAATATAAGTAATGTGTCATATTAATCCTGATGAAGTGTCGTTGACTGATTTATTTATATAAAACCACAGTACTATGATAAAGACTGTTTTTGTTTGTTATGTACTCAGCATAGAAAAACATTCATATGTTATTAAAACAATATAATTATGTTGATGGGAAGGGTTGGCAAAGTCTTTGTATCAAGTGATTTATTTTTAGCAGCTGAACGATGCTCTGATAAATCTGCTGTGTAATTATAATGTATAATTGTTCCTCAAAGTTTTTTGTATACAATAGAAATATTTAACGCAAATACATAACAACTACTAATGAAACCGTATCCTGTCTCTATACGTATGGTATCTAGGAAGCAAAGTAACTTTGGATGCCGTGTGACATGTGCCACAAACTGAACCAGCCTCCGAACCAAACCGATCCTATGTCTGTTTGGTGCTCGTGTGACCACGCCTTTACACTACCTAGAGCAATCAAACACCTTGATAATTTTAGCTTGCACATCAGCGGTCAGTATTGCTTCACATTGATAGAGGGTATGCCAAGGCGTCTAGAGGCTGTCCTCAAAAAACACAGTGGCCACACCAAATATTAACTTGGAATAGATAAAGCAGACTGATATTCTGTTTAGAGTTGAAAAAATATTATGTTTATCAATCATTTAGCAGGAAATAAAGCAATGTAAAAAAGTACCAACAATGTGTGACTTAATGATAATTACAAGAGTGGTCTTAAACTTTTGCAAAGCATTAACACTACCGTGTTGTAACAAAATAGGAATACGAATTAGATAAGTTAGAAATTGACTAGAGTCGGCTAACCTAGCAAAACCCAAGCAGCATATATTAGCCTAAGATTGTTATTAATGGCTAAGTTATTTGTTACAATTCCAGCTATCCACAAGGTCACACAATGCTACAATTATTTAGGTTGATCTTGAATGAGCAACTTGTTTGAACATTCTCAAAGACAGGAGTGGCCCAGCACTTTTCATCAAACTGGCTGCGCCTGATCTAGATAAACAATAAAATGATGATGAATGAGGAAGGAGCGGTTTATAAAATGATAGCTGATAGCAACATCAAGCCCAAAATTCTTTGGATGAGTCATTTTCTATGGAACCATATTAGGAGCAATTTTTTTCTCATTTGTATTTCATAATTTTATATCAAATTTCATCCGATTTAAACTAACCGAAGTTGCATATGCCTTTAACCTTTTCACTAGCATATGCGCATTTATGCGAAATCTTTGGTCGACTGCCGTAGGTGCATCTTTGCGACTTTCCCAGCCATTGTGTAGTAACTTAATTTTATTATTTGTTGACAACATAAGCAACGATCTTTAGGACTTTTTTGGTATTGACAGTGTCATCAGATAATTTATCTATAAAATTAGATTAAAATCAGGAAATTCTTTTAAAATATTTGTTTGGAAATTTCCAACTAGAAAACAAACAATTTTACTTTCTTAATAGTTTTGTAAGAGCAAGGAACATTGTGGAGAATATTTTTACCTTGGTTGTAACCATAGCTTTAGCGATGCACAAACTATAGGTATGTTGCATATTTTGCATAGCAATATTTTTTATATGATGGCAAAAATAAAACCTGTAAAAAAAATGTATTAGATAGAGGTTGAAGTTGAAAAAAATTCGAAACATATCATGAAGCAGAATTGGCAATTTTCGGTAAAACGGCAGGCTGTAGGCTGATAGCTAAATTTGTACAAGGATGGCAGCAAGAGGTTTACTATTTATAGGTTTTATATTTTGCAATCAAGTGTCCTAAGATTTATTGCAAAACTGAAATTTAGCAAACATTTTTGTATTAACATAGTTTGAGAGTACAACGCAACAGATAACAACATTTTGCTTTATCGCTTACAAAAGCATATTACTTTACCTGTCTGATGATAGTATACATAATTATGCTAAATTTCTTTAGCTCTTAACTTTTGTTCACTCTCCAAAAGCAAGCTACAATGTAGAAAAGAGCCATGCAGTAAGGTACCAAACCCATGTCAGTCATGTTTTGTCTTATTGACCTTTATATACCTTGTGACAGTCTGTTTTGCTTTTAAAATTTTGTACTATGAAAACTAGTGATTGACTTGAGTAATTTTAAGATAATTTTTTACACTATTATATGGCCATTAAGTGTGCTTAGAACACATGTGAAAGCTCTACACATGGCTAAAAGTTTCCTTATCTTTTTATGGTAAACTAAAAACTTTCAAAACAGTTATGCCTGAAGGTTTTGTGTGAAAGTGTGTGGGTGCCACTAATTTGGCTAATGCAAAAAAATTACAGGTCAGCGGTTACTGTAAATTCTTTTGAACAGGAAAAAACCTGCAATGAGACAAAAAAAAGAACAATCAGATCAGAAGGGGCCAAGCTCAATAATGCTGAATATATTTATTAAGGTAAGAAGGTAATATTAAGGTAAAAATAAAGACGTTTCAGTATTATACCATACCTATTGATAGCATCATTGCTTTTACCTGAACACAGTTTTCAATGGTTTAAAGCTCTTAACTTGTTTTTTTTGCACGTAAAAGCCATTTTTTGCTGTGAATTGTAGTGAAAAATAAATTATTGCCATGCATTTTTAGACGAAGCTGTGAAATAGATTTATGAAACAAAAACATTCAGTCAATTTTGGAATAATTTTGATAATTTAAAAAAAAGATTGTCTTAAGTAAAAACCTAAACTTTAAAAAATAAACTTTTAAGTGGGTTATCTTGTCTGGAATGATAAAATTGTTGGCACAAAACTGTAGGTAATGTTGCTCTTTTTTAAATTGTGTATAATAAAGCAATCAATATTAGAGCTGCTAGAAGTGAGAGTCATTTTAGTTTGGAAATGTTGTTGTTTTTCCATTAGGGTTTATATACAAATAGTGATCCATATAGCAAACTACCATTTTTAAACTAATGAGCCGTAAATAAAATTCCATTGGTAGCGTAACTCTCTCACACTGTGCAATTTACCTCACATATATGGTTTATTTGGCCAGAAAGTCTTTAAAGCAACTTGCCATAGCACCCATACAAAAAATTAATCAGGCATCACATAGGTGACAAATCCACCCACGGTACTAAAAAATTTGGTAAAAATATAAAATAGAAAAAAGATTGAATAATAAAGCTTTAGATATACAGGTATACAGTGTTAATATAATTATGCTTTGATACATCCTAAAATTCCTGTTAAAATAATAATAATAATAATAATAATCATATTTACAGTTACCTTCAGCGATTCCCGTTTATTTTTTGTGGTTCCATTCATCGTGGTTCACGTTTTGTGGTTTGTGATATTCCTCAATGACTTTCCTACTCCAAACTTTGTTCATTTTAAAATTTTGCTATCAACTAAAGTTATCTCTTGTGCTATTTGAACATATCATTTTTAATAGCCTTGAAACCAAAACAACCTTCATTTTTATTTTACGTACATACATGGAGCAACACATACACTGTCAATTCCTTGTATGAAGCTGTCCTTGAGTTACACGCATGTATATAGGCTATATATACACTGCGACAACCACGAGTTGTACCCTCTTGCGTGTGAAAACAGAGAAGAGAGTATAACTCCTGTTTGGCACAATGTATATATATGTAGCCTATGTTTACAAACATGAGAGAAGGTATAACACAGTAGCACTTCTTTCGCACAAACAAACACAATTATTCACAATTACAATAGACTATCATACAATGTAAATAATCTGCTCCTTGAATGTTTATGTTGTGGGGATTTTGTGCTATACACACAGTAAGATACATGTAAATTGCCTAACCTGATCTAAGACTTTCCCAAACTCACTATTTTAGCCTTTCCAAAAAAA
The DNA here is from genome assembly GCF_963576615.1 of Watersipora subatra. Taxonomy (NCBI): domain Eukaryota; kingdom Metazoa; phylum Bryozoa; class Gymnolaemata; order Cheilostomatida; family Watersiporidae; genus Watersipora; species Watersipora subatra. Next base: position 45,527,317 of record NC_088717.1, read on the forward strand.
AAAGAACTTTGATTATTTAACAACTTTACAGTATTAATGGTTTGTATCAACAAGTATTTTACTTTTTTATCAATTGTAGTCGCTTCATGGTTTATGATTGCAATAATTTTAGATTAAATAAAGGAGAACGCACACTTTAAATGTCGATTTTATCAATATTTGGTAGACATCAAGGTGTGTCTATTCTGTAGAGAGAAATTATAGCAAAACATTTTATATGTCTAAAATGAAGAAAGCACAAATATATATATCCTTACTATACATAGTAAGAGCGGCGTCTGTTACATTGTTTGTTTATCTATCGTGGAGGTGAGATTAGGATAAAATATAGCTTTTGACCACACTAAAACCTGTGAAATTCAGCGCGATTGATCAGCCCCCCCCATGCCCGCACCAATAGTTCTCCTTTAAGTATCTCTGAATTATTGCATGGCTACTTACTTTTTAAGCTTAGTCAACCGAGCTGATAATCTCTAATGGGAACTAGTTTACCAGAGTATTAGGATTTATAATAACGAACATTCAGTGTCGTTTTATCTCGCATGTTTGGAAAAATTGAAACAGTTATAACTGTTTCAATCACCAGAATCTTGTGGTTAACCTTAAAAATATATTTTTAAGGTTAACCACAAGATTCTGGTGATTGAAATTGAATTTAAGAATTTTTGCTAACTTTGAAACTTTACTTTTTATGATATTATTTGTGTAGCATGACACAAAAATACATAACATTTTTATTTTACGTAGAATGTGCATTTTTGTAAGTATACCTTATAAGAGCGCTTACCATACAAATATTCTGACCGGATAAAGTTCAAACAATGCCCATATTACGTAAGCTCATTCTCTGAATTAAAATACTGAAATTAAAGTTTAAATATGATTTGACCGTCAATCAAAATAACTTTAATTCACTTACTAATTATATAGAAAACCAATTCATTATGCTTAGAAAACAGTTCGATCCCGTGGGCATTAAAATTTTTGCATTAAAATTACAAAAATATATATATTAGCCAAACTCTACATATATATTCTATATATATACTCTATACATTTATACTCTATATATAGTATATAATCGTATATACACATATACTTTAATAATTGCTTTCTATTTTGTAAATTTTAATTTATAGCTAAAGTCTCTGGTCTCAATTAACCACAAAAAGTAAAAGATTACTGTTGCTATGACAGGCAGAACTTGATTTCAAACAAAAAGTAGCTTTCCCACAAACAGATTGTAGTCGGTAAAAAAATCTGAGCTAGCCTAGTAATCAAAGTGAATTCAACACAAAATGTAAAAAAATTATAGCTGGGAGCTAAATATCACTTACAAAGTCTTGTTTTTCAAAAAGGCTTTTTTTACTTCACTTAAGATTTCAGTGTATTAACTTCATGGCTTACCTGCACTAAGTACATAAATCAGCCTTCCTTTAACCGGAAATTTTCCAAATGAGTATGTGAGCTTCTGAATATTTAAATTGACAACTCTTTAAATAATTTGGCTAGCAGCAAGGTGACTGCCGGGCACTTTATGGCAACAGCCTGTATTGTGTCAGAACAAAATGGAAGTAGAGAATTTTTGAAAAGATCCTTTTCCAGCCTACGTTAAACTACATTTACAGCTAATCTTTTTCAAGCTTAAAGGTTGACTTGCAATAAAATTCATATTACAGTTCTTTGATATCAAAAGATTCACCATGTCTTACTCTGTTGTGTTGTAGGTGCCAAATATGTAGAAACGTGATTACAAGCGCCTAAAAGCTCAAAAACGAAAAGCCGCTGTAGATTGGAATCTCTTTATTTCTCTGACGTATTCATGACAGTTTGGGTGTTGTCTTGTCACAGGATGTTCTCTTGTGAATTGAAAGGCCAATAGAAAGCCCAATATAAAACTTATCGAAGCACTAGTTTATGACAAACACTTCGGGTTTTACCGATGACCCTGTATCAAATATACATCCTCGCTATTTCACAGTTTTGTTTCGGCTTGATCTAATCCTCAAGTCGTAATCTGATCATGTGACCCAATACTTCGCAAATAATTTTTGCAGCATTTTTTGGTTATCACAGGTGACCAACAGGGTCATCTTGATTATCAGACAATGATATGTACTCTTTCGAGGTAAGGTTAAAGAATTAAATGAATTTTTAGGGTAAGTTATAAAATATCACTGCTAGAAGTGAGAGCATTACAATGACGATAAGAACAATAGACATGGTTCTATTGAATGCGTGAAGTTTATTTGTGAAAATATTTCGACGAATTAGGTTGCATGAAAGTGTAAACAAAAACCATCTCTTACAACTACATCACATTTGAGCCATTTTGGGAAGCTAAACTACGGCGGTCTCGTGTGGCTGCCATTAACTGTTCGCTTTTTAGCTTTTAGGAGCTTGTAATCACATTCTCATATATTTTGCACCTACAACACAACAGAGTAAGACATGGTGAATATTTTAATATCAAATAACTGTAATGTGAATTTTGTTGCATGTCAACCTTTAATGGTTGTTGCGGAAAAGAGCAAGAGCGAGCTAAAGGGCATTTGTTGTTCTAACCAGACTCTGATTCACAGTGAGTAAATACATGTACAGTATTAGTGTTCATGTTTATGAAGTATAGTTTCAAACTGCTTACTCTGGGTGTTAATTGCATGTCTCTGCTGTTGTCACAGGCACTACAACTAGCTTATAGCTAGCACAAGTGTATCGCTAGCGGACAGGCAACAGGAATGCAAGAAAACAACAACTACAAATATGCAAGGCTCAATAGAGGTGTAAACACATTTAAAATTATGCAGCTATTCGTAAAGCATTTTCTGATTTTGTGTAACCAAACTGTTGTTTGGGAAATCTTGTTTTGTACCCAAATTTTTGTTTGAGAATTTCCCACACAAAAACACACATTTATTTCTTTCTGACATTCGATCTATTTATTGTTATTTTGGATTTGCAAGTACCTCTCAACTTAGAGAACCGAAATTACTTATTTTGATGACAATATAGGCAATTTAGATTTAGATTTGTAATGAATACACAGAAAATGATAGTGGCAGCATTGAGTCTGATGTTGGTGAAAGTAATATTTTTGTAAGAGTAAGGAGCAATATAAATTATTGTTTTAATTTTGTAGCGATCGTAGCTTCACATAGCTTTAGCAATTGAAGCTTTAGCAAGGTCATATTTTTGTCTTAATTAAGTTGTCTTATTCAAGCATGCACACATTGAATCTTTTGCACAGCACTGTTTGTTAACCTGTTGGAAAAATAAAATATATAACAAAAATGTTCTAAATAGAGATTAAAATTGAAAAAGATGGTGTACGTATCATTAGCTAAATTGACAATTTTCAGTAAAATAGCCGGCAGTAAGCCAAAAGCTAAAATTTTAAACGAATGGCAGTGAAAGGATTAAACCACATCATAAATGATGAACCGGTGGGCAGCGTAGGAGATCATTATATTAAAATGTAACATTTTGCAAAAAACTTTTGGTTCTTAAAAAATTCAAAAATCATGGCAGCTTTAACATTCTCTTATCAGTGGGCTCTAAATAAAAGTTGTCTTATCCTGCATATATGTAATCGCTGTAAACAAGGTGCCTGGATGATTAATAAGGCTGTTCACTAAGTCAGCCTTTTTATTAGTGAATGATGGGCAAAAAAAAATGGAATACTATCAACTACAAATTCCAAATAGTTCCACTTGTAAATGTACAACAGTGTAAACTGGTAAATTGTACTGTTTTTTTACTTTTGATACAAACATTCATTTTTATCTCATTGCTCGTTTTTTACCCATAGTACTAGAGTGTTGAAATTTTGTAGATCTGTGAAAAGCTACTCCTCCTAGCTGCTTTTATTCTTACGTTTGTCGCCTAGCAGTCTCCGATAATAAGGTTTCAATAGCTTGTTAAGTTTTAGAACCCATATCTCAGCAAATGCATCAAAATAGTATTTTTTTGCAAACAAAACTTTCTTTGCAAATTTTCTGCTTTAACCTATTACACGAAACTTTGTCATAATTTGTAAGCGTGCAATACCATCTCAACAAACAGCACATTTGTTAACTAATATTACTTTGTTACTAAAACAAATATACGCGTTGGAACAACAAACAATTTCATCTTTTAACTTTTGTCATTAATACTGTTATGGAAGTGGAGGACAGCAAGCCTCGCATTTCAGTCGTAGGTGTCGACTTGTCAGCCAACCTAATGGTTGACTCAATGATCCTACCAAAATTTATGCCTTTAGGAGTGCCATGCATATCTCATGCTCGGTAATGTTGGTCTATTCGGTCTGCTCTTCTTTTATCCTCTCTTTGGTCTCCTCGTTCTTAGCCCTGAACCCAACGATCAGCGGCCGCAGTTATTTATTTAACCTAAAGTGTTAAAATACAATTATTAGAGGTCACTTATTATTAGTAATTTAGAAAGCACGTTAAAGAGATGTTGAAAATGATGAGAAAGTTGAAGGTAAATTGTAGTAAAAAACAAACACAAACAAAGAAACTATATAAAGACTTTTAATTGTCAGTTAATAATTGGTTATTGCCAATTACCAAATGTCAACTTTGCCAAAAAGTTTTCAAATGTGACCTCTGATTTGGCATCAAGTGACAGCTCACCACAATTCTGTCAATGCTTCAGAGACCCTATGTTAACTTTTTGTTAACATCATGCTCTCTGTCCTCCCAGTTGTTATTCGAGGCGGCCGCTCTGCTGTCTGTCCTTGAATGAAGCAGCCGCTTGATGTCTTGTGATGGCCCGGTGTACAACTGTCTTGCAGCAGTGAAATCTTTGTGCTAGCTGTTGCTCAGAGTACCCTTCTCCCTTCAAAGCCACTATTTGAGCTTTTTTGGTTAGTAAGAGTGATGCTTTTTGTCCAATTTTGTGTTGAAATTGCAAGCTAAAATTATCTGGGTGCTTGGTTGCTCTGAGTAGTGTAATGCAATTGAGTAGTGTGTGAATTGTGCAAGACATCAAGTTATGACTCAAAGTTATCCCTAATATGACCACAAGTGTGCTTTGATGGTTTGAAAGCAGCATTTAGACTGAAAAATATCATAGTATGAAAGCAATCCTCGATAAGCCTAAAAAACTGTGTGTAACTGGAAGTGGTCTTAAACTTTTGCAGAAAGACTGTAATATTTAATTTAGTAACAAATTTAATATATAAGCTACAAAAAATACAGATTACTGTTATGTGGATGATCAAGTGCCAATCGCTGATTACTTATTGTTACTTGCTAAGATCCAGTAACCAAATGTCGACAGGGATATATCATAAGACATTAGTAAATGTGAACTACCATGGGTCAGCATGCAGAAACTAAGGGTGTAAAATATTTTGTTTGTTTCAGCGCTCATTAATACATGTAAAGTTCATTTTTACTCGTCATTAGTGTAGGTTTCATCATTACTGGTCATTAGTATGTGTAAGATCAACTAATACTGGTTACCCATATATGTAAGGGGCATCATTACAGGTCATTCATATGTGTAAGGGGCATCATTACAGGTCATTCATATGTGTAAGGTCCATCATTACTAGTCATTCATATGTGTAAGGTCTATCTTTATCAGTCATTCATATGTGTAATGTCTATCTTTACTGGTCATTTATATTTTGCAATTGGATATCTCCAAATAGATGTTACAAATAGCCTAAACATGATTAAGGGAACTCCTACTGATCAGTCTAATTAGGATTACAATCTTGTCCATGAGTTTGTTACATCCAAGTTTTTCAGTAATAACCAACTTTATATTACCAATAACCAAATATTTTACTTGACTTACTATAAGATGCTACAATAATAACATAAAGTTACAACATAAAATCGTTTAGCGCTCATTAAGCCAAGTCACAGTAAACATTAAAATTTTAGTATCTGATCTAAATTAGCTCTACATGTCGCAATTAAATGAAATGCTTATGTAGCCTCCGAAAGCAAATTCCCAGCCCACTATTGGTTATGTAAGAACTGGCTCACTAAACGCTTGCCCAGCAGTTACAGTTTAACTAATGAATTTTTTGCTTTGAATTTCTTTCAAAACAAATTCGTTCTGAAATTACTGATTGTTTATGAAATCGCAATCCTTGAAATTAAATGCTACACTAACAACATTTATAGTAACTTTGCCACGCTGCGCTGATAGATGTGGTAGACCGCATAATGATGAAACACTCACTGGTGTCAGCTTGTCAAGCTATTAAAGCCCTGGTATATTGCGATAAAGTTAGAGAATAATATACGAGCTGCACAAACAATGAATTTTTATGAGAACTTATAATTGCCAGTTGCTAATTGGTTATTGACAATTACCAATTGTCATCTATTCCAAGTCATTTATAAATGTGACCCATGATTTGTTATAGGAACACCTATCATTAGGCCTGTATTTCCTGGTTGCAAGTTGGTGCAGCAAATTTTAGGCAACTAGTTATGAACACCTGAAGGTTTGGGGGCGATTTAAGCCCCCAAAGGCGGCGAGAGCAGCACCCCGAAGCTCAGGACATTTTAAGCATTAACAACCCTCAAAGTATGCATAAATGCAATCAATTGTAAGCATCAAAATCTACATAAATATATTTTTATGGTTCATGGCAGGCAAAACCTTTTCTTTATTCAACAAACGATATAAAACTCGTGACACTAAAGATTTTTAGGGCTATTACTTCTTTATTGCAACAGCTCTTGTTCTATCAATGTGTCCATCCTTTCACAACTGATTCTGTATCTATTTCAGCATCTTTATATATGTGTAATATTAAAAGACTATTTAGACCAGCCTGCCCCATAGTGTTCCTCATCGACGCTTTGATTCGCTTCAATGCAGAAAAGGATCTCGCGCTCACTGCTTTAGTGGCAGGCAAAATAAATACTAGATTAGTGAGCCTCTCCACTTTAGTAGGGCTAGAGCCCAACTAGCGCTAAAGCATAAATTAGTTGTTGAAAATTTCAAGTCAATGCGCTTAGACTGAAATCCTTAGAGCTTATCCGCCGAAAATCACTAAAAAGTTTGGGTGGCTCAGCCGCCTAGCCGCCCCGGAAAATACGGGCCTGCCAGTCATCACAGTATTGTCAGTGCTCCAAAGGCCTTATACTAATGTTTTCTGTTTTTCCACTAATAATGTTTGACTGTAGACATTACCGAGCTGAAGGACAATAATTAGAAAAGATCTATCACAATTTCTTTGTATGAAACAACTTGGAATAGAGCTACCATCTTTTTGTTCATAATAGAAGGAACGTTTGTACATGGAAGCATAAACATTTCTACCTTACTGTTTATATTTCAAAAATTCCTGTGTGGGCTACACAAAATGTCATACACCTAAGCATAAAAATAATTCACAATTTAAAATTACTCTATTGAATCAGTTGGGCGTGGCTAGAATACATGATTTTTGCTATTGACACAAAAAAGTTAGTTTGGAGGTTCAAGAAAATCAAAGGCCATGATGAAGCAAAGTTTGAAAGTATTGAAGAGCTTAAAGGAATATTTTATTTAGCAATGAACATAAAATATGAGCTACAAAAAAGACAGATTTTTGTTATGTAGACCTTCAATTGCCATTTGCCGATTACTTGTGCTAATTGGAAAGATCTAGTGACCAATTGTTGCCAAGAAAATATCCAAAGCTATCAGTAAATGTGAACAACCATCGGTTCAGCGCACAGAGAATAAGAGTGTGAAATATTTTGTTTCTTTCAACGCTAATTATTGTCTGTAAATTTCATCTTTACTGGTCATTAGTGTAAGTTCCATCATTACTGGACACTCGTGTGTGTATGGCCAACCATTTTGGTCATTCATTTATGTGTAAGTTCTATGGTTACTAGTCACTTATATTTTTTAATCCGGTTTCTCTAACTAGATGTTACTAATAGCCTAAACATGATTAAGGAAGCTCCTACATATCAGTGTAATTGTGATCACAATCTTATTCATGAGGTTGTTAAATCCAAGTTGTTCAGTAAAGACAAACTTCTCCAAACCTTCTTTTTGGCTTACTATAGGATGCAACATCAGAAATATATTTACTTATAACATACAATCTTTTGTACCGCCAATTAAACCAAGTCATTGTGATCTTTAAATGTTTAGCATCTGTTTTAAATTAGCACTACATTGTGACAACTGCATGAAATGCTTATGCTACCTCGGCCAGCTCATTCGTAGCTCTTGATTGGCTATGTAAGAAATGGCTGCTAAATGCTTACCCAGCAGCTAGTGATTCTAACTGGTGAATGTTTTGATTCGATTTTTTTCTAAACACAATGGTTCTAAATTTAATGAGTCCTTTTGAAATTTCTTGGTATGAAATTAATGAATGCTACATTAACATCCTTTGCAGTAATTTTGCCATGCTGGGAGATGTGGTACACCGCATAATGATGAAATATTACTGCTGTCGGGCTTGCCAAGTTATCTAGCCATATCCCTAGCTGATCTAATTCTTTTTCTTATATTTTTTCAACATAGTGGTGGTATAGCTTCAAAGACGTCACAATAGTATTTTTGTATACTATCACTGTCCTCATTTTTTATTGCTTATCTTACATATCTAAAATACAATGGTTAGAATTGACCTACTTCAGGAAGTGTTGTATAAATGAACTTTGAACAGAGCTACTATCTTTTGGTAGCGTAATACTGCAAAAGCGTGTACATGCAATCATAAACATTTTTGCTTTAATGTTTATAGTTTGCGAATGTCTGTATACAAGCAAATCCATCAACTAAAACCCTGATAAAATTCTCTAGGTAATATCACTATATTATTGATTTATTGAATCAATTAGCAGTGGCTAGTAGAGCGCATCATCCTTACCATTAGGACAAAAAATATTTTCAAGTTTCAAGAATTTTGAAGGAAATTTTAAAGCAATGACAAAAAGTATTGAAACGTTTAAAGAATATTAAATTAAACGGTGAATATAATATACCAGTTATACAAACAAAAGATTAAATGCTATGTGGACTTTCAATCACTAAGTGCTAGTTATACAGTGTGAATAATTGCTAATTGCTAACTGCTACTTGGTAATCACCAATGACTAATTGTTATTTGGCAATTTCAATTTCCCAGTATTTGATTGGTGAATGTCATAAGATATCAACAAATGCAAACACTACAATTGGTTCGGTATAAATAAATCAAAAGTTGGAACTCAGTTGATTGTTTGTAGCTACATGTCACTATGCATAAACTCAATCTTAACAAAAGTTTATACTCGAATGTGTGCAGTGACATATAATGCTCACATCTGCTACACTGCAATACTCGAATGTGTGCAGTGACATATAATGCTCACATCTGCTACACTGCAATACTCGAATGTGTGCAGTGACATATAATGCTCACATCTGCTACACTGCAAAGGGCAAAAAATTTGGCCTTTTAACATTCAAGTTTTGTTTCAAGCCGAACGGTTTGTTGCTTCAAAAACTTCACAGACATGTTCTGGTATTTTAACAGTACCGTCATATTTATTGCTCTGATTTGAATTAGTTACATACAATGATTTAATCTTACGTATTACTAGTATTACAAATAAAAAAACTTGAAACAAATGTAAAAAGTCTTGCAAAAATTGATAGTAAGTTTTATTAAATGCAGAGTAAAGTATATTAGGGGAAAACTAATGTTTTTTGGTCAAACTTTAAAGTGGCAGCTGCCAAATCGTGATTTCCAATTACCAATCGCTTGTTGCCATTTGTCAATTGGCAATCACCAATATGCAAAGTGCCAGTTACTAATTTTCAATTGGTAAATGTCATGACATTAATAAACAAAAACTAACATTTCCTCAGCTCACAGAAACTAAAAGTTTGACATTGACATTAGTCGATTATTTGTAGCTACATGTCACTATGCCTCAATTAAATCTGATTTAAAAAGTTTTGTTCTAGGAAATGCTCGATTATGTACAAAGCTCACTTTTACTACACTGTTAATAGACAAGAAATTTAGCTTTACAAATTTAGGTAGGCATTTAAACCATCTAGCGATAAAAAAATATTTCATAACGATCATCACTGACCAATCATCATTAGGATCTTGCCTGCCTCTAACACGCAAACCAATGAAAGGAAAGTTTGCTATGCATACACTGCCAGTGAACTCTGGCTCATAGCCATTCTTACAAAAGCTTTTCTGCAACAACAAGCCATGATCACTGTATATGTGAACTATATATCGACAGCATGAATTTTGAGGTTACTATTTTGCTTGCCGGTGAGTGATTTTGGCTCAAAAACATGAGGAGACCTTAGATAAAAAAGCTCTAACACGAACACTTATTAATTGGCCTATTATTTTCAATCAAACATTTGAGCAAAAATTAAGCTGATAAAAATTTACTCAGCTAACATCAATAAATCATTATAGTTGAAATCAGTTTTTGACGATTCATAATTAGAGGTATCTCCTAAAAGCTGTACAGATAACTGAGACTAATATTTTACGAGGCCTTTCAAAATGAGTATAAGCTCTCAATTTGTAATTTTTCCATTTGCTAGAAAAAAATGATCCCAGAATACAATGATTAGGCAAAAAAGTGTATTGAAAGCATCCCACAATATCACAATATTTTTTCACTAATTCTTCAGGTTAAAGTTTGTGATGAAAAATTTGATCTGATATTGATGAACTTGATTGCTAGGTATGATGTTGGGAGGAAGCTATGCTATACCTTGCCATCTCTGTGGCGACTGTGACAATGAGGACTTTCCTCCTTACGACTGTTCTATTCTCTTCGTCACCGGTTATTGCTATATCTCATATACTGAGTCTACAAACACAGGTATAGAGTTTTCTATTGACTTCTTTTTAATGGCTTGTTCTAGTTGCTAGTATGTTTTGCTGCAGCTAGCTTTTTCAGATGGATATTATTTGTAAAATTTGGAAAAATTAAACCTATTTTATGTCTAACTGTATACCCTAAGACACTCATATTTTGCTAGTAATTAGTTACGTGAGTAGCATACAGAGTAAAATTTCACTGCAACTTAATTTCGCAGCCCTGATGAGTGCGAAAATATAGTGATGTGAAAATAAATGCAGTGGAACAAAAATAATTAGATTCCTCAGGTTCAGTTCACCGCAGGCCTGTATTCACTGGTTGCAAGTTGGGGCGGTTAATGTTAGGCGACTAGTTATAAATACCTGGGATTGTTGAAGGGACAGTGTAAGCCCCAAACAGGGTTTTTTATGTAGGGCCTCAGCTGGGCCTCTTGTGTGAAGTTTTAAAAAATTTTATCAGAACGTAGCAACATTTTTCTATTTTGTAGATTTGTTTTGTTTTAGGTGATGTGAATGACGAGACATTTTTAAATTAAAATAGGCAAAACTTGACCGCAGTTAAAACGCTAAGAAAAAAGATATATTTTTTTTTTGAGCATTTTAACAAAGATCGATTTAGCCAGTTTTATTATAAGTCATTTGGTAAAACTTGATATTTTGCAAACCTTTATAAAGGTCGTTAACAAGAATATTTGTGACCCAGGCAGTCAGAATGTACAATCGTGCTAAAACAACATTTTTGAGTTGTTTACAGATTCAAAATCAGCAATATCTGAGGATTTTAATGCAATTTAAATTTTTTAAATTGGATTATATATGCCCAGGTTATGCGAGATTTAGTAGAGAAGGTCTTACAATGGACTAAAACTGTTGTTTTGAGTTTAGGCAAGATAAAGTTGCCGATTCATGAATCATAAATCATGGTATTTGTTTACAAATCAAAATGCCATAGCAACAGACCACTTAATCTCAACCTATATTGATGAAACCTGGCATTCTACACATTAAAACCCTGAAAAAGATGATGGTCACATTTTTATTTAAATTTCATTGACGGTTGACCTTCCAAAGGTCAGGGTAAGGTCAGCAATATATGTGGCTAAAAGCTCACCTTCCTGGAGATTTACATTAAAAGGGTATGCTTCAAACTGGGCACTTCTCATCAAGCTATATTGCTATGACTGCATATAATGACAATCCAACAACTTATCAAAATGTTGGAAGTGTATTCAAAATTGTCCATCTATACAGAAGGTCATGGTAAGGTCAACGAAAGGTGACCACAGAGGGCATCAAGATGTGGAAATATCAACCCAACTCATCAAGTGACCATTCAATCTAGAGCTATTTTTATGTAGTTTAACACTCACACATTGTAGCACAGAGTACACTGCAGAGATTTATTGTAGCCCATTCAACGGGTTTGCTTGTTTTATTAGTGGCAGTTTGTCCCAACACAACCATATCAAATGTGTCCTTCGGTAATCCTTGATACACAGTTCTAACGAGGCTTATTTGTTTAGATGACATAAAACTAGTGCAGATTTTCTTACATTTGCATCCACTTATTAGTTTGATGTCAACAGCTATAATGGGAAAGTTATCAGCAGTGATAGGCTGATAGTTATTCGCTGTAATTTAATTAATTAGGATGATCGCCGTTACTCTCCTTATCGTTAGCAGCCACATATTGCGTAAGCAGCTGTATTTCTGAGGTTTCCCTATTATAACAATCCTGATCATCGCTTTCACTATAATCTGAGGCAGCCGACTTAGATTCTAAGTAGAAATACTTAGAATTACATCTAAATTATTAGCGTCAACTAGCCGTAATTTGTGCGACAGTTTATTTTGTTTTAGCCTGAAGTGTTGAAACAGAAAATGGCCACATACACGCGCCCACCCGCAATTAGAGTCTATACTTAAGATCTTGGGTTAAGACAAATTCCATAGCACCCACCGATATGGGTAGATTTAAATGGCAATTCTGGCTTTATGATTGGTCAGACACAAAAATAAACAAGACCACGTGAAAGAGCAGGGTTGAATGCACTATAAACCACTGTTTACTAAAATAGTGACGGTGAGTCATGTAATAGCATATAGCACGCGTTGCGCTCTATTGTGAACAATCCAATTACCGCACGATTGTACATTCTGACTGCCGGGGTCACATTTTGCCACTGATGATGACAATAATTATGCCTAAGAACTACTAAAAGTTGATGTTTGTCTCTATGACTTCGAATAAAGACATAATCTACAGCGATAAAAACCGTCTACATAGCCGTTGGGCAAATAGCTTTTTGAATAAATGATGTTGAGGCCGAGTTATCTGAAGCAATTTATCATTGCGTGAGAATGGAGCAAACAAATCCGTTCGAGTTAACCTTGTGTTTGAGATGAAATGTTACATTTTATCCAAGGGTGAGTTATCCGAGTTTGACTGTACTAGGCCGCGGAAAGTTCCTAAAAAGTTGGGACGGCTAAGCCGGCCAGCCGCCCTAGGGAATACGGGCCTGGTTCACTGATAGGAAAAACTTTCAATTTGGGACTAGTTTGTAATTGTAAACCGCAGGTGGAATGTTGTGGGCGAGGTCGATAATGCAATTTGATTGCTTGCTGCCATTTGTTTCTTGAACTATCAATGAACAAAGCTATTTAATTTCGTGTTTTCGCTCATTCGTTATGATAGTTTAGCTTCACGCATGAAATTGTCGTGAGAGGATGACTCTGCGAAAACGCGAAGTTAGATGAGGCAAATACATAAGTGTCCTAGGATAGTATATTATAATAGACTGTTTGTCATTGGTCTTTAAGGGTGTCACATTTAATGCATATTTTACATGCATAAAATATGCATTTTATAAAATGAGTTCATGGTCATCTTATGATGCCTGATCAAAACACAGAACAATACCAAATTAAGTACTAGTTCAAGTTAATAAAGCTTAGTTTCACATCACATTTTTACCTTTTTTGGAATATGTTAATGATGAAGCTTTTTATAAATTCAGATAATTCATTGCAACGGACATAGGAACCACTACTGAAGTAGGAAAATTAACTTTCAACTTGTTGATGAGCAATGTTGCATGTACACGCATATGTGTGTGTAGATAGGTATGTAAATAAAACAGTAATAAAATTACTATTTATTATTAATAAAATAGTAATAACTAGTAAATAAAATTTATTCAGGATTTAGATTCTTAAAATTCAGAATGTGTATATATTAAATGGGTACACATAGTTATACAAGAGTTTAAGTTGTTTTACATTGTTTCCTATTTAATTCAGTCAAAAATAACTAGAAGTTTTAGAATGACTTGAAAGGATATTTTTAAACAAATAACTCTTTAAAGGTTTGCAGAAACTTTTGAATTTTAATCTTTAGCTTTTCGGTTAAAATGTAGCATAGATTATGTACTTAAAAATTTTGTTTGTATTAAGAACAATGCGAGTTTCTTATTTTTTTGAATGCATAAAACAGGTTTGAATCACCCACCTGAGAAAGTAAAATTTTCAAACTTTTAGCTTTGGTGTTTCAGTGTTAAAAATAAAAATTGATTAAAAATATTATTTTAGCATTATCCTGACAAGGTTAGCAAAAATATTTTCCAATTCTGAACAAAAAATGATATGGTAGAGCTATGACAGTAGTTTTCATGAATATCAATATACAGTAAATGAAATCTGATCACTTTCCATTTCATCTTACACTTTAGAGACTCCTGGTTTACAAGAGCCTCAACAAAACTCAGATTTGATTTTCACAAAACAAATTAATTCTGATTTATTGTGTTGCTCCAGAGAGCATCTCAAGATCTTTTTATAAATGTTAAGTAGCTTTAAGAAGGTTCGCTGATAGCAGCTCATCATTTCAATAAATGACTGATTAAATTATGTTTCAGTAAGCAAAGCCTGTGATCCACTAGATGTAGGCAACTACAGGGAGGGCTGCACTGAAGAAGCTGGAGTTGTGATTTGCCGCTGCCGTACCGATGACTGCAACACCGATGACATGATAGACTACTAACGTTCACAAGAGAGATCCGCTGTAACAACTACCATGGCTGATATAGCTACCACAGCTTTTATAGCTTCTTCAACCTCTGTAGCTGCTCCAACTTCTACCGCTACTACAAATTCTACAGCTAGTAAAGCCATTAAACTTAGTAGTTTCTATGTTACAGCGTCTAGTGCAAGGTCTTCTAAGGCTTGTTCTTTTTTCGTTTTGATTTCACTCCCTGTATGCAGCTTGTTGTGAGAACTAGCGCAATATCAGTATGAGTTCTTTAGAAATATAGATGTAATATCTTTGACCATTTAAATGTTTTAGAAAAACTTTGAGTTTTGTAAAATTTGGTTCAAAGGTAGTTATCTCAAATGTTTTTTACAGAATCGCTCCGATTTTTACCATTATTGCCTTCATTTCCTTTAGCGTAAACATATTTTATATCTACAAAAATAAATGAAAGTCTTATTTATACCATGTGAACAGCCAGTCACTAAATGAAGCAAATATTCACATATTGTGTAAAGTTGGGAACGTAGGCTACACAGCACCATTGAATAATCATATAATCCTTCAGATTAAAAAGAGTTTGTTGCAAAAATATAATGTCCCAATCTGTTGCAAGTTAAAAAATTCATAACAATCTGTGGACCAACATGTTCATTATCTAAGCGTTAGAATTTTTGTTATAATAAACCGGTCTAGTTGCATTTAGTTAAATATCTGCACACAAAAATTGAGATTTTGTTGTGACTACCAACAACATGGATTTTTGAAGTTTTTAACTCATGAAACAAAACACTATGTTACAGTTATGTTCTAATAAAAGTTGACAGCTTTGTATGCAAATGTTTAGGTCTCATTGAAAGCTTCTAATTTTAAAAATATAAATCAGCAAAATTAATTGAAACGTATTTTATTAGCCTAATATGAGAGAGGCAAAGTATGTCAGGTTTTGACCAAACATTTTGAAACAGCACAAAAATCAGATTCGTGGAAATATCATCTATTCATGCATGACAAACTTCATCATTTTGTCATATAAGATCATTTTTGTTATTGTGCATGTTTTGTAGCACAATTTGTAAAAGAACAAATACAATACCTTGGTTTAATCTGCTTACAACAATAGAATCATGTTTTACCGACCTCCATGACCTCCCTTAACATTCATAACACTTCACAACTGCATTGAAATTTTTCATCACTGCAGATAATATTTCAACATATCCTTTCTACTTTTTTGTTTTCTCTTTTGTCTTTTCTGCTGGCCTGTCATTGTTACACACTTTCTTTACACTAATTTACAGAAACACCTAAGTTTTCTTCATTTTTCTACTGACGTACACGTAAATTAAAATTTGGCTTGTGGACTGTGGCTTGTAATCCATCAACTAATATATGGTATATTATCTAGAGCAATAATTCAAACTAATCACTGTACTAGCTACAACTTTCCAATTGACTGCTTCAACATCAAATAACAAATGGTAGCACTCCCTTTCTAAACGAGCAGTGGGCCAAGACAGTTTATCTTTCTTTTAACCCCTTCCTTTAATAACAATGTCTTGCAGTTACTAGATACATAGATCTGATAATGGAAAGTAAATATCTAATAAGTTGCCAAACCTATATTTCTCACTATTCAGATATTATTCACACTTTAGGTTTGATGGATATTAAGGAGTTGTCTCATTTTATGCCAATATGTGATTGACTCTTCATTGATTGCCTCACTATTTGTATATTTATTACGACAGTCAAAGTCAAATTATGGTTAACAAAGTTACTTTTCTTGTTTTGAGTTAATAAAATGAGCTGTGACATGACTTATATAGCCTACATACATTGTTGTAAAAAAGAGATTTTAGATGGGACAAACACTCAAACACAAACACTTAACAGCATTCTATAATAGGCAGACTAACAAAAAGAAGAATCAGATTTCTTTCAGTTTGAGGATGAGAATTTTTTTCAGTTTGAGGCTCATATAACTCTGATATTCACGGTTAAATAATGTGACCTATAATTATTCAATGAAATTATAATTATGTAATTTAGTTACATAATTAGTTATTATTAAATTGAAAGAAACGCTGATAAGGGAATTATGTGCAAAAATGCGGAGGCAGCTCTTATTTTTGTTGCCTTTGCTTAGATTTGGAAATAACTAAAATTGGATGCAGTCAGGCGTTGATCTCAAAATATTGTGTACTTTGCGCACAGAGATAATATGATTGATACTCTCAAAGATAGAGGCGTTTCAACTGGATATGGTGGCCAAGATATAATGACCAAAACTATTAATGAGTATGCGAATATAACACACCACTCGCTTGGTTTGTACAAATCCCTGTGCATTGATTGTCAAAAGAGACGCAAGTTCATTAGTACAAAAGGTTTAGTTGAAAGCAAATTTTGTCAAAGCAATTTGACACAATCTTTATTTAATCAACAACAAGCATCAATAAAATGTGAGCTATTAGCCCATATTAATCACAAAACAAACCTTTGTTTAATCACAATGATTAATTAACCAGCAATTTATTTTTTCAAGTTTCTCTCAAATAGAAAAATGAATGTCTTGCTGATGCAACAAGCACTCCAATACATTAATTCTCAAAATCACTCCCAATCAATAGATACTTACCCTTTTTTGAAAAGATAATGTAATTTATGCTAACCAAAAAATTGATCAGATAAATTTAAGTATATAAATTGTACTCCCATAAATGTCAGAAGCTCTCAGTGATGAATGATGGGGGTCCTACCACACAAAGTCGTCGTCAGAATAGTCACTTTTAATATCACTGTCGTCACTTTTAAAATCACTGTCATCACTTTTAAAATCACTGTCACGTTTTTCAAGCTGGTAACCAAAACAACCTCTTTCCTCACATTCGTTATTTTAATACAAATATCTATTCTGGTGGCACTGGGTTGCGTTAAAAACCTGAAACTTGCACAGTTTGAACTTCTGATAACCAAAAGCATGGCTCAACCAGCGACCTTCACAAACTTATTAGTGATGTTTGGGAGCGTTGCTGATTACTCCGCAAAGAGTGACAGCCGTCTTAGGTTTTTAGGGCTACATTTCTTGTACTGAAAATAGACCGAGATTGTCTTTAATAATCACTGTCAGTCACATACTTGGAAACGGATTTGCTGTCAATGTTCGTGGCATTACATTGTCGTTTACTTTAATTATTTGGCAGTCTATAAATGCTGGGCCAGATGCTTCAAACCAAAACTAGTGAAGTTTCTGTTGAACGTGTTGATTTATGCTACACGTAACAAATTTTTCGTTGGTTCTAACCGAAATCACGAACTGATTGAAACACACAGAATTATTCTGCGCTGCTTGAATCGTGCTAGCGAGCACGATTCCAGCAGCTTTTGCAATTAGTATAGTCCAAGAGACATATAATTACACACAATGAAAGTATAAGTGCAATTCAACATAGTACACATGATGCAAATGCTTAGATTGCGTTATTGTATGTATTTATTGCTTGGACGCTATAGCTACAAATTGTTTATTTTTTAATTATATTTCCTTTTTAGCAGCAACAGTTTTGTGGTAGAAAATGTTGCCATCTTTAGCGCAATCAAGTCGGTTGCATCGTATTTACCATGGCGAGTTTTCTTAATATTTTGTTGCGTGTCGCATTATGTTCTCGGACTACATATATCTTAAAAATTGCTAGAGTCATGCTCACTAACCAACCATAACACAACTTAAACAGTTAAATCGTGTGTTCTATGTTGAATTGCTTTCGTACTTTTATTGTGTGTCGCGATGCATGTGTTGGACTATACTAATTGCTAAAGCTGCTAGAATCGTGCTCGCTGATAATTTGTTTACCTGCTAAAGGCGTTTTGTCGATGAACTTGGTGAGCATGTACAGCTCAAATAATTCTGTGAATTTCCACCGATTAATTCTGCGTTTTTCGTTATTTTGGCCAGAACTCAGAACCAACGAAAAATTTGTTACGTGTAGCCGCACTTTTAGTAATCCTACTTACACAATCATTGTCACCTACATTGATAAATGGTCGTCTTGTCTGTCACATTTTAAATATCCCTGTCGTCGGGTCGTCAGAATCGTCACAAAACATCGGAGGACCCCCAATGATCACTCATAATGAATGATGCTTTAGGGTTTTACCATGCATAATAAGTAATGCTCCCTTGTCCTACTCATTGGCTGCCAGCACAACAAATATGGAGTTGTTGTACCAAAAAGTTATGAATTGATTGACTTTACCTAGAAAGATAACTTTGATTTACCCATAACTTTGACTGAGTGCATTGATCATATTTATTTAGGCAACCTTCAAATAGGCATGTAGCTCACAATTAGCTACAAGGGTAATGTCCGAACACCACAATATTCAACAGTTTTATATTTAACTGAACATTGTTCCTCCTTCTTTTACTCGATTTCAAATGTACTCCACTATTCTTCCTCATTTTATTCCTGTTGTTGCATTTTAATATCAATGACAAACGTATTACCAAATAGGGTGTGAAATATAAATATTTAAACTTATATCAACTGTAAACCTTCTATATTTTCAATATATTTTTTATTAAACTTTTAATGTAACATTTAAATTTTTTCTGTGCACAAGCTTGTAAACAAAATATTTTAAGCTACTATACATAAAAAAGAGCATAACAAAAGCAACAGACGTTATGTATTTTAGCCTATTCCTTTATTTTCTTAGCGTATAGCATCTGTACCTATCATAGTTTTTTTCTCTGATAATTTATTTTGACAGATATTAGCCTTACATCCTACACTATTAGTGTATAAAGTGCATTAGTGTATTTGTATATACATATATATATATTTTTTTTTATATATATGATGTGCAAATATGTGGTCTATAATAATTAATAAAATGAAGATGTACAGACACTTCCCTACAAACTGTTTTTTGTGGTGTTAACAAAGAAGTTGGAAAAATTTAGCTCACTCTCGCAATCTTCAGGTGCGTGTGGGAGAAGGAGGTGCCCGATTTTTTTTGGTGAGATAGTTGCCCACGTGTTTGCATATTTTTTATATATTGATATATGTATATAGATATAATTAAATTTACTAACATTAATATTTTTGATTGAATGCATACAAAATTTGCATATCCAAATGATTAACCTAATGCTTGGATAAGAATTACCTGACTATTGGCACAGCCAAATCTGTTTAGCAATTTGGCATTAAAGGATTTTATCGCAGTCCTAATGAGACGAGTCATAGATCATAAATTCAGAGCAGATGTAATAGTTATGGCAATCATTTAGACCGCTGTAAAAAATATTTTTCTCCGAAGAATTATACTTCAACATTTAAGTGACATAAAGTGGTCTGTTGTACATGCTGAAAGTTGCTTTTACGATATTGCATCTTGCAACCCTTATAACATCAGCATAGTGTTATATAGCTTTCACAGCAAAAAAGTTATAGTTTACAAGCTGTTAACCATTAATTTTAATGATCAGAGTTTGGACTATAGAAAATTATGAAATACATTATCTAGCTTTCAGATTTTTATCAATTTAACATGCATCCATTTTAATTTGGCTCCAATACTGATGCTTTTATGAAATACAAGAATTTTGCTGATAAAGCTGGATGCGAAAGTTACTTTACAAACATTTTTCAACTTTTTTCAGGGAATATAATGAGGGTGCATATAATGTAAATCATTTTGCATGCTGCATAAATTCAGCACTGAAACTCATATATCGCTCACTCAGAGGCAGGCATTTTGAATAGTTTCACACTCAAAAAGTTCAAATATTCTTCACAAAAAGTCTGATGGATCAAACTTCATTTCTAAGTATCCATGCTGATAATATGCTTTTTTCTCCAAAGGTAGATATAATAAACTTGAACAGAATAACTTGTCACTATGATTTAAGAAAATATGCATTAATATTTGTATTGTATTTTGCTCTTTAAATATGCAAAATGTTTCAATTTAATAGTTTATTAGGCATTATCGAAAAAAAAACAATAAAAAAACCAATACTTTTTGCTTTCATTGCTTGAACATGCCTGATGTTTGAGTTTGTATTGAATAAATCTAACGAGCAGTTATTCTCCAAAATAATTTTAAAAAGGTGAAGCAATTTGCTACTTTGATAATGAAAACATTACATCTAAAATACTTAAAACTATGTTAAATATTCCATAGTCAACAATCGATTGAATCTGGGTGTGATGCAGCTCAAAGTCTTTTATCTTTATGACTAACAATCTATGAAAATTTTTCTATGAAAATTGCGGAATTCTACTTGATATTTTGAAACTATTAAATTAATCATTGATATTACAAATGAGTACTGATATATTATTAATTTAATAATTTGAATGTGTGAGTTTAAATTAGTAGCATAAATGAAATTGTAACTATAATTGTTGAAATGTTAAATATTTAACAATACTTAGTATGCTGCGTTTAATCTTTAGTTACAGCAGAACTTCGTTCCATTAATTTCTGATGAGCTAAGAATGTCAAGCAAATGACACAGCAGAGAAGATGTGGTGGCATCTGATGCTAATTGTATTTACTGCAGTTAAAAAAGAAAACTCTGCAAAAGGTAAATGCTATTTTCAAAAAGATCAATTGTTAAGTTATTTAAAGTGGTTCGTAGGTAATTTAGTTCATGGGGTGATAACTACTTTGCTTGCAATCAAAAAATACATTAAATCGTTTTACGCAGTTGATTAAGTGTGAAAGTAAAAAATCTAAAAATCAAATTTTTTTTCTTAGAATTGTTTGGGGTTGTCTTTTATTAAACTGGTTAGTGTCATAGAGCTTGCGATAAATTTCTATTTTAAATGTATCCAAGCTCTGATTGTTCACTGCTCTTTCAGTCTGCTATTTACTTCTGTTTCTCTTCGTATTGCATTACATACATCATTACATTGCATGTCGTCAAATGAATCTCAAGGGTCTGATGATATTGTCTTACAAATGGCATGTCACTAATGGCAATGCAACAGTGGCTGTATTACAGCGTGATGCCATGTGTCTCTTTGCATCACATTGGGTAAAGTTGCATCGCATTTGATCACATTCCATCGCATTCAGTTGCATGGATTACTTACAGTGGCATGTTGTCACATTGCATCACAGTGTGTTGCATGCAGCTGCATTCAGCAATAGTTCATTTTATTGCATTGGATTGTACTGAAAGTTATTAGCATGTGCCTAATTGCATTGCGTTTTAATGCAATGAGTCACAAGCAAACATTTTGCCACAGTGTGTTGCAAAGAGCCGAATAGCATCACAATGCATTATAGTGCATTGCAGTGTGTCATAATCAATGTTACGTTAAGTTTAATCAAAATGCATTGAACTGCATGATGTTTCATCGCGAATGTCTAATTGCTAATAATGATTGCTTCAGTACCATGTCAGCGCCAACTTCAATACGATGTTTTGCATCGCATTGCCTTATGTCACATTATGTTGTGTTGCAGTGCATTTTGCTGCATATTGTTGCATTGCCTCACAATCTGCCAAACTTCATCTCATTATGAAGCCTGGCATTGCTCACATTAGATGATATGGTAAAATGCTGCATTTTATCGCATGACGATGTACCATATTCTGTCACCTTACGTTTCACCGTGTTGCATTGCATCACGTTTGGGAGCATGGCTTTACATGGCTTTGCATGGCTTACCATTATGGTGTGTCACATGACATCCCTTGCTATCATGCGTTGTTTCGCAACATTGCAAGGTGTTGTACATCATTTAAAGAACTTGATTGGTTTACATGGAATCGTATAGCATCCAATGACATATCATGACATTGTATGTACAAACTTGTGTGTCATAGGGCCACATTTCTTTGCATGTCATTGTCATAGAATTATGTTGGTAAGCATTGCATGAGGTTTTATATAGTGACATGGCTTCAATTGGTGTGGCAATGCATTGTAACAAATCGCATTTTATGACAATGAATCACATGATGTCTCATGACATTGCATGGTTTTTTGCATAATATCAAACGCTAACGCATGGCAGCGCATGGTTTGTAGGACAAACATAAACACACATCGCATTGCAAAGTGTCCCATGGCATTGCAAAGTGCCCATTGTGATAGTGTGATGCATCGCACTGCATTAAGTCATTTGGTATTGTATGGTGTCACGTATCGTTGTAGTGGATCAATACCGTTGCATTGTGTCATGATGCAAAGCATTATACAGAGTTTTTGATTTGGACCCGCACTACATTGGATTCCTCGCAATCGGTTGATTTTTACTGTCTTACTCCCATTGAACGAGAATATGTTGTATTGCGACGATTTGCCTAGTGTAGCTTCACATTATTTAGTGCTGTAATGTATTTTTTCAAAAGTTTAGCATTGAGACACTGTGCATCAATGTTTGTTGCACTGCTTCACTTAGTGCATCATATGGCATTATTATTGTCATTATGTTTGGATCAGATAGTGACAGGTTTCTTTTTCATTTGTGTTATTTGATATACATTTTTGTGCAGTATCACAAGACATGCAAGGCATTGTATCACATGGTGGTAAATAGTATGTCATAATTTACATGGCATCACATGGCATTGCATGGTGCCATATTGTTTCCCATGAGATTGCACAACAGTACACTGAATGTCACCATATATACCACATTGTACCAGATTGTGTCTCATTAGGTTACATTGCATCATGTGTCAGCAAATTATGCTGTTTGAAATGAAATGTCCTTTTTGTGAAATATACATGTAAATGACTTGATATAAGTAAGCAAGTAAGATGCATGATGTTTAATCATATGTGTACTGATTATTGCATTTAATATACATATGTAAAGTGCTTAGAATTAATTTTAGAACAATTTAAACAACTATTCAAAACAACTATTTAAAACAAAATTTTGCACTTGGTTCACTTAATCAGAGCAAATTCAAATCTACTCTAATATATAAGTCATTGCTATTAAATAAACTCACAAGGATTAAAATACTGAAGCTAAAAAACTTAGTTTTCTAAAAAAAGTTTTGAATTTATTTGACCATCATTGTATTTTTAAATAACACACCTTGATAAAGAGATTATTGTAATGTTTTGAGAGAAAATATCAGCCACATCCAAAGTCTCGGGATGGATGGCCTTGCCTCTTGGAGCGAAAAGGTGCCAAGACCTGTTCTACTGAACAGAACCAGAAAAATTTGAATCGGCTGGGCATCCGATCGGACTAGCCAATATCATGAATGGTAAATCGGAAGCACATATTGCCAGTCATCAAATGGTGAAAGACCAGCCAGATGGCTATCAAGCTGGTATCAAGATGTAGTCAAACCAGCACCTAATGGACAAGCTTGCCACTGAGCTAACAACGATTGAACCACGCTACTCCCAAACTGCCTATTTTGACATAGGGGTGGGTCAGCCAGCCAAAACAAATAAAATGAGCCCAATGGGCTTAAATAACACTTAACTTGAAAGAAGCCTCGTTATATGCATTTGTCTGCTGCACACATATTGACTGAGTCTATATGAGATAGATGACTCCCTAGATAAAATTCCTAAAACTATTCGAGTGGTAGTACCATATAAGATCTAGGGAGAACCAAAATTTTGAGACAAGGAACCTTGCTCAAGGGAAAAGCCTAGGTGCCTTCAACAAGGCAATCTACCATTGAACCTTTAAAGGGTCACCCTCGTAATGAAAAAACTTGATGTAGCAACTCGGAATGCCATATGAGCAAATATAACTGTGGCTCATCTGACCACCATATAAAAGAGGCTGATGATGGTAACCAAGCCTTGACTTAGACTTCTCAGTCTAAATCACCTCAATATGCTGGTACCGGTGACTTATAAAACTTTGTAAACTTCAAAAAGTAGTTTAGGCAAATGGGTGAATTGAGGCAGCAAAACTGCTGCGCTTATGCAAGCCTCTAAATTAAGCAGATAAGTACAGACAGGACAATCAAGCGGAAGACTTATTTCATGCGTTAAGGGCTCTGTTTGGCTTTTATCATAGGCAGGCTCAGTCTGCGCTGAGTGCATTATGAAATGCACCAAAAGGCATCAGCTGGTTTTAACGGCATTTTGACCTATTTTACCACTAATGGGCAGATACGGCAGAGTAGATGCTCTGCAGCACTTTGAACAGCCCAAACTGAAAATGGTATCTACTGGCCATGGTTACAACTACACTGACTAAAGCAATGCTGGCTGACACCTACGTGTAGTTTCTTTCAATCCAATCCGGGGCATGCTAGCCTACTGCAATTCAATCCATATAAGAAACGCCTGCTGAGCAAGTTGCTCTGCACCATACCACACTACCATCTTGCTTGTAATCCTGATGCAGTGGCTGATGAAGCAGGTCTAGAAGTTGTAGAAAGGATTGTGCATCCCTAAAAATGCTGTGCCAGAAAAAAAAACCTTTTAGTCTTAGCGCTGTAGAGGCCGGAGACATGTTTGGGAAGATTGCTACATCAAAAAACTACCAAACCAGAGAAATAGCTAGGGACTGCAGCAGTAGTGCTAACTATAGTTTACCCTGAAGCCCCAAACCTTCCTAGTTCCGGTTATATTGCTTCAACCAGTTGTTCAAACGTGCAGAGACTGGCTGGACTCTAGCAAAGAAAGACTCAATGAGTGATGTAAAAAACACACACAAGTTTTTTGCTATTGCTACTTGGAATAGAGAGGTGATGCAGCAAAATTTTAGGCAAACCCCTTTGAATTTGAAAGATAAAGCAAGGGTTTTTTGATGCAGCGACCTTAGACAGGAGGGTGACCACGATGTTTTCTGACCTGGAACAACTAAGACGCAATGATAAAGCTGATACCTGCATGCTTCGACATTGACCAGGCTGAAAAAACATCAAAAGCTAAGATGATTCACAACAGGCAGCATTGCCAGTAGTAGACTCAGTTGCCTGCCGGATAAAACTGAGAGCCAATGAGAATGAACCCGCATATACAATCACAGAGTTATCTCTAGCTACACCCCATGTTTTGACCGCTGACACTTTCTGACCGCTTTCAGGCAGAAATTGTTCTAGCAGCAAAGTCCAGAGTGTTTCAGCCAAATGCCACAATCTTTAGGGTCAGGTGTTGTGCTGAGCCAATAAGAGCAAAAGTTTTTGACCAGCCCATTCTACAAACTAATCCGTCCTGTTCTTGGTTTACAACAGATGCATCAAAATATTAAGCAAACAATAGTTAGGCAGGCTTTTGAGAATGCAAGATACTTGGTTCAAGAAGGTAACAGTCATGGTTATATAGCCAATGGGACACAGCTGCCATTTTACAAAGTTATGTTGTTGCTGATATGATGCTGGAATGTAAAAACCAAGGAGGTCCTGTCTAGAGCAACATCAGCAAGGATGCCATTTGGAGTGATGCCAATTATGGTGGCTCACCAGTTTACAATGACATGTCGGCAGCCTGTAGTTTTTGTAGGCAGACGATCAGTGACATGTACAAATAGACACAATC
This sequence comes from Watersipora subatra, assembly GCF_963576615.1. Classification (NCBI taxonomy): domain Eukaryota; kingdom Metazoa; phylum Bryozoa; class Gymnolaemata; order Cheilostomatida; family Watersiporidae; genus Watersipora; species Watersipora subatra. The sequence continues at coordinate 45,553,661 of NC_088717.1, forward strand.
TGCTGTTACTTGGTGCTAGGTGCGGTGAGTGAAAGACATGGTGACACCAAACTGTGTTGAAATATCTGTCCCACGACTGGTCACCATTTGAAACTACTATTAGTTAGAGTTAATGGAAGGCTGCCTTAGGATTCCCTGCTGTCTAAAATATTATATTGGTATCGGCCAAAAGGAAGCAAAATCCTGCCGTGCCTGACCTTCATTAATAAACCTCGAACACCCTAAATGAGCACTGCGGTCGAACTTTTAACAAAAGTAGAAGAACTAAGAAGCCACACTTTTCTTGCTTGGACTTCAATGCTCGAGAAGCAGAAACACAAAAAGTAGAGGTGTTAAGCCAGCTAGAATGCATGTTCCAAACAGCGAAAAAACTGTCAGAAGCCAAAAAAACCTGAACAATTAGCAAGACTGTTAACAATTTACCGAGCTATGTACACCACTGGACAATAGGACATGAGATGAGCATCAAGCGTGGGACACTCCATTTTACCGAAGCTAGGAAAATTAGCAGAGACAAAACACCAAGTGCAGAATCTTTCTAGTAAGGAGCTCATTGAGGCAGCTAGGGATGATCAAGTTTTTTAGTGGTTTTATTCGATAAGAAGGAAACAAAGTGAAAGAAAAGGACGGAAGTCTAGGTTGACTACATATGCAGAAAAGCGGGCACAAAACAGAAGATCAAGCATTTTTGCAAGTTGGCCATTTTATTGATATCTTTTCCAGCAGCCACTTTAAAGTGAGCTAGATCATGCCTGTCGCTACAAGCAAGTATCTTTTGAAGCCGACACACAAGAGAAACCAGTGGGAGTAGGAAGTTTGGCTGTTTTCAGTCCATTTTGCTTTAGCCATTTTTAGAAGCTGAATGAGCAAGATATGAGTGATTTTTATTTGGAAACCCTACAATTTTACTTGAACCCACGCCATAGTCAATGCACCATATTTGGACATATACTTGCTCCAATTAGAAGATGGGTGCCAACATTTGATGAGAGTCGAGCTCCAGTTCAAACAATTCAAGTAAAAACCTTTCTAGACTCAAATGGGAAACATGGGTCATGTGGTAAATAGAGAAGGGTTGACTAGTAACCATGAAAAAATGGCCCAAAGCGAGGGGCTCAAAAAACCACAGGACCTTTTTGGATTGGTAGGCTACTATGTCAGTACATTTTTCAATCTGCTCACACATCCCAGCCTTTGCTTAGGATGACTGACAAGTTAAAAAATGGCACATGTAAAGAGGAAAATCAGGCTGATTTAAGTGATCTAAAGTAACCTGAAAATCTTTGAGATGCCAAACCTAAATCGGTCTAAAATCTTAGATATGGATGTTAGTGAATGTATAATGGAACTAATACTTTTCCAAGTCTAAAATGTACCAGAAAGAGTGATTTACTATTTCAGGAAAACCCTGCCAGAGAGGCAGTACCGTGTCAAGCTGAGACAGTTGCAGGCTGTAGTCCAGGTCATTGAGCATGTCTGAACATACCTCTTCAGCTAACCATTCTTATTCAGAACTGACAGTGAATTTTTCTTCTAGAAGTGCAAAAAAGATTAGTTATTCAAATAGATGTGACAATAGTTCGAGATTCTGATGAAGTTCCAATACACACTAAATAGTCAGGCGAGCTTTGCTGCGACAATGCTGATGAGCTGAGTTTGCAGACCGGTAAAAATTGCCAATAGTGCTAGCTAATCATCCTACAATATTGCAAACCAATGCACAAAGAACTAACCCTGGAACTAAAAAACAGGAACTAGCTATTTAACCTGTAGTTCTCAAAATAGTAGCTATGGAAGTTTACCTATGGCTGAGTGAAGCCACTCTGAAACCTTGTGATACACCTTGGTTGAGAACTTTATGGAGCAATGAAAATCAGCTGGCACCGATGCAGGTCAATGCTCAAGGCCTCCTGACCACCTTTTACTAAACACTATCATGGATAGAGGAGCTAACCCGGGATCAACTGGAGTTGACGCCCATGAGCTTTGAAAAATGTCCAAAATTCAACCATTTGTTTGTATAGGGCATAGTGTTCAAAACTACGACATTGCCTAAGAACACGTCGAAACAATGCGTAGTCTGTGCACGAGCGGTCAGAAAAACCATCGTGTGGCAAATGCATGCCTTAACATGCTTCGGATTAGGTAGGACTGGCAACCGCCTCCATTGTACCCAGTGCTGGTTGGGGCTAGCTGCAACTGTGAAGGGGCTGCTCAAAAAGTTGCAGTGTTTGCCAAGCAGTGAAGCATGGTAGGAGAGAGAGTGCTAGAAACAAGTGAAGGCTGTATTTCAGGGAACTCTGGCAGAACATAGTAGCAGTAGACTTGGTTAGAACACTACCAACCACACTAACAAGTAGATGGTAGTGTTGGCCGTCTAATTTACACAATGGCAAAATGCTTTGGCCCTTCCTGTAGCCATGAGGCAAGTGTCAGTTAGCCAATAAATAAAATACTTTTCCGCTACATTGGCCTGCCTAAACAGATCCACATGAAGCAAAGAGCACAGCTTGAGAGTCAACTGACAACTGAGCTGTGTTAAATCTTGTAGATGGAAGAAGCAAATATTACCACATTACACCTTCAGGTCAATGGAGTTCATGTAGTTGAGTGCAACAATCAGCAACTGAGTGACTCACTCAGGATGCTGCTAGTAAAAGGCGACCAGAAAAAAAAAATGAGTTGCTTTTCTAGCTGATGATGTGTTATCGGGGTACACCACATATAACCCTTGTAGTGAGACATGCACAAACGTCCAATTGGAGAACTACCCTATGCTTGCAGGGTCTAAGCCAACACATGAGTGCATGATGAAACTACTAAAAAGGCTGGAGGTGCACAACACTATCTGTCAAAAGCAGGTAAAGATGAAACAAGCAAACCAAAACGAGCCATTCTTCTATGTCTTTGGAAACTGGTTTTGAATAATTTACAAGTAGATAAAGGTTGAGATAAACTTAACTTGCAAACCAGATTAGTGAGTCATACCAAGTCATTTAGGTATGACCCAACCAAACCTATCTGACTAAGTGGCATGGACAACTTCCTATCTAAAACAACGGCTGGCTGAAGCCTAGCCATGCTTGCCCAGGAAAGTTTAGACAATCTCCAGTCATGGTAAAGCTTCAAAGGGTCCATACTCTAATGTGCTAGGACTAGTAAGAAAAAAGTCTGTGCCCTGGCCCAAAAATATGCTAGCCCCATACCACACGCTATGAAACTATAGAAACTAAGGCACATGATAGAAGTCGCTTCAAAGGTAGCAGGAAAAATAAGTAAACCCGAAATAACCTTAACATTCCTGGACAACCACTTTCACCTGAGGCTCTGTAGGACTGGCTTCAGCAGCCACTCGGCAGATTCCTTGACTGATTTGGACAATCAGAACACTAAATTGGTAAACTAACTTGGTGTGTCTTAGTATAACACCGTCCAATTTAGAAAGGTTTTGGTGGAGTAATACCAAAACAAAAAGCCTCAAAAATTAGCTGTGAATTCACTGTCTCTACTATGGAGGGTTTTCTGACCAGTTTAGCATCAAACCTTGTTTGATACTACTCAGCCAAACCGATCACACTCTCACTATCCTGGTGCTGTGTAGTCTCAAAAAACCGGTAGGCTAAACAGTTTAAAGAAAAGGTTAATCAACTGAAACCTTTAGAGATCAACAAGAAAAAGCTGTTAGAGGCTTTGTTAAACTCAGACAAAAATCCTGTTTTTGTGTGTCAGAGCACAGCTACTGCAGACTCAAATGAGGCAGTTGAGAACTCTTCTGAGGAGAAGATTTGAGAATTACAGAGTTTTGCTCTGGCTGAACTTGTGCACGACCCTGCTTCTAAGATAACGATGGTCTTGTCGGGTAATACATGCTTGAAACTTGCAGCTCCAATGCTCCCACCATTGTGCCGCACAAAGATCAAAGGCTACGAGGAGCCGCCAGCAGGTTAAGCTTGGGTGACTTAGTGTCGTTGAAATTCATGAAAACTGAGACCGGCAAAAAGAGGTGCGCGTGGTTGAGCACTTTGAATAAGCAGGTGTCACTAAAGTTAACATAAAGACCAAGGCAATCAAGCCAGCCACCCTCTGACTGCTAGATGAACTACTTTACTCATGCTACTGCTCACACAAATTAAGGGACTAACAACCAACAATGGAATGATTAAAACCAAATGTTTTAAAATTCAACCTATTCGGATTTGTCATGAACTTGAGAAGTAGCCAGCAATGCATCCTGCAGAACTTTGTCATTTTCTTATAAACCTATAAGTAAGAAATGTGACACAGCATATAGCACAAAGTCTCAAAAAACTGTTTTAAGAAAAAGATGTGCTTTACCATATCGACAGTACCAATTTCAAAAAATCTTCAGTCAGCTAGGGAGTTTTTTCATGAAGCTGTGTACCTTTTGATTGAATACCACTCATTGGTCTCACAAAAAAGCAAGAAGGCAGGTGCACCTCCTGAAAAGAAGACCACAACAAGAAGAATACCTAACACCCTGGCAAGCTGGGAGCGGGTTCAGCTGCTGAAAGTCTACCCTTACCTTGCTAGGCAGCCTAACAAAAAGCTAGCGACAGCTGGACCAGTCGCCCCAGCAATCGAAACACCAACTCCAGGCTTTTCCACTTTCGAGATTTTGTCACTATGAGTATGTGGATGCTAACCCAACACGTGGTTGTTATGTGGCGTGTATGCAAGAAGCGCATGCCTGCTTATGGAAGACAGTCATTACCTGGCGGAGGAAAAAAAGGTCATGACCATCTTGATACGTATCTGAAGGCCATGTCAGAAAAAACCAGAAAGCTTGCTTTGCACTATAGTTATCACCTTTGTAGGTTGCAAATTAGAGTCTTCCACTAAGCCAGCTAGGCCCAGCACCAATAGGGACCGTTATGTGCCAGCTCATATTGACCAAGCCAAAATGAACACACATCAGTACTATTTAGCAGACGGCCGGTGAGAAACCTAACTAGCCGGCTGCCAGATAGTGAAAGGCAAACTGGCTGGTAACCAATCTGGCACCTACCAAATAAACCTGGTGCCAAGCCATCACTAAATGAACTAGCCTGCTACTAAGCTGACCACAATTGCACCGGTATCTTAGTGAGCCGGCCTTCTCAAAGAAAAGACGGAGCTTGCTAACGAGAAGAATATGAAAGCTGCCTAATGAGCCAAAGGATAACAGAGCACATAGAAGCTTTTATATAAACATTTGTTTGTTGCACACACATTGGCTGCATTGACATGTTTAATCAAAATATGTTTTATAATACCTTATCCTCTAAGTTAGTTTGGCTCTTTGTGCAATAGCAAAACGTCGCAGCAGATCATGTACATATTTGCTTTTTTAAATACAAAAATGAATCAAAAATATTTGACTGCAGTTGTCTGGAGTATCGCTTTTTGACAGTTGTGGGTAGTTTATGTTTCACTACAATAATTATCCTTCTATATTTTCTTTTTTAATATGCTGAGATTGGTACATGTCAACATTTTTAAACACCAACATTTTTTAACCAGTTTGGGAATTTTACGTTTGGCTCTGCAAGCAGATTGTTTCAGAAATAAATGTACTGCTGTATTTTAATATTTTTTGGGCATGTTGTGGCTGTATACACTTTATGTGCATTGGTTGATTGCAATTAATTCATAATAGTATAACATATATTTTGAGTGCATATGTCTTAGTGCTTTCTTGAATTGATTTTATTGTCTTCGGTCTTGAATATTCTGTGGTCATCTAACTGTCTTACTATATGTTGTTTGTACCTTTACTTCCTCTTTGTCTATTGTTCAACTGATTAAAAGCCAACTAATTACATAGGGTTTATGTCTATTTTTTGTATATGGTATACTTCATGTGTTGGGGTCAGTTGAATACAGGAGTTCAGTATTGCATGATGTAGAACTTGCTTACTTGAAGTTAGGTAGAACAGGCTATATCCGCACCAGAAAACTAAGCTCAGAGTTTCAATGGTGGCGAAATGGTCAGATTTATCCAAATTTTATGATAAAAAAAACACTAGTAAAGAGTTCAGCTTCTGGATTAGTAAGTTGGAGATGGTAGCTAAACTTCAGAAAGTGGACAACTTGAAATCATATGCGCCATTGTTTTTAATTGATCAGCGGTTTCTTTATATCAACAGTTGCCACAGGACACAAAATATCACTATTCAAATCTGAAGAAAAAGCTAATGACAGCTTTCAGCATAAACAGTTATAACCAATTGCATGACTGTGCATTATTGGATAGTGAAACAGTAAATGAGTACCTGTCAGAACCATGTAGGCTTTTGAATGCGATAGGCCAAAACAATCCTGAACCATTGTTAAAATTTGCGTCTGACTAAGGTTTGCAAACACAAGTAGCAATTCAATTAAGAGCAAATTCGGCTGTGGAAGACATGAACCTAGATGAAATAGTTATGCAAGCAAGGTCACTGGTTTCTACCAAAGCTGATTTAACATCGTATATATGCAGCACAGGAGACACAAATAAGCCTGGTAAAGGTCGTCAATGCTATAGGGGTTTGGGTTTTGGCCATGTCTCTTGAAAGTGCCCTACTTGAAGAAGAGTGAAGGACACAAGCAGTGTTACTGTTGTAACTTCACTGTGGTAGGGCAAATAAATTGTCAATGTAAGTCTAAACAATTGAGCAGTAAGAACAGGAAAGTGTCGGAGTCGGTCGCTCACCCAATCATACTCAGTAAAAACAACACAACCATTTGTCACACCCAACATGCAAGATGTACTCGTAAAGAGTTTAATTGATATTTGCTTTGAGAAGTTTGTGTTATCACATGATGTCGCAAATAGATTTGAGCTAGTGATCACGGTCCATAAGAGAACAGTAAAGATATTAAAAGGCAATACAACACAGTGTAGTGGTGAGGTAGCAGTTAATTTAAACATTGGATCACATACTGTACAATTGCGTTGTTTAGTTGCATCAGAGCTTGTGTGTTAGTGAAAACCAATTTTAGGAATATATGGAATTTCCAAATTAAGTAGAGTTACGATTAACTCAAATAAAAGTGTGCGATTCGGTTGTGAAACTACAAATTCTGTGGTGGCAACAAGTAAAATATACATGTAAATGCACTGTATATGTCTAACTATTGATGAAAGTGACTTTATAGCAAAGTTCAATGGGTCTAAATAGGATGTTTCATAGAAAAAAAGATCAATTACCTGTATTGATAAAACAATGTGATGAGTATGCAATAAATAAACGCTGTAAGAACAGTATGACATCGAAATTGAACAATGGATTAGTGATGGGTGGCTAGAAACACATAATAAACAAGTACATGGCAAGGTGAGTGGTGTAATTCTTCTTATGGCGGTTTGTCAGCCAATTAAGAGTAGGTAGGTCAGACCAGTAATGAACTAAAAGTGAGAATTAACCAAACTCGTTGATAGTTATCCGGGAAATTATGTTGTTGTATGTTAAGAAAAACTGAGACAGCCACGCATGTTTGGTGACACAGCTTATGCGTTAGGTCTGCAAAAGGAGTACTTGCAACCACAATGCACATATAAATGTCTTATTGCAACTTTTTCTGGCAGTGCGCTATAAATGTCGGTTACAGAAAATGCAATGACATGTGTCAGCTTTGGCTTAAATGTAGCAACAAAAGCTATGTCTCGCGTATTAGCATTGGAGCTGTTGCTAGATAAAAAGTGTCTGCTGGCATAGATCATTACATATATAATGTAGTGGTCAATGAGGCGATTAGTTCTCTATTCAAAGTCAAAGAGCATTTGCTAGCTTATGGACTGGTAGCAATAGATGCAATAAAAAGTAAATAGTGCACAGGTTTTAAGGTTAAGATTAACCAAATCTTCAAATGGTACCATTGGCTTGACCAGAAATTGTGAGCTGTTTAAATTACAATCTGATCTGACTAAAATGCAGTTGTTTTTTATATGTGGTTGATATCTTAGCCAGTATCCGTTAGCAAGAAGGGTCAAGAGTTGCATTTAGTTGCATAAAATGACAAGTCAACTCATGTGAACGGGAAATCCAAATACCTGATGAAGGAAAAGTAATGTTACATGATGTTTCTGAAGAGGTTAAGAAAATGATCCAGTTGGTAGTTCGTGGGGTGAAACAGGCTCACACATTGGAAGGGTATTGTGTGATGCCAGTAGTTCAGCAACAGGATATTGTGTTGAAATTGACAATGAAGTGGTCAAATATGCAATTTGGTTGAGGAGTATAAGTGATGGAGCTCAGCTGAATGTAGCAGAGTTGAAAGCATTGATGAAAGCAATCAATATGACTTTGGAAAGGATTTTGAAGTGGATAATAATTATTTTCAACTGCAACTCTGCAACTCTGCAACTCTGCAACTCTGCAACTCTGCAACTCTGCAACTCTGCAACTCTGCAACTCTGCAACTCTGCAACTCTGCAACTCTGCAACTCTGCAACTCTGCAACTCTGCAACTCTGCAACTCTGCAACTCTGCAACTCTGCAACTCTGCAACTCTGCAACTCTGCAACTCTGCAACTCTGCAACTCTGCAACTCTGCAACTCTGCAACTTTTGCAACTCTCCAACTAACTCAGTGTTGAAGAACAGTAAAATACCTGAAGTCAGTAAGCTTAGCAAAATGATTGTTAAGAAGCGTTTTCTTCATCATCAATATACCAAAAGAGTACAAGCTAGAATTGCACATCACATAACAAAATCAGGTGAAAACAAAGCATATAAATTAACATTGTGTCTGATGACATAACTGATGACAACATCGCTGATAAACTGCGCAGCCTCCATGATACTTACCACTTAAGAGTAGACCTAGGTTTATACCTAGTTACAGCTAAGTGTGAATAAAGCGTAACAAAAGAAGATGTACAGGAGATTGTAAAACATTGTCACTTCTGCAAGAGAATTGATTCAGTCTTAGTGTAGTAGTAAACTGGACACTTACATGTAGTTAAAGACTGGCATCCGCTAGCCACTGATATTACACATTACAAAAGTACTCCGTATTTGAATGTTATGAGCTGGGGACCAAGTCGATATGCCAAATGGAAAACAACTAAAGAACGAGACATCATATTTAGCACTTTCCTGAACAGGAGGTTCTAGCGGATTTGCTTTCTGACAATAGACCAAGTTTCAAAGCACTGACTAAAATGTTGAAAAAGTTGAATGTAACTCGCATATTTAGCTGTGCGTACAGGACATCTTGTAATGGTATATTAGAACATAATTAACACACAATCAAGTGAATGCTTGCTCGGTTGAGAGGTAGCTTGAGTTATATGGTGTACTGGTATAATAACACATCCTACAGAAGGCATTGTGCCATCAGACAGACCATTTGCTTATAAATCTGAAACTCCAGTAGCTGCAGGAAATTCTAACAAAGATACTAGTTCGAATATGTATAGTGTTGGTGACCAAGTGTATGTGAATTAATTTTATGCAAAATGTACATCAACATGGGGGGCTGGCAATGAAACAGCTCCTGCTTTTAACACGACAATCAAAGTTTATGGTATGACGCGCCATGTATGAGATATTAAAATCTGTTGGCGCCCTAATGATTTGCCTTCATCTAAATGTACACTAATAAACTATGAGTTAGACGTTGTTTCGGACTGAAATGTTGATATTGTGAATGAGGCTAAGAATGACAGCAGTATAACTGATAATAAAAATACTGATAGATATGTTTTCTATTGACCAATCAGAAGTTATTATTACAGCACTTCTTGTAAAGAGCGTAAGCCCCTGCTTGGTTAGCTGATTTTTTGGTTTGGTAATTTAGAGATCAGGAGTCAGTGTGGTTTTATACACTTTGTGCGCGTTTGGCGACTGCAATCACTTTATCATATTATAACAGAGACTTTGAGTAAACATGTCATAATACTTTCTTGTAGTGATTTCATTGTCCTTTGTCTCAAATGTTCTGTGGTTGCATAACTGTCGTATTACAAGTCTATATGTATTATGTTTGTCTATTGTTCAACTGATTGTGTAACTGTTTTATTATATAGTGTTTATGTCTTCTCTTTGTCTATTGTACACTGTATGTATCTGGGTCAGTTGAATACATGAGTTCAGTATTGCAAAATGTACAGCTTCCTAGCTTAGAGTTAGCTAAAACACACACTTGCATAAAACTAGCATGCACAATTCAGAAAATAAAACCACTTAAATGTCCATCTCAGGCTCAAAATGTAGACTAACGATTTCTAGACTTTAAGTTTTTTTTGATCAGCTATAAAACATTAACAAAATTCTTAATACAAACAATTTTTAGATTTAAAATTTTTCAGTCAAACTGGAGATGGAGCAAACACTGAAAAGCCGCCAATCAATTTTTTTAGGCATCTATAAGTTTGGAACGTAATTGTGGTATTGACTAGTAAAAGAAAAAACAAAATGTTTAGTATACTTTCCATCTATTTTTCTGATTCAAAACTATAATACTAAACTGAGGTCGGTCAGCTGAAAAATAATTTTAGCTTCTTGTATGGGTGAATGATTTACAAGTGTTGATCCTAAAAATTCACTTTGTGATCTATCAGTTTTTTGAAATGCATTTCATTAGCTATTATATTGGTTTACACGTAAGCAAAAACCTCAGATTTTGTTAGACACACAATCAAAGCTAATCCAAAGGAAAGTATGGTAGAGAATTGAAAAGCAAATAGTGAACTAAAATGTACCGAAATTATAGGAACAAAAGAAAAAGAAAAAGTAGAAGCTATGAACACCTGAGGTATTACAACTACAAAAATGAGCATAGAGAAAAAATTATATTTGTAGTAAAATAATGCCAATTAGTTTTTGGTGTGCTTGATATATTTTTTATCATTCATTGAACATATTTCTGTTTTAGCAAGCAATAATTAATGAAATTTCGGTTGCCAATAAACAGGTTTTTAAAGTTGGCTAAAAGCTGGCTTCTAGACATATAAACTTCATTTTTAAAATAAACATATTTCATCATGACCACCAAACCTAGCTTCCAAGTAGTTGGATTACAAGAGTGCGCCACCATTCCCATAAACATTTTGCCTAATTTTATTAAATGTATTGGTGCAAAAAAATCAGTCAACAACCAAGTGGAGAGAGTTTAAAATACATTTTGCCTGTTTTTTATCCAATATTTTAGTCAACCAAAAATGGATTAGGGGAGATGGAGTTTTTGGAATTCATTAAAAGTTTTGTGGCCAAATACTTTTTGCAACTTCACAAAACTTAAAATAAAATCAACCAAAACATAGATTAACATAAATTGTCAGGGTGAATTACTAAGAACGCAAAGTGAAAAATAAGAATTTAGGAGCCTTTCCTTTGACTTTAATTTGGATTACAGTCGAAGAAACAGTGCAACTTTGTTTATCAACCTGCAAAATAAGGAAATAAAGCTTTTCAGTTCAAAATGTTAAACACACATAAGACAAGTACCTTGTTGGTGCAATCAACTCGCCATTGTTGGACCGAGTCTGTAAAAAGGGAAATTAGTATCAATCTAGTGGTATACAGTTCAACTTTTGTGCAACTGTATTTAACTGGAAAAGAACAGTTACTTAATAAAGGTATCTAATATTGCAAAACGGCACCTCAAAACTTTCAAAGGGTCTCTACCTTAAATAGGTTAAAGTTAGCATAGGAAATTTGGCAAACACACTAAAACTAGAGCATTTGCTTGTCTAAAGCTGCAATGGAGCAAAAAACTTTCAAGGATAAAAAGGAAGATATTATTGTTTCTCCAAATTTCCTTACAAACTTGAATCGGAAAAAAAGATTTCATCGTTTCCGACGAAAACGGTGATTTTCACCATGTTTGTGAAATACTAGAAATATTTCCTTACCATGTTCATTACTATTTGCAACATTTCTTGTTGATGTACTTAAAACATAAATTTTGCTAGTATTCAGTAGTTGTTTTTTGATTAAAACTTTCTTGTAAATGTGATTTTGTAGGCAATGTAAAGCTTTTAGTCAAACTCCGTGGCGCTCAATTTTTACCCTGCTCCAATAGTGGCATTCAAATCGGGGTGACGTTCCATTTGAGCTTTTATGGTGAATCCTTAGTATACTATGGTAATTTAACCTAGTTAACATATAGTAACTAACTTCTGCTAGACAACTTTGAGAAGCATAAACAAGAAGATTCTAGCTTACCGTTAGTTTTTTTGGGTTTCCTGTTTTAGTAAAATTATTCACTGAGCTTTGATAGTTTTTCTAGTGTATGATTTTGGCAGGCATTATTGGACACTCTTATGGTGGGTCAGATTCAAACTACAACCGACTTTACAGAAGAAATATGGGACTATTCCTTGATGTATACAGGAAGATTGCACTTAACAGTTCTCTTAATCCATCAGAAGTTTCACTAGACATCAAAATGGAACTGTATGGAGATGGAGAGCAGCCTGTTCAAAGAACTCAGTCACTACGTGCTTGGTATTCTTCTGGTAAGTCAGTGACTGAAAATATTCAACGTTGTCTATGTTTTAAGGTTAGTATATTTTTGAAATTGTTTGCACTTTTCCTTCATGAGCTAAAATGCTAAAAAAAATTTTTGAATAAAACTATAGAAATACAGATTAAGCAATTTACTAAAATACTCTGAGAAAGTGTGAAGGCGCTCTGAAAACAAACAATCATAATCAATTCCTTTAACAGGTTTAAAGAACTTCAAATTTATTCACACTGATGTAGCTTTAAATAATTGCATTGTGTTTATTTCCAATATCACAACATTATTGTTTTTCCCTTTACGGGGTGAGCATAACTTCGTATGAATGTTTTCCCTTATGCTTGCAGTCAGTCGGTTTTCATGTTGTTATGGGTTGAAATTCAAAACCACACAGCAAAGCTTTTACCAATGCAGAGAAATATATTTCAGTGATAACTTTAAGTAAAATTTAGTTACAGTTCAACAGCTCAGTTTTATAAAGTTCAAGGTTGGGGTAGAGAAATATGCTCTGCCCAATAATAACAGATCCCAATTAATTTGACCAGTTCTCTTCCTAAATTTACTTAATTTTAAGACCGATTGCTCACTCACGTAATATTAGGTCTACACTGCTGTGGAGCCCCAAGAACAACCTAAACCTATACATGTCAATTGTTGTATGTTTTTGTTGTTATAAGTTGTACCAGCTTTTCATTTTTCCTACATTTTTCTAACATTTTAGGGTATTCAAAGTTTGTGTGTGACTCAATGCCTGTTTGTAGGTGTCATATAGTGCGCTTGAGTGCAATCTACGACAAAAATTGGCAGGCAGTCGAAAAATGCGCTGCTTTGATATTGATTTGAGAGAGAGAATGATTTAGTCTCAGTGAGATTTTGCTTTCTAGAGTAAAGAGTCAACAAGGTCTTTGAAATACTAAAATAATATCCTTGACTATGAAAATGGGGAAGAAGATGTAAATGATATTTTTTGACCATTTTCCAAAATTAGAGACAGGTAAAAACGGAGAAGCTGACCCTCAGGGAACCAATGCAATAATTTGGCCAATTCTCAACTTGGCAAAAAAACATGGCCCTTCGTAAAACTTCTAGTCTACCAGGCTTTGACTGATGAGTCTACCCGTCTACTTAAAGTTAAAGCCAGGCAACAATTAGAAGCTATGAAAGACGCCTCAGAAGTGACCAGCAGCAGAGTGCCTGGAAGTCTGTCAATGTGAAGTTTCCTGCATGCCCATTGAACCTTGAATTGTTTTCTTTTATGAATATTTACTGCCAAGTATATATTCATTGCCTTGCACTTACATGGTTTGTTTCCTAGAGTCGCAAGGGAGGAATTCAGTCTGTATTTTACACTATGTATTGAAGCAGTTTTTTTATAAAAAATCACCACTTGTATGTTCATTAAATAATTGCTATTTTAGAACAGGTTTCAATACATGTATACAGTGGAACCTTGGTTCTTGGACGTTTCGATGCCCGACCAATTTGGTTTTCAACCTAAAAAGTTGAGACTAGTTTTTTTTTTTAACTCAAACATAAAAATTGGTTGTCAAGCAACTGGAACATGCACATTGGAATTAAATGTTTTTAACATCTCCAGAAACAGCATGGAAACATTCGTTAACAAAGAAAAAAGCAAGGTACGCTTCATAAAATCTTTACCAAAAGGACAGAACCAGGAAGGACAACTCATCCAGCCAAGTTACTCCAAACTGCTTTGGAGCAGGAAAATCCTTCAAAGATGTAAATTAAACATGTTATTACTGTTTATACTTTCTTTTTCACATGATTTTTGCTGCAACTGATATGTTGAATACTTGCTGAATTATTATCAATTTTTGCAATTTTAGGTATTTTCCTTGACCTATAATGTTTTTGATGTTTTGAGAGTAAAAAATACAAAATCCTGACTTTTTGTTTTCTTTTTATCTTTATAGATAGCAAGTATTTTATTGAATTTAAACACGCTATAAATTTGTGTTTTTAGTATGTAATAAAAATTAGTTTATTGTGTAAAATGTTAAAAGAATACTTTTCTTTGTTTTATCAACTTGGACCGGCCTAAAATTTACGTACATTATTTCTAATGAGAACACTTTTTCCGGATCTCGAACAACACGGTTTTCAAACAACCTTTTGAAATGGATTATGTTCAAGGACCAAAGTTCTTACTTACAGGCATGTTTGAAGCTATTTGAAAAAACAGCTATGGCCTCAGAGTATAACAAGTCAAACTATGAAATAATTTGTGCATTATGACTGACAAAGTCTTCTTTTGAGTGTCCAAACGCTTTAATTATTCAAGATCTAGTATCAGAGTCAATATCATTTGCTAAAACTATGAGTAGATCAATTTGGTGGTACAATTGTAAGAGCACAGAATAAAATTTAGTAGAAATAGGGCAATAGTTGACTTTAAATATTTAGCTTTACTTACACATCGCTGAAATGTTTACCTTCAGAAGTTTGCAAAATCCTTTGGAAAGTGATGTTACAATATTATAATATGAATATAGTATACATAATACATATTATGTAATATAATACAGTAGTGTATAATACGATAGTATTATAAATTGTTAAAAGGGATTTAGGTAAAATTGGTCTTATATGTACATCAACAGTTTTTAGTTTTGTTTGAACAGATGACAAAAAGATTCAGTTGTCATATATGTTGCACAAATTATTCATGTCGGGCTTCCATGACAGGAATTCATTAGTCAGCCACCTAAATTAGAAATTTACTTGCAAAAAATTCCCATTACAGTTATTCGGTATCAAAAAGTGTGTGTGAATTACTCTGCTCTGCTCTTGCTCTGCTGTGTTGTAGGTTCAAAATATATGGAAATGTGATTACAAGCTCTTAAAAATAAAAAATAAACAATTAATTGCAGCTGTCACAAAAAGCGCCATAGTTTTGAATCTCTTTATTTTGAAGATTTACTGAAAACATTTTTCTGACTGTTTTGGCATGTGACGCTTTCACAAAACAATTAAAGACCAATAAAATCCTTGAAATAAAATGTCTTGTAGCACTATTTTATGACAAATACTTTGAGTTCTACTAGAAAACTCGTATCAAATATATATGCTCGTTACTATACAGTTTTATTTCAGCCTGGTCTAATAATTTAGACGTAACCTGATTATATGACCCGCACTTCAGGTCAGATAGCTCAAACAAAGTTTGCAGCATTTTTCGACTATCACAGGTGACCAACAGGGTCAGCGTATTTATCAGAGGATGTTATGGCTTCCTTTGAGCTAAGGTTAACCAGTTAATCAAATTTTCATCTTATAAGTTTTGAGATATCAGTGCTCAAAATTACAGCATTACATTGACTATAAAATAGACGCGCAAGGACAATAGACATAGTTTATTGAATGTGTGAACTACATTTGTGAAAATATTTTGACTATTGAGGTTGCATGAAAGTGTACACTGAACTCGTCATGTTCAACTGCGTCTTATTTCAGCCAATTTCGACAGAGACTCTAATCTGTGGCGTTGTTGTGATGGCTGCGATTACCCGCTCCCTTTCTAATTTTCAAGAGCTTGTAATTACATGGTTTGCAAATTTTAAACATTAACATTTACTCGTTAAACAGTGTGTAAATAGTCTGGTCAAGATTTATCTACTTTTGTATTAACTATTAAATACATCAATGGAATTATTTATGAATCAGTTGAAAAGTGTTTTGAATCAATTATATTCCATTTAAAATACACATAGGTTCAAATTTAATGGAAAATAATTGCAATGACATTTCAGAAGTATCTTGCACCACCTCATGCTTTGGCACCCCATTCATAGTAAAAAGCTCTAAAAATGTAGAATCAAAAAATTGGTTACTTTTATTCTATAAATAGATTTCAAAAATGAAAGTCAGCATTCACAATTTTGCGAAGAAAAACCAACTTTGGGTGAACTAAAATATCCTTTAAAAATTCTGACTGCTTACAAATTCTAAACCTAAAACACGTTTAGCTCATTGAAAAATGTTTAACTTTGGTACATTGCGTTTTGCAAACAGTTACGTATTACAGTTAGTGATTTTAGACAAAAATGTGATCATTTAACCTCAACACCCTTTAAAGAAACAGTGTATAAAAAAGACTTGCTTCAACTTCAGCAGATCCAAGCAAATAAAACAATCTGTAAAAATTGAGTCACTCATTACAAAGGTGAAGCAAAATAAGTACAAACACCATTGTTTTTGATATAATTACGGGGTCAGCTACAATGGCGACTGGTATGGTTTTCCTATACTAGTTTACTTTTGAATACAACTTCCCTCTATACTACGCATACATATAGCTAAAAACTCACCAGTTTCAAACATTCTAAAAAGGTTCACGCAACTAGCATAGTGAAGGCTCTTTTTCACCTGCAGATAGTTGATTAGGCTGTATTAAATTAGATTGTATCAAACCTCTTGATTTGGTAACATGTGTAGTCACTGACCTTTGTGAGGCTGGATCATTAAATATGTTGTATGAAATTGGCATACCATTGATGATCAACATTGCTTTATAGATAAGCACTCATATTAGTGCTATTTAGTAGGTCTATGAGTCTGATTAACAATGTATTAAGATTACTTCAATGGTTTAAATGGATCACTGCTAACGTTTGATAATGTGAGAGGCTAGAATACGTTGATTCTAACCAAAATCGAGTTTTTTGAAATTTGAATTGTTTTATTTTATTCAATTTTTCTTTTGAATACTATTGGACGTCTACTCGTAGCTGTTATAAAGTTTGTTCCCGTGTTAAATATCCTTCGCCATACTGGTTCAAGAAAAGCAACATGTAAGTGTAGCGGGTAGTACTGATGGCATCTGAACTGAAACACTCAAACATCTCAATATGAACTGCTCTAGTGACAAGACTGGCGGAGGCACACCACCAACCTTACAATAGTACCTGCAATTTTTTCACTTAAAATAGAGTGAATCAGTCTATTCTTGTGGGTCCATGGTTTTTGAATAATTGTGTGAGGTTGTTGTATTTTACTTATGTTTAGTTTGATGTTTTGACACAAATTTGAATTTTTTGTGTAAAGGAATATAATTGATTTTACAGCCGTTGCGCATCCTGATATTCAAATACTTTGTTGCCTCATGAAGCCATCAAAAATTTTTTGTTATAATAAAAGATGTGACACTTGCCTATGATCAGAGTATTAATGATCAGCATTTAATTCTATTTTTGAGCTCAAAAGCATAAAAAGGTTCTCCACCGAGTTTAAGTACGCGATTTTGGTCATATATGAGTTTAGATTGTTTAGAAAATTCTTCTTCTGGAGACCTCCACTATCATTATTTTCATCTCATAAAATAAATTGAGGAATTCACTCACAGAAAAGGCTCTGGCTTTGCCAAATTTTCTTGAGAGGTGAAAAATGATTGACCCGGGACATTAATACAAGAATCACTTGCTAAATCTATGTGATGATTTAACTGCGTAAACTTCAGAGTGCCGTTTTGGGAATTCTTTGAGTTTTTCCATCACTGATGCTTTTGCCGTTGCTTAGTCTGCAAGGTGTGGGTAGTTTGTAATGTTACTGAAATATTTCTATCAGGCAGGTTATAAATCACAACACAGACTTTGTGATTCTTTCCTCAGTTTAAAAAAGTGCTGGTTTGTTGACTTGGACTTGCAAGACTAAGACATTGTGTTTTTTGTAAGAGCTAGCTTCTCCTGAGACTCATCAGAGTTAATACTGATCTTTCGAACATAGTTTGTGACGATTACGTAAAATCTTTTTGCATCGTTATCTAAAAAGGTATCTGAAACTACTTCTGAGTTCATGTAAAAATATGATTTGTTGACCACATTTTCTCTTGATGTAGTTGTTTGTTCAGATAAGTAGAAAGCATCGCAGCCTGTAGTTTTAATTTTGGAATGGTGGTTTTCTAGCAAGCAATACACAAGGTTTGGTCTTTTGCAGGTAGCAGGAGAGAATTATTTGCTGTTATAACGACATGAGTATCATATAACTTTATATACTAATTGAGATGCGTCTTCAAGACAAAGTAATTGTTGTATGACAGTGTGTTCAAAACAGTTTGACTTTATACATTATAAAAACTTTTCATTATTTAACATAATGATTCTGTTTTTTCATCATTGTCACTTTGCTATGAAATATTTTGGTACCTCATTGTGCCTTCCCTCAACTAGCATAGAACTACCAAACAATTTTCTTTCCTTGAAGAAAAATAGAGAAGAACAGTCCCAATCAGTCCCACTTAAGTCTTGGGTTAAAAATGTATTTTTGAGAGCCAGTGAAGCACTGAAAGTGTCAATTTTGATGTTTCATGCAAATCTTTGAACAGAGCTGACCTAGGTGATTTAAAAACATAAACAAAAAGTGCTATCTATAAAGCCCATAACAGTTTGGTTTGGTCTGGCAAGTTCACCAAGATGAATGTTAGCTATTTTGAAAATCTTTAGAGATAGATGCAACCTAGATATTTTGATCTGCAAAATCAGCAAATACCAAACCTTTATCTGAATAAAAATTATGATGTATGCAATCTTTTGCACTTAGATACCTGGTTTCATGAAACCATACCTTTTCTTCTATCCATCTTTGCGCACGGAGGTTGACTGATAGTTTCATACTTCTAAACATTCATGTTTTAGTTACAATAGTTTCCATCCTTGTAAAAAAGAGCCTTACAAAATCTTTACATTTTGAAAAATAAATTTGTTCCATATTACAGCACAAAGCTACCTTTCCTATTGAAAGATGTAGCATTTTATTTAGATTTGCATGGCTCATCCTAGAGCCTTTGCAGCAAGATAGCAGGGGAATAGCCAATGGAATAGCCAATAAAATTGTACACTAATTTCCCATTGTTACTCAAACATTCCTAATTTTACTTGGATGAGCCACTCAATGGTGAGGTAAATATCAGACCAAAAAAAAATCATTATCAATCATTTTTTGCTTTTTGTTGGCGCATCAGTCTTGACAAAAAGTTTCAGTATCTTTATTTGTGAATTTCTCTTCTAAATGCTTTCTCAACTCTTGAAATCTCTTTTTGGCTACCAAACAATTAGATGGCTACAGAAAATTGTCGTATAACAACAGCATAATTATGTAGCGCGCTATATTATCTTGACTTGTTTTATATCTCATGAATGTTACGTTGTTTTGTGACCGTTTATCTATACATCAAAAAGCACTAGTGTGTTTATCTCTCTTATCATTGATGTTTTTGTCAAAAATCTGAACACCTCAGCAGTAAACATTTTGTTAGCTGAAAAATATATATAAAGACTTATTTTCTGACATGCATCTACATGTATGATCAGTGTTGCAGATTCGACTTTTTTGCAGTCTGTATCATAAGAAAAAGTGTTGTTTCTTACTACACTCTATTTTACATAGGTTTGTCATGATGGCATAAATTTTCAATTCATTTTGGTCTCTACTTGACAACGCAGCAATGCTCTGAAATGATCATTGTCTGTAAGCAGCTAAAATCAGAGTCAAGTTTAGGAGTGAGAGTTGAAAAGTGTTTTGCTGTTTTTTCTGTTTAACATTATCATGCAGAAGTATGAGAGACTATGATACTGGCAGGTAGCTCCTTGAGTGGACTAGTGGAAGGCCAAACACCTTTTTTCTTACCACATTTATGATATTAGTTTGTGTTTTTTGAAAGATAAATGCAAAGTACATTTTACTAGCTTGGCTAATTTGAACAAAATCTGCTCACTCAACCCCCGGAGTTTTTGTGACCCGTTTAAAAGTCTGTAGGCCAATATTTATTGATAGGACCATCATTCTAAGCTGTCAGGTAATGAAGGGTCTATAAGTAAGTATTTCGACTGATTTTTATTTGATGCGAAATTTTTTTCCTTTTTCATTTTCAATAATTTGAGACGAAAATCTTTTTAGTAGCCCTTTAGAATGGAGAAAATTATAATTTCTGTCTGAATACTTTCCAACAAAATACATGTAGATGGCCTAAGCAAAACCGGGACAAGTGCAATTTTTATTTTAGTAACAATGTCTTATCATTCCACTTAATTGATTCCCAGTCTGAAAGTTTTTGTGTTAACTCTGATATCTTGCAAAAATATTAAGGTAGTCTAAATACTGTAGCTATTTTATTGGGTGACAGACACTGCGGAAAAAACGTCGAAAATTACCAAAACTTTCATTGTCATGCTATGGTATCCTCGGTCATAGCTTCAACTAGTGTGAATGTTAATTTGGTCATTCTGTATTGTCTCTCACCTTAAAGAGCCTCTTTGTTTTGATTTTATTTCTGTGTCGGTCAAAAAGAAACAGCTCACAACACTTAGTGCCTGACAACTCTAATACTGCTTTAAATAGTGTTCTCACTCAAAGAAAGAAATATGTAACTAATCAGCTCATCAAGTGCTGCTATCTTGTTGTTGTGTTACAATTATTACCCTTTCTATGAATAACAACGAGCCACATGCATCTAAATTTTCAAATATAAAGTGGTTTTCAAAAGCTTTATGCCTTGTAAATTTTAGTTCAGCTTTGTGTTCTGGCTTTGTTTTTGATCAATATGGGTATTAATAGCAGTGCTAGCCGACTGATTTGTAAGTTTTTAAATCTTTAAAACAACAATGTTTTTTACTAATTGTCAAGTAAAAAAAAGGTATAGATTAAAAATTTTCGTAGTTTAAACTTTTTGCATAGTTACACCAAAGTCGTTGAATGAGCCAGCAACCAACAAAGTGTTGCATAAAAACATAGAAAACAAAAATAAAACAACAAACATGATTCAAATTGCAAAAATCAACTTTGAAATTCATGATAATATGCATTATGAATAATTTTCCAAGAGGGCAAATATAGGGCAAAAATGAAAAATTTTATCGCAATTCTTCTTCAAAATCAGTTCAGCAATGGCAACTCTATTTACATGGCTTCCAACCTTTATGTGATCATTTACTCCAAACATTTTACTAAACCAGCAATCAAGGTACAGCTGCCAAAGAAAGCACTCGAACAGCAAAACTGCTGCGCTCAACGCAAGTTTAGCATTAGTAGTTAGGTTTCTCACCATCACCAATGTATTTTTCCATTGGCCACTATACTGTGTGCAATTCTATGTGGCTATATGCGCTGTTACAGCTGAGTTTTGACAAAATATTTTTCTGAGTTGACACAAATTAAAAAATAAAACAATTAAGATTTTTTTATTGCATTCGCCATTGTTATATTTGCTATATTCTTATTTAGATACAATCTTACATTTTTATATAATGATTTAATTGTTGGTATGACTATGAAATTTTGTACTACGTTCTATCTATACATTTTCCAAAACTGACGCCCCCCAATAAAAATAGTTTTAGTGGACAATTTATCTTGTACATCATTTTTGCACAAATTTGATATAATTGAAAAAATGCTAAAGACTCATCTTTGGAAAAACTTTGCCCTTGAGAACATGATATAAGAGGCATAATTTTGTAATACATCAATAAATTTGATAAAGCATTATTAGCACATTGAAAAATAGCTATCTACCAAAATAAACACACTTTTGTTCCGAAAAGTGGAATCTGTTGTCAATATTTACAATGCTTACATACAATTTAGTTGTAGTCAGTGTGTTGTAAGTAAAACCGGATACAAACTTCTTTTAAACTGTTCAAAAGATGTGTGCATTAATGGTTATTGCTGCTATGATTCAATTATTTGATTCTACCTTTATAAAATGATCAAGCAAAAGCTCCAAAAGTGCTGATAATTACTTTGATAGTATCTGAAAACCCATGTCTACCATTGCAAAAATATCTACAACATGCAAAATGGAGGTTGCTGGTTGTGCTGCCTATAATTTTGCGGCACTAATTAGCATTTGCAACTTCATATTTTCAATGCGCAAACTGTTATCAATGAACTATTTTAAAGAAAAAATGTCTCATGTGTTTTTAGGGAAACAACAACCACTTACTTTGTTATAGGCAATAGAGATTCTCTGCCATATTTTCTTATAAGTGATGGCGCCATCAAAATCTATGCATACCAAAAGGTTAACATGAGTGTCGGGCATCATTTCCGAGGTACAGAACTCTCCGGGTATTGCTTGAGAACATCTGGGAGATACATTGACGAGAATGGTGCAAAGGAAAACTACACATTTCCGTCTAATCTGGTTATTGGTATGTCAACAGGATCGTAATTTGTATATCAGTCACTTGTCTGCAGAAATTTAAAAGTGATAAAGAGATGTGGTTGTAGATTTAGCTGGAAAGTTTGTTCATATGCAAAAGTCTAGAGTTTGTTTCTATGGAGTATAGTTTCTTTTTTAAAAGTCTGACTAATTATCTTTAATTGTTTATAAATACTATAATGATACTCCTCACACTAAATATTCAATTTGTTTCCCCAAAATTTGCATTACTGAATTATGAAATTTTTTGTATACACAATTAATATATTTCATTTTAAACTTTCAACTTGTAATAGAAGTAATAAAGTTCCGTGAAAGAACTGTGGCTGACTACACCATGAGTTTAACATTTAAATTCTAGCTCACAAGCAATGATTTGGTATTTAATATGTAAAGTTAAAAGAACCTCTAATAGTAAAAAAAGCAAAATACAGATACAAAATTGGTGGAAAGGTAAATAATTATATTATTACAATGCTAGACTTGGAAAATGTTTTAGCAATTCAACAATGGTAATCTGAACACTCCGCCAGTTTTCTGCATTGTTGCGGGCTATATTACAATAGCTACTGCTAGTAGCACTGTTCCGTTGTTTTCTGAAAAGTTTGAAACGCTTATGGTGCGGTTGAAAAGCTAATTTTTTTAACAACACTTGCAGCAACCAGCAGGAAATAGGACAGTCTGATGCACAGCATGAGAAGTTATTAAACCTTATATTTCCGAAGAAGCAGAACAAAAAGATTATGCTGAGTGGTGTTTTTGAAAACTCACATTGAGAAGATTATTGACAAAACAATAGAGAGGACCATGTTCCGAGAAATGCAACATAAATTGAAATAGACTGTAGCTAATTTTGACATTTGCTTGACGGCTTGCACTAGCATCTGTAATTTTTGCGGACAATTAGATGTAGACAGTTGAGCAGTTTAAAATCGGGACCAACAAAAATAATGCCAAGATGGCTATCAAGTTGCTAGACGTAGATAAACTATCGCAGTTTGATGAACTGATGAAGGGTGTTTCAGTCACAGAGATGGATGAGAAAATAGACCCAATATTCCTATATTTTCTAACAAAGAAAGTAGCTGCTGGTCAAAAAACCTACCTGGCAAAATAAGCTGAAAATCGAGAGAAGGAGATTTAAAACCTTTTTGGCCCCAATGAAGTCATGCTACAGATGCGAGTGTGACAAACACTCGGTCATGATAGATGTTGCCCTGCACGACACTGAACTTTTATAATATGTCAAAGTTTTGTAAATAATCGTTCACAGTGGCGGTAGTGCATGATGAGAACTGTGGCAATGGTGGTGAGGATCCGCTTATCATCTCGACCCACAATGTGAGGACTAAGATGCCACATCGTGGACTAAGCATAGTAAAAGAGCCAGCTTTATTTATTTTTTACAAGAGGGCTAGCAACAACATAATGATTGTATTTAATTACTACACCAAGCTTGATAGCAAAGTAAAGCTGCAACCGAAGACATTCTGTTTGGCTAAGGCAGCAAAAGCAAGCACGGTATTCTTGGTTCATTTCAAGTTGCAGTAAAATTCGGAAGTATACAGGCACCTGCTGCTTTCTTCATCCATCACAGTAAAGCTAAGTGTTTATTGAACCATGAAAAAAGCTGTTAGATTGTTGAAAGTGTCATAAAGTTATAACTTTTAGTTTCATGTTTTGCTTAAGAATTTATAAGAATAGAATAGCGAATTAAAAGTTTTTTCTGAAGTTCTCAAAGGGCTGGGTAAACTAAAAGGTTGCAAGTTTTGAGAGTTTGCACTTGATCATCATCAGAGCGTTTCTAAAACCAGACCACAACTCAGGTGTAAAGTATAAGAACAGATTTTGATAAACAGGACGAGAACTGTTGCCATCAGTGTTTACATTGCATAGTTGTTTTACAACTAATCCACATCAAAGAGTTTCTATGACAAAGTTTTAAGACAAACTTTGACTTATTTCTGTACAGATATGCTGATAACTCTGTCAAATGGTCAATCAGTCATTGTGCTCATTGATTATTGCAACTGTTTTTTTGAGCGTACATATCTCAGATGTACAAAAAATGAAAAAGTAATTGAAAATCTGAACACAGTCTTTTGAAGCTTTGCATTGTGTTACATGCTAAGAATGGACAATGGCCACAATAATTTTTCTACTTTTTTAAGATTTTCTTAAGGAATGTTGCATAAAATGAGTCTTTGCAACTCCGCTATAGCTGCAATCAAATGGGAGAGCAGACGGGGTAAACAGAACAATCCTGAAAGCTCTGAAAAAATGTAATGAAAATAGTGTAAATAAGGCTAACACTGCTCCAAGAAAGTTGTTGTCATCCCACAAATCAACCATGTACAGTGCAAAAAGTGGATACCATTCACTTTGCTGTATGATCAGGAAAAAAAAAACAAAACCTCAAAGCCTAGTTACACAACCTGACCCAATGGTTTTGGAGAGAGCATTCAAGAATTATGTGTTATCAAAAGCGCATACTAAAATGATTTACATGAAACAGTCCCTGAAAAAGATGTGAACTTGGGAGACAAATTTTTTTCAAAAATAGCAAAAATAAGAAGCTGGATAAGAATTTATGCCTCACCAAACTGGCAGTTGTGACTGAAGAAGGCGATGAAGTAACAGTGATAACTGGAGAAGAAATAGAGCAAGCAACGAAATTCCACATCCATAAAAGTAATGGTCAAGTTGCCTGATGCATTTCGACGTGATATTAAAAGTAAGTTGGGGTCTGGATGCTCATAGGCTAAGGATTCTGTCGACTGCACACCAGTACACAGTTTTACTAGGCATCAACCAGAAAATACCGAATACCAGAAAATACAACCTTTCAGTTCACCCAGCCCTTGTAGCACTTCAGAAAAAACTTTTAATACTCTATTCTAATCTTATAAATTCTTAAGCAAAACATTAAACTAAAAGTTATAACTTTATGACACTTTCAACAATCTAACAGCTTTTTTCATGGTTCAATAAACACTTAGCTTTACTGTGATGGACAAAGAAAGCAGCAGGTGCCTGTATATATAAATATATATATAAATACATATTTATATATATATTAATCTAATTTGTATAATTTATATAAATTTAACTAAAATGTATATATATATTCATTTTAGTTTATTGTTTTATATGTTATATATGTATACCCAATACTGAGTCTTTGTTTGTGAAATTTGCTACAGGTATTTTGTGAAGTAGGAAAGGAATGTATGTAGTAAACTTGGATTTACTCAGAGTTTGTTTATGAAGCAGGTAGTGTGTCTGGGCCTAAGTAATGGGCGGTTTATAAGACAATAAAGTCTGTCTCACTCAGTTCATCAAAGTGAACAGATGCTCCTATAATATATGAAACACAATACAGACATCAAAAAACCTTTAAGGCAACATCATACACGTTAATTGATATTAGTGTCAACCATTTATTCTATAAAAAGTCACCTTAATGAAATTATATTTGTAATACGAATGAAGGATGCATCATAGATATTAGTATATGCGTTTTACCCAAATAATTAAAATTTATTTTGATGTGTAGTATATTTTTGTAATATTAAATTGTAAGCTGATAAACTGACCTTATCCTTGGAGTCAATTACTTTTGCCAATTACCACCAATAATGCATCATATATGTCTCTTTAGTGCTAGTGAGAGCAAACCCCTGCCTCTTTAAAAATAAACATTCAATAAGCACTTTCTGAAACATCCTATTGTTAGATTAACCACGCCTGTTTATCTCTGTTCAACAAATGTTTCGCAAATGCTACCAGGTAGGTATCAAAACACTTGAAACACTTTCCTAAAATATTAGACCTCATTATTACTTTAGTTTCTCAAATTAGTTTATTATTTCAGCCCCAAAGCCATTGCGGACCCTTGAAGTGAATCAGATCTTTCCTGGTTTAGAATTCACCTTTGTTAGAGATTCAGGATATGTAAAAGAGTTACTGATCAACATGACTAATCAGACAGACACCATTGTTGAGTTAACTTTTCCGTTAAACAGTAACAGTACAATATTTAGACGACTTGATATTATATCTACTCAAGAAGCTGAAGTCAAGGTGTGGACTGTGGGCTGCAATGACCAATTAAGCAGCACATATTCTTCTCAGCAATATTTGCCAGGTAATCTTAAAATATTTTTCATTAAGCAATCATGAAGATGAGCTTCTTAAAAAGCTTTCTCAAAACCAAACATACAACAAGATTTCATCTGCCCGCCAATGAGTGCTTTAGTAATGGTGTGTGTTGAATAAAATTTGTATAATGAAAGAATTAGAGACGCATTTACATGCAACTAGAAACTTGTCAGATATTTAATATGAACTTTTTTAACTGAAGTTTATGACTTAAGGTGCTACCAAAAACTGAATAAAATCTTGTTCAATTGACAAAATTGGTAAATTAGATGATCATTAACGGGTTCTGATTTGTATTATAATATTAATTATTGAGAAGAAACTAGTTTTTATGGCTTCTCAAAAATTGCACAAATATTATAGTGACACAACCGGCTGCCAAACTTTTAGAAATTTAGGATTCATATCGATTGTGACACATAATGAAGATGGCTGGCTATAAGCTATGTCTTCCATAATTTTAAAATGCTAATAAACATTTCAACAAATGCTGGCAATCACTTAAACTTTGAATGTTACAAGAAAGACAAATTTACGCTGAATCTGTGACCGATAAAATAATTTCCAAATCTTTTTACAATTATGAGGTTTTTTAGTCTTGTAAAAATGGCAGTTTTTTGCTATTAGCAAATGTACATGATGAGTAAAAAAGTTGAGAATTATGACTAAATGCCACTACTAGCAACATTTGTCTAAAAAGTTACTATACTAAAACAGTAGTTATTGTAGAGAGGCTAGGTGTTCCCCTTTACTGAGGCAAAAGCTCAAAGCTATACATCCAATTAAATTAATTTATTAAATGGTTTTACAAAGAGCATGCTCTAAATTGTTATTGATATTTAGAGTTTGCAACTTATCTCAAACAATAATCAATTATATTACATTTAGTGAAGTTTTGTAAGAAGCAGAGTAGTTAATAGAACACATTTTTATAAATTGGCTGTGAGTACTCAAACAAAGTTAGCCAAATCAACTGAAATAATGAACTTTTTTGGAATATTGTAATTGTTGAAACTGAGCTTAAAAACTTTTTCTTTTATTTATTCCATCCCAACATTTTATTGTTTGCATTTTTAACCATTTTTTATTAGATTTTAGTCAGAAGATTTCAATGCTGAACAATTGTGCAAAATTCTTAAACCTCCAAAAATTCAGACTTCAACTTGTATGATTGAGTTGTATTTATATATATATGCCTGTTTATTACCAAAACTTAAAGATATTTCAGAAAGATTTAAACTATCATTGATTGATATACGTTGTACCTATTGGTCTTACTACGTTTGGTGGTTTAACTAAACTCTAGCTAAAATATCATTCAGGTTTATTTGCCCATACCAAGTTGTTTAATATAAAATTTACTGTATTTTAATATTTTAAATGAGGCAATAAATAGTTATTGAGCTATTTAAAAATCTATTTTGTTAATTACAGAATTATAGACAGCTTAGAAAATTTAAATGCCTCATTGTATGTGCCATGCTGCTGGTCTAGGTACAAATTTTTATATTAGATGTTGTATGCTCTCAGATATTTGTATTCATTAATATGCTGAATTGAGTACGCATTGAAATAATGTAAAAATATATCCCATTTACATAATCAGAGGCTTGATAGCAGTTTAGTTTTATGAGCAAACAGACATTAGTTTCATAAAAATGTATCAAAAAGCTCAATAACTAAATATAGCAAATTTATTATTAAAATAAATGCCAAGTTGTTTGAGTAATACATTGTAATATCCTGAAATTTTTACTGTGCACAGTATACTTATACTAGTTAACATCTCTTGCTTTATAGAAATTACCTCTTTAGAACTGTTGAAAGTCTCTTTTCGCTTATACAGTCTGAGGCTTGTACATGTACATGTGCATTCTAAAAACTGAAGGTGCTTGCTCGAATCTGACAAAATGATATGTAGTTTGGCAAAATTGAGATTCAGAATTTTATGCCGAGTTTGTGAAATTAATTGGTAATAATGGCCTCAAGTCGCAAAAGATGTGACATGCAGACAAATACCTAACAGACAAAGCTCTTAAAGATCTGTTTAACTATGATGAACTGGAGGAATTTGATTCTGCTGAATTCAAAATAAACTAGTTTTGATAATGCTGCCTGCATAGTTCTATCCTTTTTGTTAGGCAAGTTTTTGAACATCCTTAATGCAATGGAGCTGATCGACTTATCGCTCTCTTACAGTCTAATACTCTATTGCTCAGGATAATGAAACTAAATATAGTTTAAATATATTATGCTCTTTTTTTTCGTTTTATTACATTTTTTCAGAAAATTTAAAAATAGTTTGTTGTATGCACAGAATTTTCTGTCTATATTAAATGCAATTGAATTGTGTTTGTTGCATGTACAGTCATTTTCTTTTATTCTTATTTTACATCAATTAGCAAATATGTTAACTCTTTTCTATTAGAATTCGCAAAACTTCTTCCAAACATCACAATGTCCTATGGCCAAAACAAGCTGGTTTTATCAATGTTTGTTACAACAAGATATGTAAGAGGAACAAGTGATGACAATCTTCGGAAGTTAAACTTACAGGTGTATGAAAGTTACCCATTTCGGAGGGGATTTACTAACATTTATCCAGGAGGAAAGAGCTTTCTCAGCAATGGTAAAACATGATGTTACACACTCATTTATTGATTTTAGACCAAAACCACAGCAGATAAATTTTTGAAAAGTTATCTAACATCTTTCTAACTGTAATATCACAAGTTTTTGTTACTGAATTAGTCGGTTGCTAGATTTTTGTGCTAACTAGTAGAGCAAAAGACGCTTTTATTATGCCGTACAGTGTTGAAAAATTGTACACTGTTTAGTTGCGATGCTACTTTAACTACTCCTTTTGAGCCTCTACTTGATTGCTGTAATGCCTGTAAGCTGTATCCATTTTGTAACCTTTTCAACCAGGTTTCATGTAGGGGATGAACTGCAAGTTCTAAATTAAATTGAAAAATTGCAGGTTAGACACTTCCTTTATTTCTATATTTTTTCACTTTATGATACACTCATTTTTTGTAATAAATTAACAAGACATGAATATTTTAGCTCAAACCCAAAATATATCATTTTAAATAAAAAATGGCCAAGTTTACTGCTATAATCCAAGCTTGTGCAAAAAACCGATCAAATCAGAGTTGCTAAATTATGAGAAGATATTTATTGCTTAGTTTTGTCGTTTATAAAAAAACAATGGTTAATGGGTGATGAGAGCTCTCAATCATATGAAAAATATAAAAAGAGTCAAAGCATCAAAAGCTAGAGATTTTCTATTCTTTTTTAAGTATAAAAGTTTCAGTCTAATCTATATTACAAAATAATGGTTTGTAGTTGGACTCTGAACTTAAACAGAAATTATCATCAAGCAAAGTGCACTAAAAACAAGCAAACATTGCACTTTGATAAACTGTGAGAAGTTGTGGTTGTGGCTATCGACATAATGTTTCAAATTTTTCACTTCTATTGTTTAGGTTGATATTTAGGAAGTTGTCACGTTATTCAAATTTGTCATTTGATGTTAGGAATTTTAGGAATATTTGGGAAAAATTATCAGCTTTTGCAACTTTAACTACATGTAAAAATAATTTCAAAATTGGCTCAAATGAAATTTTATTTTAAATTGTGTGTAATTTTAAATGGCTGAATTATATCGATTACCAAAAGTCACTGTTAAGATTACTTAATTACTGACCAAAAGCTGGTGAAATAATTAACCATAAAATTAAAAAAAGCAAAGGATTTCAAAAATATCCCAGATTTAATATTTAGGGGTTGAATGCAGAAATAGTTTAAAGAGCATTGATTTTATTTTCTGGTTCATTGCACCCCGTTGGTTGATCCTTTCCTCGGAGCGTCGCTTTATCACAGGTGATGTTCAGATAAAAGGTAGTACTTTTCAAACACACCTTTAGAATATTGAAAAGGTAAATTTGATCTTTTCGCGATCAAATGGAACGACAGTTATATTTTGCACTCTCCTTGGCCAGAACGACATTAACCATTAATTATTTACCAGAAATTTGCAGCAACTTACCTCCAATTATTGTAGATCAGTAAATAATTATGCAAAGAAAAGCTGATATAGGTTTTCACCATTTGATATATATAATTGCTTGCAATTAACACATTGTTGGAGCTTTATGGTTTTCACTTTATGTTGAACTCAAAGGTATATTTTATATAATAACTGCATTTGACGAAGTTGCATAAAAACTAATTGCGCTCATTTATGTTTTTGCTACAGTTTGCTGCCAAAATTGGATTTTAATGTCCAGTAAAAGAGTAGTTACCATCGTCGACCCAGTTTAACCCAAGTTCAAAAATAGCCCCAGTTATCTTTTATGCTATCAATTAATAAGCAACAAATCTGTAATTTATGAATCTTATAATAGTAGTCTATTAAACGCTACAAATATATAGTCAAAAACAGGTGATATCAACAAATCATATTTATAATACAATCTGAAACAGAAATGTAAATAATATTTTTTTATATTGTGACTTGTTTTTTTCGAACCATAGCAATCAGATTGTTGCTATCATTTGGAAACATTGCCTAAGTATTTTATGGTTGTTTACTTACTAGTTTTGTGACCTCAATTTCTCTTCTGCTTTATCGAGCTAGTCAATATTAGTTAAAAGTCGTTCTTTAGCTGAGCATTTATTTTATGTGATGCACTTTAGAATACACAGTAAACGCTCATATATAACGTATACCTCATATTATAAAAATTCCAAATAGCATAAAACACTTGTGAAAAGATTTTGCTTCCTACTACGTAAAAAATTATTTGTACTGTATGATGTACAGTTGGACCAGTTTTTTAAAATTGATTTGAATGTTAGTGTATCTCGCCACACTTGCTGGAGAAAAAAATGACTTCTTTTTAGCGTTTTATCTATTTGACATAACTTTCATGACATTGTAGTTTGTTGAAATACATGTAGATTATCAAATGTGTTGACAAAACCTAAAATAGGATAGCTGGGCAATCGTTCCCAAATAATAACAAGCGATCCATCAGTGCAATTGTCACAGCATCAGTCTATCGAACTGAATGACATGAGTTGAAGTGTTGTCCACAGTGATTTTTTATCCTAACCTTGACTCCTAGGTACAGATAGACGGCGAGCATTTTTGTTGTTGCAAGCACATGTTTTGCTTTTTTGCCTTATTTTGGGCATAAAAAAATATTTGTTTTAGCTTGACTTTGCAGAATAGACTTTGCTGTTTAGAAATAAGTTGCAAATCATTGTAAATAAACGTCAAAAATGTGCAGTCACCATTTACTTGTTGTAAAATTACTGCATTCGCAGTCTAAAAAACTAGAAAGATTGATCATTAAAAATAGAAAAGTTGTTGATGCAAACCCATACTACGGCAGCCAAGATACAGCCTACAAATTGAAATAGCTAAGTCAAGTTTTTCTTTTTTGGATAGCCAAAGGGATGAGTTTGAAAAGATTTTGGAATGTGTTAAGCAACTTACATGTCTTTCACTATTCTCATGAAGTAATTTCTCTATAACGTAAACATTCTCGGAACGGGCTGTAAACGTTTTATGAGCACTTACTGTACAAGTCTCACACAAATAAAGAGAAACCAGTGTCATCAATAGAACTCTAAATTTGGCCTCAAAATACGTTATAGCACAAACATGTTCTTTCATACATCAAAGTACCAAGATCGTGTTAAACAAGGAGCTACTATTAGCGTGACACGATTACTAACTATATCTATGGTGTTGCATTCAGATTTTTAGAATAAAAAGTGTAAAGATTTGACATTGGAAAACAGACTTCGATACAGAGAAAAACAACAAACAATTGAATTGTTATTAATTTAATTGAGTCATAATTACGATGGTTTTATGGGCACTTTTCTACTGATCGCATGTTATTAAACAATTGTAAAAATCAAACATCTCCAATATTTGTGGTCACATAAAATTATTCCTTTTCAGCACATTACATGGAGGGGCATTCAAATTTGAGGGGCGTTCGATTAAAGGGTGGGTGGCTACATATTTTTCAACGCTTCAATATAATTACTTTCAAATTGAACTAATGGTCAAATAAAGTTTTAGAAGTTTATATGTTTTTCAAATATATAATACAGTCTAAAATAATATGCATTCAAAGAACTGCATATAATAAAACTTCTAGGTACTTTGGTCTTTGTCACTTCTGTGGATTCTTTTACAGTTTTCCCTCTTTGTTTGGCTCTGTTCTCCAATAGCATGGTTTGCCTCATAACCGACCTTTGACAGACCAGAAGTATTACCAGGTGTCATGTTGCCTACCGAGTTGGGGCTCAGCCCAGTAGTGGCATTGGTCGCTTTATTGGTGCCTGCTTAGCATTCAGCACTGGCTCTGGCAATCTTGTACATCTCTATTTTCCTTGGCAGAAGCCCTTACGGCTTTTTACTCATGACAAAGAGATCAACTGTGACCAAAGTCAGTGCTTGCGTGTCTTGCACTCCAAGCACCACACCTCAGTTTGTGAAAATGTGCAGCCTGTTTTTAATTGGCTTTCAAGTTTATTGTAAACTTGTGTTTCTGGAGCCACACCCTGCTAGCCGTGGCTGTTCACTACAAGCTAGTGTATTTCTTCTTTCGGTCAGCGATAGAGGGTTCCTTTGCTGTAGGGCCTCTTAACCCTCAATCTGACGACCATGAATGCAATTTAGTCTAAGCTCAGGACTCCTCAACTAGTCTCTTTCGCCGGCCATTTGGGCTGTTAATTGGATTATTTTGTCTTTTTATCCTGACAGGCAACCAGTAGGCTTGAGAAATCCAGACTTGCTCAGTTGTAGCGAGACAACCAAGTATCCAGCTTCCAATCTAAGGTCTAAGCCGGTTAATTAGGTCAGTTGCCTTTAGATCTCTCCATACTGACTGACTTGGCTTTAGGCTCTTTGGAAAGTAGAGGTGCTGCGGCCAGTGTAGAAATGTGCAACTTTGTGGAGAGGCTGGCCGATCATCTCTTCTTTTGTAGCAAGGTAAACCAATTAACTTTTTCATTGAGGCAGATGGTATTGCCGCACTCACCACACCTGCGCCTTTCCATGTGACCTCACCTACATATGGTTGATGTGTTGCCAGCGGCAAGAGCACACATAAATAACAAAGGGCAGTAATACTTTCTGCTTGAACTTGTAGATGCTGGCAGTGACTTCACACAGTCTGCAAGTGTTGGTATTTTTATTGCCTTGGTTATCCTTATATAGGTAGCGTCACTAACCAATCATTTTTGTCTTATTAGTATCTTTCTTAAGCCACTTGTCATGCAACTTATTTAGTTCTAATCATGGCTGTCAAAGCTGGGTTATGGCTTGTGTGTCTTGAACCATTCACCTATTGACTCAGACTCAGGCAAGCAAAAAATCAAAGCTGGCTCAGTGAACTTGACTTGTTCGACCTTCTCCACCAATCACAACGCTTGTGGATCTTGAAAGGTTTTTCACATGGCTAGCTGCTCGCCATCTCTTTAAAAAGTTCATAGAAAGTTGACTTTGGCTGATTTTTGAAAGGTTAAGCGCCAATTATGTTGGACTCAACCTGAATTCCTCTGCTTGAAAAAATAGTTGCTCATGGAGACAGCCTTGCCAAAGGGCTTTGTTTTTTGTGCTGAAAGACCCCAATGTCTCAAGGACCCCGAGTCCTTGTCCAGATATTAGAGGCTAACCTAGCATTCCTTTTTTTGATTCCAATGGTTCTAAAGGACTCGATTTATTTGCAATAAATTTTACAGCTTTCCTTGGTTGAGCCATGTTGACAGGTAAGTAAGAACTTAACGTAGTGTTTGATAAAGAAGAATCTGTGTGCCTCTGAATGAGTACTTACTTTTCACAGTGTGCCAATTCAAATTGGGATAGCCTAGCAAGCCCCAAGTTTGGTGCTTTTTCTCAGTCTTCGTATCCCTTTGATTCTGTCACTCAAAGTTATTTGCCATTGACAATAGGCACTCTTAATCCATATACTGGTCTGACTGTCAAATGGTCCAAGCTGACCAAAGATTGTATTGAAGTACACCAAATGTTACTGGCTCTTGGCCCATGGGCTTGGCTAATTGCTCCAAATTTTTACTTGATCAGCTGTACCTTAGTTTTCATCATGGCGCAGACTTCATGCTTTACTGTATATCGTTGGCTCCTGTATGTTAGGTCTTCTGCAAAACTTGATTAGAGCGGGCATTTGTCCAACTGTTTTTTTCTGGCAAGCATGGAATGGTTTGAGCCATCTTT
The DNA here is from genome assembly GCF_963576615.1 of Watersipora subatra. Classification (NCBI taxonomy): domain Eukaryota; kingdom Metazoa; phylum Bryozoa; class Gymnolaemata; order Cheilostomatida; family Watersiporidae; genus Watersipora; species Watersipora subatra. Next base: position 45,588,711 of record NC_088717.1, read on the forward strand.
AATTTTGTGCTGAAGGCTGCCTAGTCATGCCCTCAAAGAAGTATTGTTGAGTTGGGCTTCAATGACTTTGTATTCTTTTCACCTTAGAGTGGGCAAAAATCAACTATTACCTGATTTTCAAACTGTGATCTTGGTTGGTGTGAATCTGTTCAGTTAGACCCATATAACATAGTGTTTTCCTATTCAGTGCGCTAGCCGCTGTTGGAGCAATGACTTTCAGAAAAGAAAAAGTTCTGGCCATCAGGTGAAGCGATGGTGTATTACCTAACTAATCTATATTTACTGTAAGCGTTTTTGGTATCGATCCCACATTCTCCAAATCCTTTTTTAAAAGGCATTCTGCCTCTGTTTGCGGCCAACAAGTTTTGGATATCATTGCGTTGCTAGGTTTGCTAAACTCACAACTCTTGATCAGTTTTTCTACTGTGGCTGTCATTCCTGGCCAATACCAGGCCACTCGATGTCAGCTGATTTTCTACCTCATTCCCGACTAGGCAAAGGTATAGTTTGCCAAATTGTTGTTTTACTGATAGCCGGTTCGCAGAATACTTTCAATATCTAATTTGGACACAGCCAGAGAATTGGCTGACTCTTTGTAGCCGTTAGAGTTCCTGATCCCTCAGCTCCGGACGATCTTTGATCAATTTCTCCGCTTAAATAAATACTTCTTCATAGTGGCCAACAGTTTTTGACCAATCGTCTGCATCCCAGTTGTCTCCTTTGTCAGCATCATTTTGAGCCATCAGTTAAGCTGTGTCGCAAAGTCCCAGGGTGAACTCAGCCATTATTGGGTCAACTTGACTGAGGACTCAATCGGGTGAAGCTACGATTGCCCTAGCCTCATGCACGAGCTTAGATACTGCTGGGTCTGTCTAAAGTAACAAACAAAGCCGGACTGAAAATTTGTTAGCTTGTTTTGAGTCAGCCCTTTGTCTTTTAACTTGATGAGTTTGCTTTGATTACAGTTTTCACAGGCATTTCTGCTGACTCTATTAGCATTAAACAGCTGCAGTCCAGCTTGGTGCTCAAAAAGTATTTAAACTTAGCTAGAATATCTAGTCACCTGGCTATCTGATTCAAGGTTTGTTTTTTATGCGGGGCTAGCGGAGAGACATTAAAAACTGAAAAAAATTGTCTTTGCAGAGGTAGGGTCCAATTTGCTTTTTTTCATAATGGTTGACCACAGCTAATAGCTCTCTCTAGTAACACATTCATTCTTATAGGTGCCAGAGTTTTAGTGAATAACGTGTTGAAACTTTGGGTTCTATCTTATACTTGTGACAGCACAACAGCCACTCTACAGCCGCTTCAAGAATGTATGGCTGACTTGGAGTGAAATAGCTCAGCCCAGGTGCCATTGGCAGATGCTTTTATGCTGGCTGTTCCTTCCTGCCTTGCAAATATGTCTCACCTCAGTCAGCGCAGAGGCCGTGTTGTGGTAGCCAAGCATGGAATATAGTGATAGTAGGATTTTATCATTTTCAGAAGGCCATACAACTCTCTGAAGCCCCTAGTGGTTGGCCTTTTGTGATCTTGTTTTTTTGGAGTCAGTTGCCACCCTTTTAGCGACAATCTCATGGCTCAAGTTACACATTAGTGACCGTAGTAGCTCATACTAAGACGGCTTCAGGCTTATTTTTGCTGTCATCAGTCAATGAAACACATTTTCTGTTTGGTGTAGGTGCATGATAAAGTCAGTGGCAAACATAATGATTTTAACCTGGTAGACCAACAGCGTCTTTTAATGCATGCACGGCATACATGCTCAGTCAGCCTCTAGAAATTGGCCGGTGCACAGATGAGTTTGAATTACAGGACCCTTCACTTTCACAGGCTAAGGTAGGTAGCAAAAATCAACTTCTCTGGTACACAGGCTTACATGGAGGCCTGCTAGTAGCCACTAGCTAGGTGCAGCATGCCAGAGAATCTTCAACAAAAAAAGCATGAAAACTGCTTTCCACCTAAAAAGAGGGTAAGGTTATGATCATGCAACAGGCTCATTTTTGACCGTGACTTCAGGAGAAAACATTATTGAAAGGTGCTCTTGGTGTGTTGGCTTAACCCAAAATGAGGACGTGACGTTCATTGACCCTAATGCTTTCAAGTCAGTCTTTTAACCTTTGGATCAATTTCTGAGCACAGTATTGGCAACAAAGCATAGTGGCGCGCAATCTGAAGAGGGGTGCTTTCATGTATTCTACCATCATTTACGTAACCAGCCTCCTGCTCTCAAAAGCATCAAAGTAACTCTGGAAAGCTATGGGCGGAGTTACATTTACTGTAATCTCATCTGATGTCATGGTGGCAGCCTTTAAAGCAAAATGTATCTGACCAATGCATCAGAGTGTTTTTATTGAGGTGCGGTCTATTTAGGCCATAGTTCAAGCAGTAGTCAATCCTAGTATTGAGCCATTCACAATTTACCCGGTTCTGCAGCGTTCGACGGGTCGATCCTTGCAAACGGGCCTCAGGGCTCTGCACCATCAACATTGCATGGGTTTGTTCTTAGCAGCCTCCCTAGGCCATTGCTTCTTTTTATGTTGCTGCCAAACTAGCTGTGTCAGCTTATTTACCAGTTGCCCCAGCTGGTTGACAGTCTGGTTTAATACTACAGCATTGCTTTTGGCATGTACTTCATCCACGGACCTGATGACCATTAACTGGGTTTCTTCAGGTTTGACCAGAAGAAACTCTGTACCAGCTCAGATCACATCATTCAATGTTGTTATCGGTGCTGCCAACAAGTGGCATTGCAAGTTCGAGAGATTATTGGTGCTGCAAAATAGCTACTTGGCTATATACGCTTTTTTACTTGCAGGAAAGCTCATCAGCTACTTAAACTAGTCATTCTAATTGATAGGCATTATTTGTAGGGTTTTGGCGGTGGTTATTCTCAAAGTACTTAGTTCAACAGAGTCTTCTTTAGAGAGAGGCTAAACTAAACTTGTAGCAGGTCAGAAATGATCAATATTCTGTCAGCTTGAACACAGTTTTCTGTTTCCTCTCTGAGAGCTTTGTGCATGTAAAGCAGGCTGGCAACTTTTGTTTAATCGTTCGCCTCTGTCCCTTCTTGAAATTGGCTAATGACTTAAACTGGCAAGCTTTGGCCGTCATCCAAGGCACCTCATCCTCTTCTCTCATACCTCGGCCAAGTTGTCGGTACTTTGGACTGCACCCTCTGGTGGACATGCTATGGTCAATCATTGCAATAGCACTTTCTACACATTTGACAGGAGGCTGCCCTTAAAGAAGCTGAATACATCCACAATCAGGAGGTTCTTGCCTTTGAGCGCTTGTTTGTATTTGAGCTCTTCCCTAACTTTCGCCAGGATAGCAAAAGTTACCTAAAACATTCAGAGTTATGCTGCTTCCTGATCAGCTGGGATTGTCAATTTCGTCGCGGCTACCAGTGTGAAAGAACCAATGAAGTTCTTCCACTTGCTCATCAATGGAACAAATGACTCGAATGCAAAACAATAAATGTATGCATTGCTCAAATATGTAATACAAACAGCAGTGGTACAAATCACTGCATATAATTTTTGTCACTTGTTTACTTACTTTTATATTTGTTGCTCCTTGTTTGTCAGCTGTTTTCCTCAATAGCTTTGATAACCTAACCGCCAAATTTTGACCAATCCGAAGCATTGTCAGTAGCTGTGTTGCTTGCTGAGTCGAGGCTCAGCCTTGCTAATGAGGCCACCAATGGAGTCATCTTCCGGTTCTGGGCCCCATCCATTTTCAATCGCAATTTCCTAATTTTGTTAGGGGTATTTTTAAATTGACTGCTTTCACATAACTGTTTTTGTTGAAAACGAGCTAGATTATATTTTGTACCAAGTTGTCTTGTTGTTGTGTTTATTGAATAGATAAATGTGTTAACACTTTTTGTTAAATTGCATCTTCTCTAGCAATGTTTGGAGAAACTTAGCTAAACAAAATTCTGCGAACATTCAAATAAACTTCAAATAAGACAACATATCATTTGTAGGTTTTCAAAACAACAAACCATTAACATTAAAACTGATGATACCTTATTGTTATTACGCCTATATTATTGTGTCAGTCTAGCTTACATTATTCAGAAAATCACAGCAAGAAAAATATGTATTTCAAAATCTAATCAAGACATTAGTTTAATAGAATCATATACTCAAGTTTTTAAACCTCGGAATGCATTAACTGTACAATGGATGTAATTTAAACGTGAAATGGTTTTAGTTACAAGACATGAATTTGGTGACATTAGACGGTATGACTTGGATCTGGCATTTGATGACACAACATTCTTCAAACCTGGACGAAAATATCGTGCGAGAATTTTGGATCTTGTTGGCCCCAATGGCCAAGAAGCTGAGCAAATGGATTCTAACAGCGTTATAAGTCGTATGTGTCACAAGCCAATCAGCTATAATTTTATGAATAGACTTTCATTTAATAAAAACTAACAAATGTTTAAAAAATCTTGCTACAATATAATATACAAGTGTTCAAATTATCACAAAGTAGGTTACTAGTCAAATCGCATATTTACCAGTTTTTTATTAATGTCAAATAACACGTAATATTAAATGTCATTATAAACTCTAATCATCAAAACGTCTAGGAAAAATAAAAAATGTATCAATTCATTTGTAATTTATTTTTCGTGAGGTAAATTTTTATATTATGGAAAAGGTATTGGCTGCGTAAAAAGAGCTGCTGAAAAGTTTGAAACTGAAAACTAAACAGATCAAACTGAGCAACAATGACAAAAATTTACAAATATTTGTGTTTTAATGTTTTATTGGGTGTTCAAAGTTGTTTATTTTACATCCTATTTATGATCAGTTCTTTGATGCAACTGCTTTATGTGCTATGACAGTGTCAGGTTTCAAATGGAAAAAGGGTTTGGTAGAAAATTCAGGTTGTGACTCATTATTGATGTGTGTACCAAAAATAGTGCTCCAAATTTATGGTAATTAACTTCACCTACCTGCTTAAAGTATTTAAACTGTCGAGTACATACTATATAGATGATAAAATTCTTTCAATTGATTAGTAGCATTTTTATCACCATTTTTTCTGACATTTTATAGAAGAGAATTGTGTTAGTAACTTAAATAATCAGCATATCAAATGCTTTCACTAAATTGGTTATTGTTTCTATAAAAACTGTTAGAGCCCCAAGAACTTAGGTTGAGTTTTGTGCCATGATAGCATTACATGAAAATATCACTAAAGAATGAATTTTTCTTCTGTATCATACAAATATTCATAAAAAACATCATCGTTATATTATCATTATACATTTAGTCGCTTCTTGACATAAATACTCGGTCTTGTGTACAACTTACCTTTATAGATACTTTAAAATGTTGGCATCCCATCATATACATTAGGATATTATTATAAATTTTTCAATTGTGACTTCTTTAATCAATTCTGGTAGGATGAGGATGAAAAATGTCTGGAGATTTTTATTAGTTTTTCTGATAACATCTTTCAAAATATTTTACCAGTACATGGTCTGGATATGCTTTGAACATTTATCGCAAATAAACTAGAGTCAGCAATTTTTTTAGGGCAGAATGAAAATCTCTTTAATCTTGTAAAATATAGCAAAACCCAGTCATTGGTTTTTGGTTAAGGTCACAAAATAGCTGTGATGTTTGGAGTTTTTTTACTTGCACCATTTTTTGAATACACTATAAGTTTTTGGCATTATAAACCTGTGTTTATCAAAAAATCTACCTACATAGTTATCTTGTTTGTAATACAGCTGCTACAAAAGTCTAGCTTGTCATGAAGCTCATAATTTGGACAGGTTGTGGTACAGTTAGATTCAATATATTAGTGTTGATAACATTTCACAAGTTTGACTATTGCGCAAGTGTCATTGCTAAATAATTTCAATTGTGACATAAAGAAAGTGTAGTCGTCCTCCTATGCTTATATCTAAAATAATGCTTTTTTATCAATGAAAGTCTTGCTGGTGTTCAAGAACTTTACTTGCACTTCTAACTCAGTAATTGATTACACTAAAAACTGTTGGTAAGAAACATTATAAAAAACAAAGCTTATTTCTTAATCATATTGTTTTGGCTGCCATTATAATCAATTACGGGATAACTGAATGCTTTTATGTAAAAACTGTTGATTTTTTCCATCTGTCAGCTTGAGGAAAATTATTTTGAAGGCAAAATAAAGTTAGTAACTATAAAGTTATGCTTCTATTATCTATGTAAAGTATGTTGGTACAGCAAACAATCAGTTTATTAATAAGATATGCTTTTGATGTAGATACATAGTCGGCATATGTGGTAATGCGAAAAGTGAAATTGTGTGCTTATGTGCCGTTCAGAGTTGGATGAAAAAAGCTGGCTATAAAAGTTTGCAACAAACACTTTGTATTGTTATAACCAGAGTTGTCAAAACAACTTTAGTTCAATTTTACCATTAGTGTATTAGCTAAAAGATTCACCAGGTATGCTTGGCTCAGGTTGGAGTTGGTTGCATTAGCACAAAGCAATAGCAGTTGCTTTTCAGTAATGGTGTCTTAAATTCATTTAATTTTCACATTATATTGTTGCGTGTTATCCCACGACCAAACGAGCAGAGCGAATGTTTTAGAGTTTTTATGATAAATGCATGAGCACACAACCTACAAAAATTATTCATCAAGAACGCCGCAAACCCTTGTATCGAAATCTCATCAACAAAATGTCCATTCTTTTGTAGAGTCGTTCATGTATAATAACGATGCAAAACACATATAAACCTACATAAATATATTACCAAGTCTTTGAAAAGTGTCAACAGTATCTTAAAACTTACCCATCTGATCGGATTATTCACAAATAGACAGATTAATTCAGCCAAAAATCGCCACAAAATGTTTGAAAAGCTTGGTTTATAAATAGTTAAGACCGGCCTACGATATGATAATGAAGCCGTGCGACAGATAGTAGAACTATTTAGCAGTGTGCATTTTACAAGAGAAACATGCTCATTTCCCCGGTATATGGCATTGTTTACTTGTTAAGGTTTCTAATATTTTTGTTACATTTAAATATAAGAATAATTAATCAAATTTATCCAAAGGTTTCTGTAATAAACATAGATAGTTTGAGGCGTAGACCGATTTACAGATACGAAGTTGTGGTACACAGTTTATCAGCCTTGGTTTTTTTGTCCAATTACCGAAGGTTTCATTAAATTATTTAAAACGTTAGCCAAAATTCTTCACAACTTGCGTACAAGCTAGGGGCGAACTACAATGTCCCATTATAACGAGAACATATTTTTATTTTGCTCCAGTTTGCAGAAACTTTCCAGACGCGCGAACCCTCATACTTGCTTTCTGTTTAAGATCGCCATCAAAAACGTTCTACATTTAACGCAACCAACTTTCAAACTGTGTATATTTATTTCTAGTATATATATAAGGTGTTAGGGTGGTCTAGTGGTGATGCCTTTGATTGTCAACCATGGGGTTGGTGGTTTGAGCCATGCTTAAAGCCGATCTGACAAAAAGCTCTCAGCAAGCTTTCAACCTTAAATTATTGGGTCTTTATTTAAGTTATTTAATTGCTCTGGTCGGATTTAGACCATAACATGGAGGCCTGGTGTACGACAATGACAACATAAGCACAAATATCAACCTCTGTCTTTTGCACATAAGTATTAAAACCATCTAAGGAGGCTTACAAAAAAGTAGTCTTTATGGTCCGTCTCTTTACTAGATAACATGAAAACAGTACCACCAAGTATATGTATACTATATAAAGCATTACTTATATAGTATATACTTCATATAGTTGCGTGTCTACCACAATAAATTACTTGTTTGATTCTATGAAACATGAAAATTTGTTGATGAGGTAACTAAACTGTAATTCTGCTGTTTGGAATCTTTCTGTTTTACTGCAGAAAATTTAGTCTTTGATAGAATTAATATAACAATTATGGTCGACTTCTGATAAAGGATAGAAATTATGTTGGGCTTTTTATCTTCTATGCATCTGCTAGTATATGCACTTGGACGATTTCAATCAACAATTCAATCAATCCAATCCAAAAATTTTAGTCGGTGTTTAGGAACTTTTGATTCGGAACATAAAACTGCAAGCTTTAATAGTTTTTGACTTTTTATCATATACAAAGAACTACCAAAATTCAAAATGTATATTCAAATATTGAATTGTTTCTATGACTGCCATCATAGTAAATTCTGATTCTGTACCACCGAGTCATTTAATTTTTGCAGATTTTCTAGATGAAGCACAATTTAAAAGTTGAAATATTTTAATTTTTGCCTTATATTATTTACACAGGGAAATAAATAAGAAATAAAAAAGTGACCACAGCTGTTTCAGTGTTATTAAACGCTTGCAGAGGTATGTCTATTCATTAAGACCAGAAGATTTTCTCAAAAAGTCACAAATGACTACAATTTTTACCTACATGTATCTACTATTATTGATTAAAATAAATGCCATACAGGCATTTTTATGTAGCACTTTAAAATGATTGCGAACTAAAATACAAAAGTGTTCTATAACGTCACATAGTGATTATACAAATTTTCAATAAAATATTATTGCAATGCAAAGTGTAGCATTCACATGTAAAAGCGTTTTCAAAGCGTGTTATCAGTGTAGTCTTCAGGGTAAAACAATGATTTGGTCCTAAAAAAACTGAAATATAAAATCCCCTTTAAAAAGTGCTAAATTTCTAACTAGAATTGTTTTAATTTGAGATCTGCTAGAAATAAGCAAGTTGTATTGAAATATATCATACAACTGATTTATAAAATACAATTCAGAATTTTTACCAAGACACAATTTCAACTGCTAGGTTTTTAGCTAGCGTTTCGCTTGTGGTTTGAAAAATCTCTTTCCAGTAATGATGTACATGTAGCTCAAAACAGAGTTTCTAAAACTCTAATAATTTTTCCACTTACCAAAGAAAGCTTCAAAATATAACTAAAGGTTGTCAAGCTTGCGTCTTTCTTTTAGCTCCAGAAGCTCTAACTAACCTGACAATTGTTCCTGCATATTCTCATCTTCACTTTACTTACAATTGGAATGAGAGGAACTACTTTGACTCCTTAAAAATAATGCTCAGATTGCCAACTGGTTCTCGTGCGGTGCTGGGCAATTTTTCTATTTATCATTCATTTCAAACTATCCCACCTGGTTATGTTTACTTTGAAACAAAACTTCTAAAGCAAAGAACTATCGTAGAAGTGAGAACTGAATCAGGTGGCGTAACTTCAGAATCCATAATGCGAATATTCGAGATTTGTAAGTATACTTTTATGCCTATAGTTTTCTATAAGAGAATCTTATTGATTTCTTGAGGTTACACTAATGTGGCTGTTAATACGCAAAAGATTTAATTTAGGAAAACCAATATGACGCAGCTGAGTGCAATTATAATCTAAAAAAATAAAATAAACTATATAAAATAAAGTTCAAGGCAGGAACTTAGTTTATGCAAAACACATTGACAAGGAGACAAAATGTTTCAGACAACCGCTTGCAAAACTATTATTTTTTAGCCGCTTACTTTGATTAATTTTTACTAATCACCAAACAAGCAAACTTAACAGTATAGAAAGAACGACGTATTGATGTTTGGTTGTAATGGTGACATTGCTTTTACATTTATATGTTTTGTAAATTTTTCAGCATATCCTTGTGGTATTTTCAACTACTCCTACTTAAAAACCGTGTAAAACTTACTTTTTTAGAAAGTAAACTTTTTTACTGTTTAGGTATACTGTCTAAATTTTTAAGGGTACACAGCTAAAAATTTTAACAAGTTTGGTAAATAGTATCTACAATTGCAGGGCAAGCTGGTTTACTTGACTATTTCCACAACCCCTGATTTATTTTACTAAGTACGTAGCTTTTCATGAGCTGCTCAACAACAGTGAGCCTCTTCCGAACGTCTTCGTAAAACTGGTCCTCCAAAAGAAAGGTTCCTAGATAAAATCTACTGTAATACGGATTCTTCATTCCAATTTTTCAACAGCTATAGCTAAACAAACCAAAGTACACACACACACGCTTACGCACATACAGACACAAACTTTGAGATTCATATATCTAGATGAGGAAGCAGAAGTTTTTAGGAAATACAATTCAAAATGAACAAATAAATGCTTGTTATGACAGTTCTCTTTTCACATGTCTATTCAATTGAAGCTTGTACTGATAATTGTTAGGTGATTTTCTATCCTAAAACATGTTCATATACATGTAAAAAACATAAACACCTATGAAAATTATTCTCTTGACTATATCGTGACTAGTAAAAACTTTCATAATTATGATAGGTTTGTACAGCTCATAACAGTTTGTTCTGAAAAAAAAAGTTTATCGTTTATTGTCTGCAAAGTTTCTACCTTATTTCTTTTTCTGGTAAAAGATTGTTTGAATAAAATTTTGGTTTAATCTTTAGCTGAAGTTCCAATCAGAGATGTCAGTATTCTCTTAAGGACTATGAAAGCTAACGCAACAATTAAAGCAAAAGGGATAGCCCACACTGCTCAAGTTTCCGGTTCATTCCAATATCTTAAACTAGATTTTTTGATGCTCTACCCTCCTTCTAACTCTCCACAGACAATTCGTCAAAACGTGATTCTAAGTAAGAAAATTTCAAGACATATTACTCTATGCAGGTGGTCTATTCAAAATAAGGTTAAACAACAGGTCAGGAATTACAAAATATTTGTGTTAAAAATTTCTAGGCTTAATATAAAAAGAAGAAACTCATGATTTGTCACAATAGAGTGATCTGAATCGATCCATAATTTAGTTAGACGATAAGAAGATGCTAGTTTTATTAGTGTATGTTACCGCTGGAATAGATATGTGAGGTTGAGAACAAGTTAAAGCAAAAAACATAATAGACTTTGTTAGTCAGTGGCACATCTGTGCGAGGCGTCATACTTAAAGAAAATTATAGCTTATGCTAAATAATTACGCAAATTTGATGTCAAATTAGTATTAAGGTAGTGCTATTTAATTGACTCAAAATTACTGTGGGCAACTTTTTTCCAAATATCCATAGGCTAAAATTTTTAGAAATTTTTTTGAAAACTTTCATTTCTAACTGAGAAGTAATATTTTGTAAAAACTTTAATAACAAAACATCATATGATTCATGATTTCATCAGGTGGATTCCTGAAAGCAGCAAAAGTTTTTAATATGTTTATGGTATATATTAGTATCAATGACAAAAAAGATAGTAAGAATGCTTTCTGTTGCAATGATCATGTTTTAGCTTTTTACATATATCTAGAAATAGATTGGTGAGTATGATACGAAATGCTGTTTAGCGCAATAATTACTACTTTATTAGAACCAACCCAAAAACTGATTTCCAAAATCAAATAAAAAATTGGCTAGTTTCTAGCGTAACTCGACATCAGTTTTTAGATTTTGTTTTTGGATATGTAAATGCCTTTATTTAAGTTGTGTTATATGTACATATATCTGCCTTCAGCTGCCCTGCATTATATGTACAGATACATGTATATGTCTTCAGTTGATCGGTATTATATGTACATACTAGCTGTGATACCCGGCATTGCCCAGGTATTAAAAATCAGTTTATAAACAATGAGAGGTGAAAAGCGTTGCCGGCCACTTGTTATTAGCCTGGCACATTGCCGACGGATAAATTGAGTAAGCTTATTAATAAGGGCTACCTACGTTTATGCCATGATTTTGCGTCGTGACTGGAAACGATCGCCTTTTTTCTCCCATATACATGTAGCTGCACAAATTGCCTAGCAGATGTATCAAGCTCGTGTGGTTTAGTTAGTAAAATATCGGTCTGGTGAACTAGAAGTTCCGAGATCAAATATTCTGCTTTATGGATTATTTGTCCCAAGATTGTAATAACTGTAGCTTGATGCAAATACACCCTGTCACACATATACACACACATATGCACATACTTTGATAAATATATATATATATATATATAGCCGAAACAGTACTGTCTGTAGCATGAGTATATATATATATATATATATAAGAATTTATGTATTAAGTTGATCTGTGTTATATGTACACATATACATATATGCTTTTAGTTGATCAGTAGTATATGCAACGCATTGCCCATACATCCTCAAAGATAGTTCTTAAGCTACTCTCCTAAGTTATGGTTTTTTTGGATAAAGTACATCACTCAAGTTTGAATTAAAGATCAAGCAAACATCAAATCTATTGATTGCTGGTGCTTTCCTTGTTTTAGTTTAAATTTTGTAAAAATATATTTTCTTACTAAATGGAAAGGTTTTGTTCTTTTTCAACTTTTTTTTCAAAAGATCATGCTTCTATGGCACAAGCTATTTGATATTTTAGTAGTAAGTAAAGTATATATTTGTAGTCTTTGTTATGACAAACTTATGGTAAGATATAACAATAGCTTTGGTTTGATTAGTGAAACCTGGCCATAATTCCTCTGATAATCTTTTTTGGTTCATTGATTTAAAGAAATAAAACTTTTGGTGTCCTAATGTAACATAAATACCACCTTAGCATCAATAATGAGACAACTTTTTGCTGCATAAGTGTATAACTATATACAACTATTTGCTACGTTTTGATTCATAATCAGACAATTTTTAACTGAAAAACTTATGTTGTCCTTATCTATAATTATTATTAGTTTCTATAGTTCATCTGTCTGTTTTTATTTGTTGGTTTATTGATGTCCGCATACACAAATAATAAAAATTGGCACTATTTCTTTCTGATCAGCTATAAGGTGGTTGATTGGTTAAGTTGGTTAGAGTACCAGTTTAATAGACTCAACGTCATCGGTTCAAAGGTCATGCTCGCAAAGATTGCAGTTGTCCTATGACTAGCCTATAGAAAATTACGTTATTTTTTTAAAACTGGTACATCTAAAACAACTGTCATCACAATAGACAATAAAAAACTATTACTTCCTTACCACACTGCATCCTTGCCATCAGGTTAACACTAGTTACAATTCCGATTTGATTGAAAACCGATCTGTTAGCTCACTTATGTAAATCTCAAGTGAAGCTAACTTGGGATGAAAAAAAATCACGGAAAAAACTGTAGACTATTCAATGTAGAGTACTCACTTTAATGAGTGTAGTTTACCTTACTAATGTAACATTCAAATACTTCAAAGGCTTTTGAATAAAAATAGAAGAATAGAAAAACAGAACATTTAAATCAAACAGCTTGTGAATGCATTGCTATTACTGAATAAAGTAATTTTTAATGATCAACAAAACAATGTCATAAATAAAGCTTTAATCAACCTGATAGTGGCAAAAGCTTTCTTTGTCTAGCTCTATCAATGTTCTCTTGTAAAAGTTTCAAAATACAAAAACTGTAACCGACCCACTTGTTATAGTTTAATATTTATTAATTGTTCTAACTAGTTGTTAATGAAAACACTTGCATGTATTTTAATTAATCCAAGTATTATTAATTTTTTATTCCACATGTAGATATTACCAGCTCTTCTACTAACAACAACACTATCAATGCAACAGTATTAGCAGACTTATGGAGTTTTGTACCTCCGAATCTTCATAAACCTGGCTATGAGTATTGGGTAAAGGGTGCTTTTGTTGCTCATAACGGCAGGAAGTCCAGTGTTGTAACTTCCAATCACATCAACAACGGTGAGTATTTTACTTCATCATTTCAATTTAATCATAAAACCTTTAATAATACAGGTTAAAAGTTTTGCAGCTTTTGCTTTTTTGCAGTTTAATTAAGCAAAACTTAAAATAAGTTTGATAATTAGAATTTTCATGGTTACACCTGTATCATTGAGCAAAACCTGAAACAAGCCATTTAGAATCTACGTAGCTACATTACCACAGGCCTATTGTCTGAGAAATATCTCCCCTTCTTTGTCCAAACTTCTCGGTGTTCTCCTGAAAACTGTGTGTTGCTCAGCTTAAACAATCACAGTTCACACTGTTCTTATCTTGCAGTACGATTCTGCAATAAGTATAGTATTCACCTGTTGACTCTGTTAGCAAACTTTTCCCAAAGGACACAACCGTTAGATAGAACAATGTTTGGCCCACTAAAAACTTATTGGCATAAATCGTTAGATAATTATATGAAGAGCAGCCCAGGTCGCTGTGTTTTAAGTTATGAGACATCCGCTCTTTTCAACCAACCATTTACACTCATCGTGTTGCCAGAAAACATAATCTCAGGCTTCTGATGTACCAGAATGTATTCGCTTAACCCATTCATTTTTTTCAATCATGAGTTTGTTGTAGCTAGTGTAACGAATCAACCAATACCAGATAAGGTGAACCAATATAGACCAGCAACGACCAATACTCTGAGCCCTCGTACAACTAGTAGAGAATTTTGGAAGTTTAGTAACTCCAGAATCGCAACCACCTACACTCCCTGCCTTAGTGCAACTAGTGGAGCATGTTGGAGGTTTAGTAACTTCAGAACCGCAACCACCTACACTCCCTGCCCCGGTGCAACTAGTGAAGAATGTTGGAGGTTTAGTAACTTCAGAACCGCAACCACCTACACTCGCTGCTCCGGTGCAACTAGTGGAGAATGTTGGAGGTTTAGTAATTTCAGAACAGCAACCACCTACACTTCCTGCTCCGGTACAACTAGTGGAGCATGTTGGAGGTTTAGTAATTCCAGAACTGCAACCACCTACACTCTCTGCTCCGGTGCAACTAGTGGAGAATGTTGGAGGTTTAGTAACTACAGAACAGCAACCACCTACACTTCCTGCTCCGGTACAACTAGTGGAGCATGTTGGAGGTTTAGTAATTCCAGAACTGCAACCACCTACACTCTCTGCTCTGGTGCAACTAGTGGAGAATGTTGGAGGTTTAGTAACTTCAGAACAGCAACCACCTACACTTCCTGCTCCGGTACAACTAGTGGAGAATGTTGGAGGTTTAGTAATTCCAGAACAAATTTTTCCCTGCCCAAAGCTGGCCCCCAGAAGATATCTAACAAAAAGAGATAAAATCATCAATCTTTACTGACACGCCCAAGAAAGAGAGAATCAAAAGCAAATACAGAAAAAGGGAAGATCACAAAATGAAGCTCTAAATATAATTTAAGATGCTTCAATCAAACCTAAGGGAACGAAACTATCGTGAGGTATTCTGGCTCAGACAATGAGATTGTGATACCCATTACTGAGACAGATTTAAAAAAGTGGGGAGATATGCAAGAAGAAACAAGTAGGCCCAAAAAGTTAACATGAAGCATATTGGGGTTGATGTAGGTTCATACATTCTGGTAAAATAAGAAACACGGCAAACACCTACAAATATTACAAAAGACTAGTGCATTTAAAAGAAGATGATACGCTGTCAGTTTTATGAGAAAGGCTAAAAAGGCCAGCTCTAAACCCTCATTTTATTTTCTAGCAAAAGGTGATACTGGCAATGTACAAGTGAACAATGGCATTTTAATACTGGGTCAGCCAGAGAATGTATGTGGTACAAAGCGGTCGGTCTACAAGACAAAATTTGAGACCAATCTTAATGGGTTTATTGTGGAATAAATTTTGGTCCTGATGCTGTTTCTTGTTGGCTGGCTTCAGACCTCAAACGTATTAACTTTACTGTTAGTACTATATTTCTGTTTTGAATATTATGCAGATTGATGAATTTGATACATCTTTCAGCGTGAAATAAATATAAATGAATAAAATAACTTTGGGGAACAAAGTGATCCTTCGGTCTATGTTTAAATATAACAATTTTGTTGTTAATTTGTTGTTAATTACTTCTTTCGGCGTTGTATCCCCGTTGTATGTGCGTTGCTAGTGCCTTGTATGTGCATTTTGCATGCATTTTATGCGAGTTTTACCGACCTAAGATGCACCGTTACCATAATTTTTGCTATAGCATGAATTACCCTATATAAAAAACTGTATATAAGATTTAGTCTACCAGCGGGGTAAATTGTGTCAGTTGACAGCACTCAGAATAATGCCATTTTGACTGGCATAATGTGTTTTGGTGTGATTGTGAGTAAGAATTGTGTCTGTCAGAATACTAATTTTTAGTTATCTCCTCCTGTAAAAAAACTTTCAGGCTAAAAAGTATGAGAATTGGCGCAACTTACCCGGCTTTCCCTTATGGCCAAAAAACTGCTTACTTAGAAAGGGAGCATAGCGATGACATTTTAGATATTTGTACAACACTAGCAATGTGTACTTGCAAAACCTATCAGTCAGTGTCGATAAAGTATTTACTAAATGTAGATTCTAACTCCTTATTAAAATTAAATTGCTAACACATAGACAATATTATAAAATGATAAATAGACTACAAAATAGCAGTGCTATTATTAAGTTTCTATAGCTGACAAAGTAGTATACAGACCTTGAGTACAAAATTAAACTGTTCTTCACAATTCAACTCTTCTTCAGATTGTTTTAAATATTTCAGTTTTGGTTTTCAGAATACCATGCAAGTCTATATCATCACTTGCAATGACGTTCACAACTTCGACTAAATATTCATGGGGTTTAATTTTTTGATAACGGTGCATCTTAGGTCGGTACAACTTGCATACAACGCGTATACAACGCATGCACATTGTATGCGCATTATAAATCATTAATATTATTAATGATATTAATGTGTAATAATAATAATAGTAGTAATGCATCGCTATCAATTTTTCACATGTATTTGTACTATTGTCATAAACAACCAAGCACGACCAAATCTAAGTTAGTTTTAAATGCAATGCTACAGGAAGCAAGTTGTTTTGCTGAAAAAATAAACATAGTCTTTAGTCATACAAAGTGCTAAAAAAGGCGTAGTGCCTTGTTTTACTTTGAACCCTTTCATAGATGGAACACATGCATAAATAGCCATATTTGCACGAGAATGCCCTCAAACACTATAAGCTAATTTTAAGTTATTTTGGTCATTTTGTATCATCTCTGATTTTAGGCTATCACCCTTTATTAATATTTCGATGAAATAAGACTATTCTATGCATTGCTGAATGAGTTGTGAGCAAAGACATTGATTGTTTACAATGATGTATGTTTGTTAAAAGAAAATTTTGAGTATCTACTAATTTTGCTAGTTTTAACTTTTACATTTTATTATTTTATATGTTGTACATCAAATTTAAATCTTTTCTCAATCTTTTTAGTTAAGGGAGACTTTTTTTACCTTGATATCATTGATTTTACTTTTCTAAACCAGAGCCTACATGAATTGCTTTTTTAGTCCCAAAGCCGATACAGAATATCACAATCTATCCATACCGATATCTGATAATCAAGCTACTCAATGAGATCGATCCAGACAATTACATCAGCAGCGCTGTTTTGGAAGGCCATGATAGCACGGGTCAAAAGATTTATGTTACCTTTACTGGCACTAATTTAACTAGCAATGTCTCCATTTCAAAAATAAACAGAACCCAAACACTAAAGATTTGGACCTTTGCAAATTCAAGGCGGAGCCTGACTTGGACAACAATCAGATACTCTGCAGGTGTTTTATTATCACACATATGTTTGTAAAAGCGATTTACTTGCGAACGATAAAATTGTCAAGCAACTTGTGGTGCAACACTTCAACTATTAAGTATTTCATGCAAATTGTTTATTTTTTCTTTAATTTTACACATAACAATAACTCACCAAAATTGATACTTGCGTTTTATAGTTTCACTCACAAAAGTTGAAAATCATGCTTGGTCATTCACACTAAAAATAGTTGTTAAACGGTGTTGTTAATGTTAACAACTTCGGCATAGTATGTTGAAAAAACTGAACAGCCATATTTAGACATTTAAACTTAAATCATTCTCAGACTGAGCTCGTAAGTCAATGCATTTGTTTCTCAAAGCAGTATTTATTCCATAAATCTATTAAATACAAACTAATCTGCATTCATGCAATGAAAAATCAGCTCTAACAAGAAATTATAATAGAAAAATTGTTTTAATGTTTTATTAACTGCTTGCATCTTGTCTTTTTCTGCTCTGGCTATAACTTTTAGCCAATCCCATTAAAACTTTATTCAACGGATTTGAAGAGAAATACTGAAAGATGCTGCTCTCAAAAGTGGCCTTTTTGTATGCTATAATCAAAAATTTGATAGCCATCAACCACTTATGGTCGTATCTTCCCTGTCTGTATTCCATAGGTTTCTTATATCTTAAGGCAGTAATTGGCTCAAAGTTTTGCTTATGCCTCAATGTTCTCATATGCTGTGTCACTCATTTGCTAAGGTTGGACTGTATCATGCTTTAACTCACTAGTCTGCATTTGCTATTTCAAAGTTTAAACTATAAAAAGTATCGGCTACATTTTTATAATTGTTGATCTAGTTAGAATTACTCAGAAACAATATAAGGCTTTATTGCAAAGCTAAGGTTGAACTTGTGTTATGCTGTATGATTGCGTATTTAATATTTGCAGAAAGACCAAAGGCTGAAATTACATCTGCCGAGTGGCATGAATCTTATGGCTTTATTCGAGTTGAATATACATTACCACTTGAAGGGGAAAACCGTCTTGTTGTGTATGGATTATATTCTGAAAATGTGTTCAAATTCACACTTGTTCCTAATGAACACAGAACATTTAAGATTTACCAAGATCGATTGAGGATTGGTCACTTACAGTATAGCGGTTTAGTTACAATAAAACTTCGGGTAGTTATTGATGATTGGGAAGGGAGATGGAGTACACCATACCTGGTTACCATTAGTAAGACACTTTACCTGTACTTCTTGTATATGTGCTTAAATTTTGTGTATCGCTTTTAATGATAATGTTAAATTGGATCATTTTTTTATTTAACAATACAATAAGAGAACTTTAAAAAAACAATGTGGTCTGAGAGGATCAGCACCAAAATTATATGACTTACACCAGAAAATAAATATTGACACTCTTTAGATTGTGATACCTCTGTGCAGTACCAGTTTTTTCACGATAAAAGTTTTTTTATTTTACCATATTTAATATTATTTTTGTAAATAATTTACGATTTTAAAAGTATAAACTCTGTCTAGTTTTTCTGTTATAGATCCGCTGCCACCATTAAACATACGAGCAGAAGATGTCCAAGAGGATAAATCAAAAAAGTTGATCAGCTGGGATTCGCCTCACAGCCTTTATGACGCTACTGTCATAGAATGTACTGCAAATTGCCCTGCAGAAGCGGCTGCCATCCCTGTAAGTAATTTGACTTTACTAATTTGGTATATACATCATGGAAAAGTTAGCACAAGTTTCCAACCATATTTACTTGTCTACCAATACCTTCAACAATGCAACAACAAAACAAAAACCAAGATATAAACATTAAACATAAAAAGAAAAAAGGCAAACATAAAAAAGCATCCAAAAATTAATATAGAACATTAGTGCAGCTTTCAAAAATGTCAAAAGGCCAAAAAATTATGAATAATGTAAGATTTGTGAGACAACAAAAATAGTTCAATGCTTTATTGATTTTTGTTGTGTATTGATCATTATAATAATTCAGAAGAAAGTTCTGCTGACAATGATACGTGTATAGTGTTTGCAACATGTTTTCACACTCTTAAACGTTAAAGGTTGACTAGCAACAAAACTTACATTACAGTTATTTGGTATCAAAAGATTCACCGTGTCTTACTCTGCTGTGGTGTAGGTGCAAAATATTGGAAATGTGATTAAAATCTCCTAAAAGCTCGAAAAGGAACAGTTAAGCGCCGCCATCACAAAACCGCTGTAGATTAGAATATTTTTCCAAAACGGCTCAAATGGGACGTAGTTGCACAAGATGGCTTCTGTTTACACTTACACGCAACCTCATTTTTTCGAAAGATTTTCTCAAATATACTTAAAGCATTCAATAAAATCATGCATATTAACCTTATGCGTCCATTTCATCATTGTTGTAATGCTGTCACTTTCAGCACTGATATCTTATAACCTACAATAAAAATTGGTTTTTTTAAACCCTAGCTTGAAAGAGTACATATCATTCTATGATAAACATGACAAGCCCGTTAGTCGCCTTTGATAATCGAAAAATGCTGCAGAAAATATTCGCTTTGTTTGGCAAGAAGTATGGGTCACCTGATCAGATTACGACTAAACGATTAGACCAAGCCGAAACAAAACTGTAAAGTAGCGAGCCTCCATATTTGGTGAAGGCCTTTTGATAAAACTCAAAGTGTTTGTCAAAAACTAGTGCTACGAGAAGTTTTATATTGACCCTTTCATTGGCCAAATGTAATGACTATGCCAGAGAAATGAACTGATTTCAATCTACGGTGGTTTCAGGATGCGGCAATTAACTTTTCATTTTTGAGCTCTTGAGAGCTTTTAAAGATGTGGCTGTTTCATAGGTCGATTTAACGAAATTAAGACCAATAAAAGGCTAAAACATCGGCTACATTTCAATGTAATTTTTGTCTTGGTAGACTAATCCTGTCCAGAGATATATGTGTTTAAATGAGGCCATCTTTTAAAAAGCTCACATTTGAGCGGGGGCTTCATTCGTGACGAAACTAGTAATACATCTAAAAAGAGTCCACGAGCGATCGATATAAGATCGCTTCATTAGCTAATCATCAGCACATATTTTTTAAATAGGTCGTAATAAATGTTATCACACGTAAATGGTGATGTCTGTGATCTCAAATTTAGAAATTTTACTCTATTATTAAAGCGCATAAACATAGATATTTACTAAACTAATTAACAGCATTACTTTAATGAATTACTCGATCAACACGTTTTATTCACGAACAACAAAATTGTACAAGTTACTTAAAGTTACTGCGAAGGTGACTCCTTGAAGTTTTCTGAGCATCAGGTGGTTAAAGTGCTACAGAGGAAGATAGAGAATGAAGGTAAATTTATCTTTTACTTTGAGTGTCTTATATGTAGATATGCTGTTGAGTTTACATTTAGATCATATTTTCCTGTTTGAGGTTATAATGTAACTTCCTGTGCGCACGTGGGAGATACTTATATGGACAGTGAGTTATTGACAGCTTTTTTTTAATCCATAGTATCTAGCAATACAATGGCTTAGATTGATGAATATACTGAAGGTAATAATTTTAGTACTCATTAATACATGTACTAATTAATGTAATTATAACTTTTTGCTATTACTAATCATGGTTTTATAAGTTTTCATTGTTTTACTTAGCTATATTTGCTTCAAATTCTCTTTGGTAGTTTAGCTCGTAAATTTGATTTATGATTTGTCTTTAGATGTTCACTTCTCACTTATAAAAAGCAAAGAAAATCAATTGATCAATGCACATTTTTAACTTCCAGATCCAAAGCTTTGATTCGTTGGCTTGGCGTACTTATGCTTTTGTTAAATATTTATTAATTTTTAAAATAGCCCTTGCAATCAATCTAACTTCCAATTTGAAAGCCTTCAGTACATACGCATTAGAATGACATATCTATGAATGACATATATTTATTGCATTTGTTTTATTGATTACAGGATGTTTATGTGGTCCCACCAGCCGAAGCAGTTTTTTCAATGTGAAAACTGTCATAAATGGGAAAGAGAGACTTGAATGTGTGCTGCATAAACCCTGATGTTGTGTTTAAGTTTGTATTATTCTATGAGATAAAATTATGTTAGTGGCCACGACTTAAATATTTTTAATAAAAGCTTTACACCGAAATGGAAATTTTTTTGGTTGTAAAAATTATGTAATAAAATAATATTGTTGAAAATAATGCAAGACATGATTTGCAGAACAATGAATACATCATAGCCCCGTTGACACCTGTGCTGAAATTTGGTCTGATAGATGGATTTATGAAGTGCAATCAAAGCTGCATGGACAGGCAGTTTTGCATAGCTCGACCATTTGTTTACTACTTGAATCAACTAATCAAATGTAACCAGTGATTTTTTTTTACAAATTGATACCAATAATGACTCGATAACGTTGACAGTTGATTCTACAATGTACATGACTTTTAGGGATGTAGTTGGTTTTGCAACATATTTTTTTCAAAGACTCGCCTTGATTACTATAGGACACTTATGTATTCGCCTCATCTAACTTTCGCATTTTCGTGGAGTCATCTTCTCGTGAAAATTTAATGCGCGAAGCTAAACTATCATAACGAACGAGCGAAAACGCGAAATTAAATAGCTTTGTTTATTGATAGTCTAAGAAGCAAATGACAGCAAGCGATCAAATTGCATTATCGATCTCATCCACACCATTCTACTTGCGGTTCACAATTACAAACTAGTCCCAAATTGAAATTTTTTATTTTCGGTGAACTGAACCTGAAGAATCTAATTATGTTTGTTCCACTGCATTTATTTTCACATCACTATATTTTCGCACTCATCAGAGCTGCGAAATTAAGCTGCAACAAAATTTTACTCTGTATGCTACTCATGAAACTAAATACTAGCGAAATATAAGTGTCCTAGGGTATTTTACTCAGTAAGAAACTAGTTTTTGATGTGGGCAAAGATATACAGCCCCTCCCCAGGATAGGCGACAATAGCATAATGTGGGCGGGGGCTTTTGGGGGCTGTATATCACTAGTGTGGGTAGCGACAGTACTGTGCTGATACAAAGACCTTATTCTACATAGTTTGCTTGACGGAATTACTGTAGGTCGATAGAACTAGAAGTCAGTGTACTAAGATGTTTTCACAGCATTTAGAAGAAGCTAATATGACAAGTTTTTTTCTTTTTTATGACAAATTTTCTTTGTTTGAGACATTTGAGACATTGGTAATAATGTATCTGTAGCTGGATTTAAAATTTTATTCTAGCCAACACGAGCAAATACAAGATAAAATACATGCCAATAGAGCCCTGTAGGACTAGACTTTTATTGCAATAGCCGATGTAAAAACGAGTTATAGAGACAGGTTGTATTACGAGTTAAATCATTTTGGGCAAGTCTGGGCATGTTTTTTTTTGCCTGAGCACTTTTACCGCGATTATTTTTTTCTTTTAATTTTTAATTATCTCTACAATGAGATCGCCCAACTCAACAAACAACATATCACCTGATAGACAAAGAAAAATACTTTCTTTTAATTTGAACTCAAATTTGACACATCTTTAATCACATTTCCACATATTTTGCACCTACAACACAGCAGAGTAAGACATGGTGAAACTTTTGACACCAAATAACTGTAAAGTGAATTTTGTTTCAAGTCAACCTTTGAACAAATAATTACCATGCTGCATATTTGGCACTTATAAACCACTAAATTGTGCAGTACTACTATTTATTATGCTGCAGCACCCATGGCTATCATGGCTATGCTGCAATGCTATCAATCAAAGCACACTCTATACTCTGGTAGTTTTTACATGATGTATTAAAAATATCATACTCTTCTGTTCTGACAAAGTATAAATGATCAGGCACTTTGTTGGAAATAATTCTCAAATGCTGAATTCAAGTGTGAAACATTAGCTTTTCAATGCACACTCTTCAGATTGATCATCAAGTTAAGTGCTAAGTTGATAATTTTCTAAACACTAGCCTAAAACTTAGCACCAACATATAACTTAAACTCTTACCAAGTAATCAAACACTAGCATTAGACTTGAAATAATCATAAAAATTAGCACAAGCAAAATTCTACCTAATGTAATTTGTTTATTTAGTTTAGAAGATAGCTCATGGGTTTTTGTGCTTCACGCAAACTAAAAAACTACAAATAAATTTTTTGAGGTTTTGGAAAATGCTGCTAAAACGTTGAGATTAATGAGTCATTTTCGCAACCGGCGGTATTCATCTTATATTTCATTTGTTACAATTTATTACCTGATGAGAGTAGATATATATCTTATTGAAACAAACTTGTGATGATTGCCTAACAGCTAAGTGCTCTCTATAACTGACATTATACTAGAACCACAGGTTTTTTTTGTGAATATTGTAATTAGTTTTTTGCATGAGGTTAGTGAAATTTACTGCTTGTTGCCTTTTTTATAAATGTTCTACCAAATACCTTTGAATTAACAGCATAATTATGTAAACATATTAAATAAGAGGTTTCTCAACTTCTTATTGTTTAGCAAATTTCCTCAGGACACTGAAACACAGGATGGCCAGTGTTCACGAAATTAACCCTTTCCAATTCAATTATAAATGTGTCAACTATACTGCTATGACTAATTAATTTTATTTTAACTTTAATATCAAGACATGTGTGCATTAAAATGTGATTTGGCCAGAATTTTTTTATTTTTTGCATTAGAAATCTGAAATATTTTTTTTCAAAACTGCATTTTTTTCTCGGCTATCATCTTTTTAGTGCACGGTACAGAATTATGGATATGATAAAACTTTGCACAGAGTTTTATGTATGCCAAGTTTGGCAATATTTATATGGTTTTTTAAAAGTTATTTTACAATAAAAATTTGTTATATACTGCATAAATATATTTAAAGTATTCTTACTAATTATGGCAACAAAATACTCATTAGATCAAGTGATACAACAAAACCGGTACAGAAATTTCAAACGGACAATCAGCAGAGTTATCACATCTTACCAGGCATTATAGACAACACATTGTTGAAACATTAAAATTCGTAAATTCACATGATTCTCACACTATTTTCAGATTGGCAATAAAATACATTTAGGCAAACACATTCATCACAAATAACACTCATTATGCCTGGGTACAATGTCTGGGCTATGTGCACTTCTATGTATTGATTGCATTCATGATTTTTTTGTAGTGCTGAGGCTTTTGTTCCATGGCCAATTAATCCTAAACTAGCTACATCATTTCCTAAATGCTTTCATGATATTTTTGTGGTGCTGAGGCTTTTGGACCATGGCCAGTTACTCCTAAACTAGCTACATAAATGTGATGACCAATGTAAGGAATAATTGTATTTAGTGTTTCCTGCTTGTAATTTGTTCTAATAACACTCTTACAATTACTACTCTTAATTACATGATCATGATTGTTATTCCTACCTTATAAAAGCAAATAATGCAGTTATTTGATGGCACAATATTTATGTAAACAAAATTAATCATCCACCTGCCTTGAACTGGCTATTAATTCTACAATCACTTTCACTCGATTGACTAGTTGTTGCATCGCTATGGAAACAATAACATAATTTTATTTTGGTCAGCTAAATTATTTTGATTTCTACCAACTACTTAGACTTGTATTCACCTTGTTCTTCTAATTGCACATCAAAAGTGTAGTAATCTCAATATTTACTACCATCATTTAAATAAGCTTATTCACCAGAGCTAATAGCAATGCTACAAGCATTTTAAAAAAATGACTTTCCATAATTATCGATAGCAAACAAAATGACCAAAAACTGCTCATAGCATAGTTCTCTTTAAAGTGTGAATAAAAAAGAGGAAATGCTCCACAGGCACGTAGAATCTAAGGTAATTTATTCTTAGGATGTCCACACATCAAAGAAAACAATTATTTTTTCTATGACACTACTGGACAGTCAGTAGACTACGTGCAAACCGCACCCACTTGTATTTCCTGTTATTAGGGTGAAAGGTGCATAACTGCTATTTGAAGTATTCGGGATCAGATTTGAAAGGTTAAGTGCCAGCTCGCAACTGAAGGTCTGTTTATTCACATTTATAAGGCAAGAGAAGTTTACTCTCTGCTAAGGAGCTGCAGGGCTTACAGAGCATGATGAGTTACTATCATCAATATATTCTAGGTTTTCTACTACAAAACAATGGTTTTAAAATGCACTGGTTGACTAGAAAATAAGACAAGTAGACAAGAGAGGGAGGCAGACTGCCTTTGAGATTCTGAAAAAAAAATCTTTTCTGCACTGGCTTTAGACTACTGTTATCCAAGCAAGCCATATATCGTGATATGAATGCAAATCGACTTTGGGTAAAGGTATTTTGGTCCCGAGTCCATAGTTGAGAAGAGAGAGTAAGTGCTAATTCACCAAAACTTTGATCTCGTTTGAAAGGAACTACTGTGTCACGCAAAGGAAGTGAAGTTATGGCCGCAAAGCAATTGGGACTGTATCCATATAGCTGATACTATGTGCTCTGAATTGGCCAAGCCATTCTCTGCTTAGAAAGGAGAATAACAGGTCTAATAAGAAGTCAGAAAGATAAGGTACTATGGTTGCCCAAAAAGCTGCATCATATAATGGCAAACATTTGAAAATTTGATTTTCACTCAAGAATGGAAAAGATAAAAAATGTGATTATATTCAAAATAAGACAGCATGCGTAAATGTGGTAGTTACAGAAAATATTTTTTCGGGAGAAATATGTAAGCTGTATCGTCATCAATTTACCAGATAAGATATGTCATTAGGTTTTAACACCAACTCAAAATGGGTTCTAAAGCAACCGAAAAACCTGGCCATGGTTGTTAGTTTTTTTTTCAATTCAAGGAACGATTTCTTGAACAAAGCTCAAAGCTCTACACAGTGTTCCTAGATTTCCAAAAACTTTTGATTCCGTTTCATAATACGTGCTTTGGCGCGCAATATAAAAATCAAGATGAACAGTGAGAATACCTAACCAGGTCAGAGCGCTTCATGATGAGATGCAAGCATAAGTTATTCAACGTAAATCTTCATCAAAAAAGTTAGCAGCAAATATGGATTCGTACCAGCCATTTTTAGCTAAAACATTATATTTTATTTACCTGGATGCCATAGTTAAAGGCCACTGGCATATTATTAATTGATGATTGACCTTAAGAATGTACACCAGGGAGTATATCCAGAAAAAAATGATACTTACCATTTCGATTTCTCCCATTTGAAAGCGAGATTAGGTATCATCATTCACTTGATTTTTGAAATTTGATTGGCTAATCAGAGTGTGTTAGTTGCTTAGGCTGCCTGTGACTCATATACGCTTCTGAAAATTTTTGTTAATGCTTCATCTTGCTTTAGCTTAAATATTATTATAATAAAGCAAAGTGTTTTAACCAACCAACTAAACTCTTTCTTAACTTTTTCAAAGCTGAAAACATTTCTATGAACCAATATTTACTGCTGAAAACCACAAATTTTACCTGCCAATGAATCACTGTATATAAAATTTTTGTGGTTAAAAATTAGCTCTAAGAGTGGATTGGCAAAAACAGTGCTAGTTTTGTAAAGTTGTATCAGGCCCGAAAAAACATGTTTTCTTTAGACTGCAGTGAAAAGTGTATCGACCAGTGGTTCTGTCAACATGTTATATGGCACAGTCCTACACAACTTATCAAGCTTAGTTAAAGAAGCTATAAACTGTGGCGATGAGAAACTTGAGAAAAACCATAAAAATCAACTGCAAAAACTTTAAAACCGGCAAGCCTATCATCAATGGTTACCATCATTAATAAAAGATGTCTGGGCTGATTGAACCATATAAACAGTGTTGAACAAGATCAGCTCTCACATCAACTATTATACTCTTAATTCTGTAATGGTTAATAAAATCAAGAAAGTCCTAGGCTTCGCTGCTGAGATATTGTCACTAAAGATAATGTAAAACACAATATCATAACAGATGATGGATTGTGATTGAGATGATTAAAGATTTTCTATCATACATAAGTTACAAATACAAAAAAATCTAGCCACTCCCACCTACAGCAAATCAGAGAGAGAGAGTTATATTGTGCTCTACTAAACCTATCTCAGCCGTGTTCTCAATTGCTATAATTGTCAGTGACTATTTCTATATACAGTTTTCTTACTAGCTTCAGTTCTTTACTACTCAAGTTTCTTGCGCTATCAAATTTTTGCATCTGCTAAGAGTGCTTTTAACTGTTGTAAAATTTGTAGTCTAAGTAGCCTTAGCCATAAATTTTTTTCTAAATACAAAAACATTTGGTTTTTATAGTGTTTCGTAAGGTTGAAGATATAAAAAGGTGCAATACTTTTATTATGTTTAGAGATAAGATGTATCAAATGAAAACTGCCAAATTATTTGAAATGCATGAGCTGATCTTTTTTCACAAGTTAGCTTTTAATTAACATACTTAATCTGGTGGTTGTGGCAGAATTCGCACACAAAATCTCAAATATTTCACAAATGCAACAATTGATAAAAATCTTAAGAATATTTTTATTATCATTACGATTTCTTTAAAATATTTACACTGTAGCTGCTGCCTTTCCCACAAACATCTTCAGAAGTGCAAACAGTTCGCGGGGCCAATGTCACTCTGACTTTGTACACTCAAACAAATGTTGAAGGTTCAGTATTGAACTCAGCAAAGGTTCAATTCTCTACTGCTACCGGTAAGTTTAAGCTATTTCCTACGTTATTTTAGTAAACTAATTAGCTGGGTATAACCTCTTTTTAAAGTGTATACTTTGGTGGCAAATGTGCAGTAATCAGATTCAAAATTAAAATCATCTCATAATACCAAAATGAATGTTTGGTTGAATTTAATATAGGTTTCTGCAGGTTTCACTAAAATGCCAAGACAGCTTTCACAGTAACCAGGTGTATGTTAATAGCTAGCATGAGATTAATGCAAAGCCAATCTAAAGATTTAATTTATCAACATTTCTGTTTAGTTGTATGAAAAGAAAGACCAATTTGGCTAAATAATAAGTTGCTTTGTCTTTGTGTAGACAGCCAAAAAAATATTGAAAACCAAAAATTTACTAATCGCAAAACAAAAGCAACATATTAAATTGTGAGCTGCCCGTTCAAAAAAATTTCATAAACTTTTTGTTTTTGGTGACTTGAAGTAATAACTATATAATTCAGTAATAAAAAGTTTGTAAGAGCTCCAAATAATGACTGTTGCCACTAAAAACTATAAACTCTAAAAAGTTTTTCACACCATCAAACTAGCTTCTACATGTATGTAAAACCTTCTGCACTCACTCAAACCAATAATGCGTGTAAAAGATAACGACATTGTTGAATCCATGATGAGCTCACAAATTCACAATCTCATTAATAAAAAAAATTTGGTGACCGGCATACTGTATAATATAATGTTTGGTAAAAGCCAAAATGTTCTACATTTTGTACACCAGAAACAAACCCTCTAACATTATCTGTGCTGGAAAAGTTGCTATAGTTATTTTAACCAAACGTGTAACTCTCATAGAAAAAAATTGTTGAACTTTTTCAGTGACAGTTTCTGTAATCAGGCCAGAAAAAAATGGAATTTTTACTATCATGACTGATATTCAAAAATGTTATTTACATGTTTACTTGCAAAAGACTTAAACATTTTTCATAAGAACATATGTTGTTCTGGTATTTTCTAAGTCGGTTTAAAACGGAAAAGGTAATCTAGAAGTAAAAAAAGGAAATGACACTAATGCGTTTGTTTGTCAAATTTTGTAAGCCTTGCAACCATTATTTTTTAATAGTTTTCTTGTATCAACCATTCACAAAATTCAATGTTTTTAACCCAAAACGTTGTCAGCAATATTTCTACATAAAAAGGTGTTTTGCGTTTTGGGTTTTATCCAGCTCTAATAAGATAATTGCAAGAATTATGAACTCATATAACCAGCATTGCATTTGCTATTATTACCACAAGAAAGCTTGCCAGGTTTGTGCACTGTGAGAAATTTTCATGACTAATAAAAATGGGCATAGTTAACTCGCTGGCTCTCAAATAAAGTTTTTTATTAGGACCCAATTACGTATTTGGTAAAACCAAATACTAGACAGGGGCGCGTAATTCGTGTTCATTTTTTTTAAAACACTGTCTACAAACATATCTTGATACCGAGTTAATCACCAAAAAACTTTACATTAACTGATGCCTTAATAATTACCACAAAAACGTTGTAGAGCGGAAGAAAAATCATTTTCTGCCATTTTTGAAAAGACCTTAGCATGTTGATGTCAAATGATTTATCAATATCAGCGCAGTTGATGACATTATTATTAGTGATGAAATGTTATTAACCTTTGATAAAACTTATTACTCAGATAACAAAATTTCAAACAGAAACTCTGCTCAACATGGCTGGTTAGCATACTTTAATTGGCTCAATGCAGGCAGATACATTTGTATTTGTTTCCATTTGTGTGACCACAGATAAAGCAGGGTTATTTGTCAACTACTTCTAACTGACAATAATTTTTACAAAGCTTGGTACCTTTACAAGTCATACTAAAACGCTGGCCGAGACGCAGTAAGGGGCTTGTAAAGCTGGAAATCTTATGAGTGAAGATGTAAGACGACCGAGCAATGTTTTGGTAATGTGATATTCTGTGAATCTGATGCTCTGGCTTTGATGTTCATTGCAAAGAAATTCTTCTTCTCTGATGCTGTTAGAATAGCTTTGAGCAGACAAATGGTCAAACACTGCTTTTAATATATTATAGAGTATCAAACAATGAGTACTTACATAAAATTCAAATTCTCGCTTTTCTCAAGTATTTTATTAACTTTTCTAGGCCATAATCTGCTTTGGTATCCTTCATGTTAAGCATAATTAGATAATTGTATAATTCGATAAAGTATTGTTCTGCTCATTAGTGCAGAACTCATGGAGCTAATTGATTAACGCTTTTACTAACTAATCAACTAAGTGGTGCTTATCTCAAAAATATAATGATTTTCTTGAGTAACATGAAAAAAAATTGAAAATTTTCGCTATTAAAAAAACAAAATAATAGTGTAAATGTAATTTTTTAATAATGTCTGTCTAATTAGTTGGGTAAAATGTTTTATAGCTTATATGAAAGGTTCAAGTAAATGAATATAATTTTGCACAATAAATCGATGCTTTTAAATATACAACCTTCATTGTACCTTGATGGTCTTACAAATTTTAGTATAAGAAATACTATACTTTTTGTAGTTGTATCCAACTTGATACTACAGAAGGTGTCGCTATCAGAAGAAAATGATACATCAATGATAGAAACCTCTAAGTTTGAAGTATTACTCAGAGCAGAAAATGAGGAAGTTGCACAGTTTACTAGCATTAAGATAAGCATTTACCACTTTGGTGAAGACAGTGAAGCTCCAACTAAAATTGTTGAAGGCACCAGTTACAGAAGTAAGTCATTACTTTTAATGGAATTTTTTATCCCATTTCGCATTTTTTTGTTGATATGACAAAAGTCATTAAGAAAAAAACTATTGCATTTTTTTACTTTGTATATTTTTTGTTGTTAGCAAACTTAACTTTTGAATGGAAAAAGCTTTTGTTCTTATTTTGATGACGTCAATGCAGAATTGTAAAAACCTGATTAACTAGCAACTGATTAGTTTGAAAAATCAATTAGCTTTAACTTTTGCTAGCCAATATTTGAAAAGTTTAAAAGATTATGTTTCATTGCTGGAAAACTCACTCGAATTATTTTTAACACAAATTTCTAACAACGGAAGATGATCTGCAATTAATTATTATCAGGATGATGTAATCTGTTCTGACATTGGCATTTATGTCAAAACCGCTGCATGAAAAAAACACCTTTTGTAGTATCAACTTAACTGGATCTAACTCATCGATTGTTTTTCAAAACATAATTCAATTTATCAAGGTGTAAAACTATACATAAATCACTGCAGTAAAGACATAACATAAGTTATAATATAAAGTATCATAAAGCAGCAAAGGAATAAGAATAATGTAATTAACAAAATTACTAAATAGTGAAACATGACTCAAATTTTTATTTACCTTGGAAGCTGTAAATTGTAGGTGCATACTCAGCAATGCATAGCATTAGAATTAGAGTGAACAGTAAAAACTATATTTGGCATAGTCGATTCAATCTTGTATCAGCCAATTTGAGTTACAGTGTATGTCATTAGAACATATTTTTAATGATTTGCTTTAAAAGTTAGCTTTCTTTTACTACAATACATTTGAAGCCAGAATTGTTAGAAACTAAATCTGATGAGCCGAAAAAAACTGGAACAGTTGAATTATCAAACTAGTTTTATGAGCAATTTTGGATGTTATTTATCACACCTCCGAATATTGAACTTCTGATGACTGATTGCAAAAAGTGACAGTCTTCCACATTTGCTAACTGTTTACTGTACATGTACATCATATAAAAATATTTATGCCAATTCTTACTTTCTCTGCTTCATCAGCAATCATTATAACCTTATAACAAAAAATAAAGATGTTGACTGCCTGCGTTTACAAGCCTGGTCTTTTTAAGCTGTTACCAGTAATCTGCAAGTCACATGGTAACAAAGTAGCTGTAAAACTAAGCACTAAAATAAATATCAAATTGCACACTTTTTTTAGCTTTTTACAGATACATAGTAGTAGTAATTTTAGTGTTTTCAAATTATAAAGTGTTTATGATGCTTGAGGTAATCTTTCTGCCAAAATATTTTATAAACAGAACTGAATAAACTTTATATTAGTTGAAACATTAAAGTTGCAAATGTAATGGACAGAGTGACTAACCACAACAGGATCTAGAGCACAATGACTACCTGAGCATCTAACTACCTCACCAGCAGGCTGTCAGGAGGATTTATTCAGCTGAGCTGAGAGGGTCTTGACCCAACCCTCAAGCTGAGGAGAAGTCATGTTGTCCAGAAGTGTGACCCGCTAGCTACCAGATGGTAGAGAAACAACTAGGTGACTCAGTTTTTTAGCAAAACAGTACCAAAAAAACCTGGCTAACCACTGTTTTGAGACAAAAGAACCTACCAACTGGCTGTCAATAGATGACAGGATACATACGAAAAAGGAGAACAGAGTGTAGCCCAATACAGTTTAATTTATAAGAAGCATGACAGTAAAAATCACACAGAGCACAGAAAAGTCTACCTAATACAGTTATACAGATGCACACAATATTGACTGCATTATGCACATGGGCAAAAAATCTGCCTGTTCATTTCACTGCTCCACAAGAAACAAAATCATTTAGGGCAAGACAATAAAACAGATAAATATATATTTTGTGAATACATGTACTCATCAGCACACATGCAACAATGAACAATATAAAATATATTGTTAGGATTTTGTCTACATTTTTGCTTTAGACGCTTCTCATATACTTTTTCATCAGTGTTTGGCTCTGTCCAATTAATCGATTGGTAGCATGTCAGTCTTTTGGCGAACTAAAAGTTTTACCTGCGGCTTTGTACAGGAGCTAGACCAGGCAGCTTGTTTTGGCCTCAGTGTTCTTTGATCACACTCTTGTTCTCATAAAAGGCCCTAAAGGCTGTTCACTTAGCATCGGGAAGATAGATTAACTAAAACCAAAGCTTCTGCTGTCATACTTCACACAATAGGCATCAAACTTTGGTATTGGCCAACGCCTTGTCTTTTCCAAAAAAACTTCAGGACCTGTATAAAGCCGGCGGTTTTCAGAGCCACTTTTTACTAGCTGGTGCTATTTATTTTCAAGCAGCTGGTTGACTCTTCATCTCTGTTGTTAATAAAAGGGCTTGTCAATGAAGGTCTTCTCAACAGGCGGGCTAGTCACTCAATGCGTGATTTAGTCTGTGTCAAGGTCTTCATGACTTGGTTTCTGTGTTGAGCAGAGAGGCTGTTGGTTTATTTCTCAGTTAGTTGCTTTTCCCCTAATAGGCAAGCCACCAGCGTGAGGCACAGTTGAATCAGGTTTGCTTGGCTTTGGAAAGGCAATCTATGATTGTTGACTTACACTCCAATAACTGGGCTCATTGCTTGGGCCAGCCTCACCTAAGCACTTACCTGTTAACATCGACCAACTTAAAATTTAGATCCTCGGTTAGCCGTTTATTTTTGGTCTGTGCGAGTTGTTATCTGCTAAAGATTCTACCGTCTCACCTGATTGAATCGTATCGACAGGTTCGTCAGAATACATACTCGTGTTCAATGCATGGATATCGGTCAGTTTGTAAAAGAGTACTTTCTCGCTGTATGTAGCAAAAGCAAACTGTCCTAGCCTAGTAATATTCCGAGATTGCTGCCTCTCGGCCTTTGTATTCTGCTCTTCAAATCTTTAACAACGGCTGTCACTGTTGATTGCCACACTATTTCTCTATACCAATCTGGCTAGTGGTTGGTTCAAGCTGACCAAAAATTGTTTTTAGTAACCCAGAGTCTCTTTGCATCTATATTTGAAGTCAGACAGTTATTTTTAGTGAAAGAGATTTTATGTTTTGCTAACTGTACATAGAACTCTTTTAACCAAGCATTTAAGCTGTTGACAAAACTCTAACTACTTGGTAGCCTTAGATTTGGAATCTGCCAGTTCCAACTTAGTTATAATCAGCATCTAAACTTTTTGTTTTCTGACCCTTGTCCTTTTTCTGGCTTTTTCAAGATTCCATTATGGCTTTTGTTTGCCAAGCATCTCAAGACAATCATGAAAAGGCTTAGGTCGTTGCTGGCACTAAATCAAAACTGTCTTTGCCACTCATGTTAGACTACTATGACTAGACCCAATTTTAGCGGTCTAGTAGGGACCAACAAATGTTGCTTAGAGCTTTAAATTATTTTCTTGCATAATTATTTTATTCAGGAGCCAAATTCAGTTTTTTAGGGCATAGAATGGGCGCTCTTTTAAATATTATTGTTTTGTGGCTACTTGTTCTTCTTGAAAGCTGCATGCACTTCTTTTGACTTGTTCAGTTTTATTGGTGTAAACAGAACTCTAGATGATCTAGCAGGTAAAATTCTTGGCCAGTCTTTCGCTGATTGGCTGTCTCCCCAGTTGCCGAGAGATGTGTCTGAGTATGCACGTCAGTGTCTTATCAGTTGACTCTCAAATCTCAATCAAGATATCAGTCTCATCATCGACTCTCAAGTTGTGCCAACTGGTCAGTGTGGTTTTGCTCTGGCAGGTCCATGTAGCACAATAAAATTTTATTAATTTGTTCATCATTGTTCATACTTTTTCTACTACTGGGAACGCGGCCTCCCAGATAGCTAAATCAACATGCCATTTGTGAAGTGTTTTTTTAATATAAGGAATTACTTATACCCGCTCGGCTTTGTTGGTATTGGCTGCACAGGTTCACGGCAATCTTCAATCAGAAGCACCTGCATTTAGCCTCTGCTTGCAATTTGAGTTTTTTTGCTTCTGTGATTTGATGCATGGCAGACCACACAACTCTTAATCATTCCCCTTTCTGTGGATTCCATCGTTGGTAAATATTATATATCTCACAGCTGATTGATTGTCTTACCAACTTTTGATTAAGCAAAAGTGTGAGTCGGCCCAAGAGTGGTCATGTTTATAGTTGTGGGTCGAGCACGAGCAACCAAGGTCAGTAAAAGGGCATGGCCGAGCCTCCAGCACCTCATTCCATTGCAGAAAAAAGAGTGGGAAAATTATGTGTATATTTTCAAGTTCCTAACCTTTAAAGTTTAACTGTTCTTGAATAAAAGCTTCTGTTTAGGCAATAATTTACAACACGGCAATTATCAGTTTTTGGCCAGCAGCCTAAACATTGTCCAGCTTCTTTTTGGCATCAGTGTGCCACCAACAAGTGCCCATCACTCAAGCCCTGTCATAAATTTCAAGGTTAGCCTCAGTTAATCCTAGGTCTACTTTTTCCATTTGGCTGTCGCATTAACAGCAAGCTGGCCATGCGGCAAAACACTTCTCGTGTGATACTAGCTACCACTATAGCAGCAATTTGACTTTCCATAAGGCTATCCAGCAATACTTGATTTTTATAGCAAGCTTTTTCTGAGTCAGCCCCCTGTCTCTCAGCTCAATGAGATTTTATTGGTTGCAGTTTTCACACATATGTTGGCCATTTCAGTAGAAAGTCTGGCTTGGTACTTCAGAGTAAACCAAAACTTGGTTAGGATCTCTAGCCACCAAGTTACTTGATTTGAGGATTTTTTTGCATAGCCATTGGAAAGAAATGCTATCTGTGTCAAACAATAACCAACATATATTATAAAAGCATGCTTTTTGGCAATAGAACTGCAAAAAAGGACGCAAGGCAGTTGATTTCTTGCCTGAACTACAGTCAACAGCTTTTGTTAGATTACACAGTAT
The DNA here is from genome assembly GCF_963576615.1 of Watersipora subatra. Classification (NCBI taxonomy): domain Eukaryota; kingdom Metazoa; phylum Bryozoa; class Gymnolaemata; order Cheilostomatida; family Watersiporidae; genus Watersipora; species Watersipora subatra. Next base: position 45,624,641 of record NC_088717.1, read on the forward strand.
CTTCTGCTTTTCTTTAGCTTGCAGGTAAAACTTGCCTTAGTTGCAATGTCAGTTCTGAGCTTGTTTAAGCAGATGGCCCTGACCTCGGTGATCACACGCCAAACATGTATATTTATTTTTTATTTAGGCAAATGTTTGTACTCAACAAAGCTTTTGGTTCAAAATAAGACAGTAAAGGGTTATGAGAAATTTCGTGGTAGATACTGTTGCTGACCATTGTGGAGTAGGGGCATGATTTTGCCAGGTACAGGGTGTAGCTGAATAGATTATTGCTTACTTTCAAAAGACTTTTGCCTCTGCAAAAAGAAATCTCCTGTATCACACCAAAAAAGTGCACAGTCATTTTCAAAGGCAATAAAATATTCAGACTGCATCTGTATTGCTAGAATTTTCGGCTACAAACCTAATATGTCTTGCTTTGCTGGCTGCGCAAGAAAATTAAATCATCTTACTCAGGTAGCACACTGATTAGAGATCATGGCAGAGCTCCCCTAAACTATTAAACCGTAGACCAAACTGTGTCATAGCAACATTGATCAGCTGAGCTGACAGACCTACAAAGACTGCTGGCAGTATGAGCTCACAACAACTCTGCTAGGAGCAGACAGAGATCTGATGAAAAGCGCATGGAAAGTCATGTCTCTATTCTCTTGAAGACTGAGTGTGAATTTTCAGCATGCAGTGGACGAAAGAAGACAATCACAAGCATCAAGCATGATTTATTTGCCACATTAAACCATAAATGTTTGGCCAAACAGCCATTCATAAAGTTTGCCATCAAGACCAAAGAACAGCTGACAATTTATCATGATGATCAGGATGAGCTGTTACATGCCCTGGTTACGTTAGAGCAACAGAGGGTTCTCAATATAAAGGGGCTACGTTTACTACAAAAAGTCCAGATTTCTGGTCAGAGAAATATGGTTCAACTAGAGAGTTGCTTTAAACTTTCACATTAACTTTTTCAGCAGACGAAGAACACTGGAAAACATTTTTAAGCTTTTTGTAAAATAGCCGTAAACAAAAAATAAAGGAATTCATTATTCGAGGGACCGATGCTCAGACACAATGAAAGCCAACACTCTAACACCCAACTTGAATGAGCAGTGTGTTTCTCAACCAAAGTCAGCAAGACCAAAGACAGGGGGTATGCTGACAAGGCTGCATTTACGAGTACACATACACCTGTTGTGTTTGCGTTGAGTTACATTGGGTTGGCACTCAAACCAACAGTGTTAACTGACCTAATATTGGGTATATTAAAATATACTCAAGTTTTGATATATTGATTTACAGTGTATATCAAAAAATGTATTAGCACATATGAAGAAGTACACGTACTTAAAATTATTGTGCCAGTTTGGAACCTTATTTTCAAATTATTAACATTTTCAAATACTATTACCAGAAAATATGTGAAGATTTGTCCGGAAAATTGTAATATAAATTATAATGGCCAATTTTTGCATGTTTTAGGTATTTTTTGCTTGTTTTAATTGATAAAGCTATGTACATTTGTAATCACAACTTTAGCCACCATTTCTAATGATATTTTTGCATGTTCACTAGTGGACTTTTATTTTAAAATGACAGAAAATTTGACATTAAGTTAGCTTACCTTGCCATCTAATCCATTGGTGGGTTACTATGGATTCTGAAAATTTTGGTTAAGTGTTGGAATAAGGCGAGCAGATTAGAAAAAATACTTTTGTTGTTGTCTAATGTGCTCACAAAATGAAAGATCAACAGAAAGTTTTTGTTTTCTTTCATCATCATGAAAAAATGAAATATGACATTTTAAACAAAAAATCCACTAATATGAAACATATTACTTTTTTTCTGGTCATTGAATAATTCATGGTTTTTTTAAATTGGAAACTGTTCTCATAAAAAAATTAACTTATAGGCGAGGAATTTGTACCCAAAGACAACTATAGAGAGTTAAGCATAATGATTGACCCTGACGATCACCAGAGAACTAATGTTCATCCAATTCCAGGCAATCTGTACAGGTTTAAGTTTCAAGTGTTTGGTGTAACTGTTGGAGATATAGTAGACTTGGACAAAGTAATACGTAAGTCTCAATTTGATTTGTAGTAAAATGGAAGATATGCATGCATAGCTAGCAACAAGCTTTGTTTGCTTTTATGCGGTCTAATTCGCTTGTTATCTCCCTTGGCAAGTCTTGTCCGGCAATACAAATATTTTTGCAGTAAATTTGTATTTCCTTGTTGATAGCATTTTTGTTGATAGTAATCAATCCAGATTACAATAAATAGAAAAAAACTTTCAAAAGTTTTTATACTTTGCTAACAAAAAATATTTTTTAATTTATTTAAGTTAACCAAGCTCAAATTAAGCAAATATTTGATGTTCAAAATTTTTCTGTTTTAAATTGGCATTAACAAATGTTTAAGCATTGCAATTACTAAAAAATTCTCATTGTTAATATTGATAACAAAAGCCACACTAGCAGTTATTAGGTGAGTTTAACCATTTATAACTTTGTCTTAAGTTTTGGTTTTTCATGGTAACTGTTGTAAAAATGGTGACAGTCAAGAATATACAGAACTGTATCTAATTTTATGCGATGTTTGTCATCAGCACCCCATCCGCCAATCAAATTGAAAAGTGAGAGTGGTCCTAACTGGCCAGAAACCAGAATATCTTGGAGGTTCACTGAAATAGGACGCCATGATAAGGTATTCTGCAAAATATGCTACAAAAATCTACTTGACAAATGCCTTGCTGATCTAGAGCTTCAGCGCGACAGTGTCCTTTGGCGAAGTGGAAGACTTTTACCAGGAGTCTATACTGCTTACTTAATTACACAGTCTCTGAATGTGAACAGCTCTTCAAGCATACTTGAGTTTAGAAAAGGTTATTACAAGCAGTTGCAGTTTTAATGAATTAGTTGACTAATGAGCTCTAATTATTTTTGAACTGGTTGACCTTTTTTCCAATGGATTTTTATATACCTAATGTTTCTTGATTTTTTCAAAAAATTATTCAAGTATAAGCTTAAAATTAAAGCTGAACTTTTTAAACATTTGAAGCAAAAAAACTGTGAAATGGCTAAAAAATTAGTATTTCCATTTGCCTTCATGCAAGATGTATATTTAATAAAATATTGATATGATGCTGAATAAAAAATAAAATTCTGGTTTTACATGTAGTTTTGTCTTAGAAATGTTTCAAATGGAATGTTATTTTAAGCTTTCACATTAATTTCTTTCAACTAGCAAAGTAGACTAAAAAGTCACCGTCGGTTTTTTTGAAAAATGGTGAAAAACAAGAGATTTAAAACCAAAAAAATTCAGACGATTTTTTAATGTATTTGCAGCAACATAGAACAAGTTGTCAGCAGATCAGAGAAGTTTTAATTACAGTATGTCATTGGATGGGCACTTTTAAACGAAGCCTCAAACTATGCTACCAATTTTTATGATGTTTGCAGTGAATTAATTTAGCTAAAGCTGACAGTGATGCATATTATTGTGAGAAAAAAATAAAAGTCAATTTTAATTAACATGTTGTATAAATGGGTTTGCCTTATTTCAGACCTGACACGGTTGTCTATGAATCAGCTTAAATTTATTGCCGATGTACAAACTAGACTACAAACTTGCTTAAACTGTTATATATGTCTATGACTTGACTGCTAATATAGACATAACTGTTCTATATGTCTATCATTTGACTGCTAATATAGACATAACTGTTCTATATGTCTATCATTTGACCACTAATATAGACATAACTGTTCTATATGTCTATCATTTGACTGCTAATATAGACATAACTGTTATATATGTCTATCATTTGACCGCTAATATAGACATAACTGTTATATATGTCTATCATTTGACTGCTAATATAGACATAACTGTTCTATATGTCTATCATTTGACTGCTAATATAGACATAACTGTTCTATATGTCTATCATTTGACCACTAATATAGACATAACTGTTCTATATGTCTATCATTTGACTGCTAATATAGACATAACTGTTATATATGTCTATCATTTGACCGCTAATATAGACATAACTGTTATATATGTCTATCATTTGACCGCTAATATAGACATAACAAACAACTTAAATAAAGTGGCTCGCAAACTAAAATAAACTATTTATGAACAGGAAACCCATGTGTACAGCCAGATGGTCTCAATGGAAAACTTTTCGATGAAAACAATCCAACAGTAGAGTTGTTCTATTTTGAAAATGGTGAAAGGTTTAAGGTCATTTGCGATGCAGGCTTTGTGCTGGTCATAGGCCAAGCAAGGACTGATAGATGGTTTTGTGATAATGGAGAATGGGTGAAGGGACGATCATGCGAAGGTAATAATTATAACACTTGCCTAGTTGTGGATGTCTTCATTAGGTGATTACTGAAATTCTTTTTGCTGATGTTCTTGTTGCAAATATAGATTCAGCATGATATGCAGGGGAAAGAAAAGGCTGGTGGCTGCTTATGGTTACTAAAGGTTTTTTATGCTTGGTTTAATAGTTTTAATTTGAATAGTTACTTCTTTTTTAAAAGGTTTTGACGCAATATGTAGAAACAACAAAATAAATGAGTATGGTCTATCATTAAAACATTAACAACAGTAATGCCCATTTAAGCTATGGGCTCTGCAATGCTATTTTTTAACATATAATGTTTCATTATTACATTCTTACCATGTGATTTCAAATTACACATCATAAAAAAACTCATTTTTTATTTGGCATAAAAAAACTCATTGAAATACAAAAAAAATGTCTACTTTTTTATGCTAGCCATAATGGAACTTTTAATTGTTTTTACCTCCATGCTCTGCTTAGTGTAGGTATATATGTTTTTGAATGAAAAAGGTAGTTGCTTGCCTCAACTGCTTGAATGTTGTAAATGTTTGCATGCCAATTACTACTTTTAGAAATTAGTCAAGAACAATCAATTGTAATAGGAACTTTGATTGCTGTCACGATCTTAGCATCACTTGCTATTACAAGATTCTGTGCCAGGTAACACATTTGTTTATAGCTGTTTCTACATCTTTGATGTGTTATAATGTATGTTTACCTTAAATACAATAATGAATAATCCATTTACGTGCATGTGCCATTCATGTAAAATACTTTGAATACAATTAGAATTTAAACAAATTAGACAGTTTAAAAACTTTATTTTTTTGCCTGAATTCCTTTTGACATAGACCTAGCACAAATGTTTATTTCCGTAGCTAACGAACTTTTGTTTAAAAAATAAATGAGAAAAATGTTGCAAAAAGGTTTTCAGTCACATGTTGGCACAACAAATTTTATCATGACTTGTATTATATAAAAAGATTAGATTTTCAGAAAAAAATATTTTTAGAGTGATCATAGTATTTCATTGAAAAAACGATCCAATATTTTTACTAGTAACTGCGTGTATCCTATTAAAGCTTTATTTTAACTTGAATGCCACATCGTAGATCAAAAACTAAATAGAACATTTCTATAGTTCTATATAATTAAAACTAAATATATATATATATATTTAGTTTTAACAAAAACTATATATTTATTTGAGAAGAGAAACTATAAAAAAGATGTTTATTGATATTTTAATCTGAAAACGAATATGACAATTATTTTTTTGCAATCGCCAAAGTGTTGTTTGTCATTGATAAGAAGATACTGTACTTCAAGTGCTAAAAATCTCCAATATCAAAAAGCTTAACATTTTCCAAATTTGTATTTTCAATGTTTCAATGTCTGAAAATATTGTGTAGAGTTAATAATTATGCGTATCTGTGTCTGTGCAAGGAAACAAATGCTTGCTCAGTTAAAAAACTTTGGTTCCAGAAGTCCTTCTCTTTTAATGTTGTATAACAATAACCTTATTTTTCCAAAGCCAGATAGTTGCTAGTTTATTATTGCGGAAGTATTGGTAGAATTCCTTGACAATAAATTTTAGTGTAGCAAAAAGGCATTTGTCAAGTCTTTTCCTAAATTAGCACTAGAAAAATTTTGATACTACACCTTCTACTAAAACCAGTATAATATCCATTATTCATGAAAAGTCTGCTGCAGTTAGATTGGGTTACGACATTAAAAGAACAAGTTGCTCACAATTCTGAAACACATATTTAGTCCTTTTTAATTTTGTGAAAAGGATTATTAAAAATGGCATAATATATTTGTACAACCAATACATGTATATGTACAATATTTGATAATTACCATTTAGATTAGATCTAACATATATTTGAATTTTGGAATCCTTAGTTTAGTTTACTGTAAAAAACATGCTACAAACATATAGTTTTAAAACAAAAACTTGCCAGCATGTTTTAAATGAAGAAGTAGACTAAAATTTAATTTTTTACAATTTTTCCTAATTATTCAGAAGTTGAGTAAAAAAGCATGTTTGACTCATGTATAATTTACTCATTGGTGTTTGGTTAAAATTCTCCTACTCTAGTTTTTTACAAAAGGTATCGGTTTTTATAGCAACAATTATTTGTATACTTTAAAATATAGTTTTAAAAGTAAATTAGTAAGTGAATGAATTAAAAGATCTTTTTTTGAAAAGAAGCTGGCCTATGTATCAAGCTGTGGTGTTAATACATGGCTATTTTTACTGAGAGACAAAAAAGTAGCTTAATTTGACAATGTGAAATATCACATTTTTCAAGTATTAGTTTCTTTTTTGTACAATAATACATGTACATGCAGACTCCAACTTAAAAGTTTTTGATTTAAAAATGATGGTTTTAAGTTTGTGGAGTACCTACTAAAGAATTTTTTTTAACAAAAAATTTACATTGTAGTTACTGGTTCATAAAATTTTGAGCGGTTTTAAGCTACAGCACAACTTGTAAGCTAATACGCTTTTTATTATGATAAAACTGAAAGGGTGACTTGCAACAAAACTCCAATTGTAGTTATTTGTTGTCAAAAGATTCACCATGTCTTACTATGTTGTTTTGTAGGTGCAACATATATTGGAATGTGATTAAAAATTCTTAAAAGCTAAACAACGAACAGCTAATCTCGACCATCATGAAAACGCCGTTGGTTGGAATCAATTTCTTTCTATTATGTACTCAAACGAGGCGGTTATTGTCTTGACACGTAGTGTTCTCACAGGAATTCAAAGGCTAAAAGAATGCCCAGTATAAAACTTCTTGTAGCACTAGTTTATGACCAACACTTTGGGTTTCACCAAAGAGCCCTTACCAAATGTAGATGCTCGCTAATTTACAGTTTGGTTTAGGCTTGGTCTAATCATCTAGTCGTAATCTGATCATGTGACCCAGTACTTCTTGTCAAATACCATGAACAATCTTTGCAGCAGTTTTTGGCTATCTCAAGTGACCAATAGGTTTGTCATGTTTATCAGAAAATGATATGCACTCATTCAAGGTAAAATTAAAAAATTGAACATTTTCACTGTAAGTTTTGAGATATCAGTGCTCAAAGTAAGAGCACTGCAGGAAAGATGAAATAGACTCGTAATGACACTAGACATGGTGTTATTGAAATATTTGAGAAAATATTTTGACAAATCAAGTTGTATAAAAGTGTAAATAGAAACCATCTTGTTCTGCTTTGTCTGATTTGAACCGTTTTGGAAAGGGATTGTAATCTACGGCGTTTTTGTGATGCCTGCAATTAACTGTTCGTTTTTGAGCTATTAAGAGCTTGAAATTATATTTCCACATACGTTGCACCACCACACAGCAAAGTAAGCCATGGCGAATCTTTTAATACCAAATAATTTAAATGTGAATTTTGTTTCAAGTAAACCTTTAACTGCAATCTTTTTATTTCAAATTTCTTTGGCAGATACTATAGTGTCAAAAGGATGCGCAAGATTGAAGCTAGGAAGCAAAGAAGGCATATGAGGTTAATGTCAATGGCTCTTGTAGATAAAACTCTCGGACTTTATGAAACTTGTAAGTTATTCTTTTATCCCAACAACTCCCAATGTTTCCAAATAGGAATTGTTGGCAAATAGTCTTTGTATAACCTGTAGTTAATAGTTAATATTTTTCCAGATTAAGGAGACTAGTATCCTATGTTGTAATTCTAAAATGTAACGTAATACATGTTTAAATAGTCTGGACTAACAAAGGTTCCACATGTTTTTGCCAACTTTTGTTAATAACTTTTTGCTACCACAGTATCACAGATAAACTCGAACTCTAAAATAACATGTAATTGCTTGGCTCAAATTTGCACAAGACAACTAAAATTACTGAGTGGCATTTGTTTACCAAAAAGTTCATATGTGCTCAAAGACTGTTTCTAATCTTTTAGAACCTAAAGATTAGAGGCCTACATTATTATTAGAGATGCAAGTTTTGCAAAGATAAATAGAGACAAAGCTCTCGATTAACTATATCAAGTTAATTTTAGTACAATACATAATACCTGAAAAATATGAAATAAAATTATACGTATATAAATACATATTTATATTTAATATACACATATTTTTAGGTTTCTTAGTATATATATATATATATATATATATACATATATATATATATATATATATACATATATATATATGTATATGTACATCTACACATACATGTACATATATATACATATACACATAATATGTGTTATAAAATAAAATAAAGAGCTTTGTCTCTATTTATCTTTGCAAAACTTGCATCTCTAATAATAATATAGGTTTCTAATTTTTAGGTTTTAGAAGATGTATATATATATATTGTATAAATATATGTATTGTATATCTATATACATATAAATATATATATATATATAAGTATATACATGTATGTATATATATATATGTATATATACATATATATATACATGTATATATATTGTATATCTATTTGTATAAATATATATATAAACATATATATATATATACTAAAAATTTCAACGTCATACAGCCCACGACCAAAGTGATATTGGAAAAAATAAATGCTACTGATGGTTGAGAAATGTAATATTAGCAGTCAAATGGCACTGCTGGGCAATAGGATAACTGCAATGGTAGCTGTAATGTACTGGGTGTGGGTGTTATTATATACAACAAACAGCAATAATGAAAGGAAAAGATTATATGTTTATATCTCTTCACCTGCAATAAGAGAAATGCAATATTGGCCAATATTAGAAGTAAATTGCACTGATATTATTAGAATAACCAATATTATTAATATAGTAATAGTATAAAACCAATGCACAATTTTGTTTACATTTCAAAACGTCATAGCTAACAATATCAAGAAGTGATGTTTATAAAGCTTTTTAGAAAATATATTCAAAAAATTGTTTGGTCATGACAAAAAACAATAATAAAAGGAAAATATTATATGTTTATATCTCTCCCCCTGCAATAGGAGAAGTGCAATATTAAAATAAAAATGCACTGATATTATTAGAATAACCAATACTAGTAATATAGTAATACAGTAATAATAGAAAACCAATGAACAATTTTGTTTACGTTCAAAAATTTCATAGCTAACGATATCAAAAAGAATATCACAAACTTAGTAATAGCGATACAGTAATAATAGAAAACCAATGCACAATTTTGTTTACATTTCAAAACGTCATAGCTAACAATATCAAGAAGAATATCCAAACTTATAATTAAATATTGCAATCTCAAAAGAATCGTTAGAGAAAAATATAATCGTCATTTCTTTTACTGAAATGAAACAGTTTTAATACTCCTACGTTAATTACAGAAACCTTTGATAATGCTATAGACAGGTGAAATTTGCACATTTTTTTTGTGTGAAATGCGCACAACTTAATCGTTCTATTCCCTGTCGCTCGGCGTCTCAATTTTGGGTCTTAATTTTGAAAAAAGTGAGGCTTAGCAAGTTTTAATAACAATTTTCGTCCAAATAAATCTGTCTCTTTGTGTATAATCCGATCAGATGGGTAGGTTTTACGAGAATTTCGATAAATTACAAAGACTTGGTAACATATTTAAATAGGACTATATGTGTTTCTATTGCTATTATACTTTAACTAATCTACAAAACGATGGTTAAATTTGTTGATGAAATTATAATACAAGGGTTCGTCTCATTGTTGATGAATGATTTTCGTAAGTTGTGTGCACATGCATTTATCATAAAAGCTCCCAAACTTTGCATCCGCTCGTTTGGTCGTTGGATAAATATATATATATATATATATATATATAAATATATATATATATATAAATATATATATATATATAAATATATATATATAAATATTTTTCAAAGTCTGTCTGTTAGAAATCCGTCTGTTGGAAATTCGGCTATAGCTATTATTAGAACAGCTGAGCTAGACAACAATACAGACTGAAAGTCATGGCTTCTCGTCATTGGAAGCCTAACCTTAACAACTAGCTTAGTGGAGTTTTCCATTGGCAATATGCCAGGTTATTAGCTTGAAAGGTACAGTTGTTTGACAAAGCTTTACAACCTTTACAGTTGTTTTTATTTTTCTCCTAAATTATTTCAACTACATGACACACTTATCTCATGATATGTACTTTGAAATTTATAATGGCAAAAGTTGTTATATGTTAAATACAAATCAATTTTTTGTTTAATGACTTCTATTACATGGGCACCGCCGGGTAGCACAGCTAGTAGATATATATATATATATATATATATATATATATATTTATTTATTTATCCCACGATCAAACGAGCGAGAGCGAAGTTTGAGAGTTTTTATAATAAATGCATGTGCACACAACTTACAAAAAATATTTATAAGCAATGAGACGAACCCTTGTTTTGAAATCTCATCAACAAATTTAACCATCGTTTTGTAGAGTCGTTAAAGTATAATAACGATACAAAACACATTTAAGCCTACTTAAATATGTTACCAAGTCTTTGTAACCCGTCGGCATTATCTTAAAGCTTAGCCATCTGATCGGATTATACACAATTAGACAGATTAATTTGGACGAAAATCGCAACAAAGTGCTTGAAAAGCTTGTTTTAATAAAATTAAGACCAGACTACGATACGCCAATAAAGCCGTGCAACAGATAGTAGAAATATTTATCAGTGCGTATTTCACAAGAAAACCATGCTCATTTCACCAGTCTATGACATTGTTTACTTTTAATCAAATTTATTCGAAGGTTTCTGTAATAAACGTAGACCGTTTGAGGCATAGACCGAATTACAGGTACAAAATTGTGGTACACAGTTCATCAGCCTTGTTTTCTTTGCCAATCACAAAGGTTTCATTATTTAAAACGTTAGCCGAAATTCTTTACAACTTATGTACAAGCTAAGGTCAAACTACAACGCCCCTTTATGACAAGAACATTTTTTATTTTTCTGCAGTTTGCAGAAAACTTTCAGACGTGTGAATGCTCATACTTGCTTTCTGTTAAAGATCACTATAAAAACCAATCTTTGTGTATGTCCAGCTATAGCTATTAAAATCTTGATATAAAAGCTTGCTGTTTGCTCTGTTTGATCTTGAAGAGTCCGCATCACACAGTTTGAACCAGTAGATCACTGTTAACTGTGCATGCCAAGTTTATTTATAGAAAAGACAGCAGAGATAGTTTTTGACTAGGCAACATCAGCTAACATAGCATTTCTTGGAGTGTTAGTTATTATACTTGTAAAAATCACTAAATTTAATTATGTATTAAGCAAAAATCTAGAAAATAAGCAGCTGGTAGGGATCAATTCACCTGCTGGTCACCTGCTGACATTCTTACCACTTGCGCTATCTTTCCTATGTATGCACTTGTTTTTTATCTGATATTGTGTTTAGCTAGATACTAGAGAAATGCTAAAGCATTGTATGAGTAATAAGTAAGGGTTTGTTGCAAAATAACTTAGTTTTAATTGGCATTTGCAACATTCACCATTGTAAGTTTTAAATGATAGGGATGTTTCAGTTCTATGTGTGCGACAAAATTGATTAAGCTTATAATCTCTACACATATGCGTTTGGCACTTTAGGGTAGCTCGGTCACATCTTTTCCAAAAAAATTAGTTCAAACCAGCAAGCTGAAGCGTGGAGTGTAAGTATTTGAACCAATTTCCATTCCATATTAGCAAGTTTAAAAAGTTTGCACTCAATGAATCTATGAAATAGCAAGTAGGCCATGTGGCAAAGTAGGTAGAACGTCTGTCTGTAGAATAAGGGTTTCTCCATTTTACAAGTTCTTGAAGTTTAATTCTAGTACCAAGTATTTTTTTCTTCTAAGTCTTTATCAGCTAAACTTGGATTACAAATGACAGACAGACACTCACTTGTATAATACAAACGTAATAATGTAATAATAAAATGTAATAAAACAAGTTCAAGAGTTATTCCATAATTATTCAAATTAACAGCAGTTCCATATCTTTTTATTTAAAACCAGTTTTCAGTAAATTAGTGTTAATTTGATTTATATTATAGTACACTTCCCTTTACACTTAATATATAGAGCCTACAGACGGTTCCCTACTTACGAACATTCGAGTTACGAACCGCGGTACATACAAACGCATGTACGTTGTTCGTAACTCGATTAACTTTCGAATTATTTGTTTGAACTTTGTTTGAACTTTACATACTTATTGTAAAGAGATTTGCCAGCCTTTACTTGGCAAGATCTCTACTAATAAAGATAAGAGAGTGCCTGTAGTTTCATTCAGCTTTTAATTAGCGAAGGAAATTTCACCAGCCAAGAAGCATACGGCTATTTGCTCTGCTCAACTAAATGCGCGCACTCATTTATATACATGTACAATAATATCAACCATTCCGGCTAACAGCAAACAGCAAGAACACCGACTAACAAGGTGAATGAATAGGACCGCTAGCGCTTTGGTATGACAACAATCTAAGTGACGATAAGTGATAGTGTTATGACGGTATATCAGATATAACAATAGCATAACGAGTGAAACAACGATATAATAAACGGACAACACATACAAAAAATAAGACAACAACGATAAGTGATAGCATGACGATTAAAACAACAATATAATAGAAAGGACAAGACATACAATAAATAAGAAATGCGGTGTCATGGCCCGGCATCCACCAAACTATTATTTCCATTTTATTAATAAAATTTTTCGGTACAAACTAATACAGGTTAATTATACAAGTCTTAAACATATTTATATAAACCTTCAATATACTTATATAGGCCTTAAACATAAATTATAATACAAAATATAGCGCTGAAGCAACTTACGAACAAATTCACCTTACGAACAATCGTTCGGAACGTAACGCGTTCGTAGGTTGGGAACCGTCTGTATTTTTATTGTTATTCATAGAACTCTTTTTCCAACCATATTAATTATTAATTTTACATGAGTATTAATTTCATAATGCACCACTCAAAATGTAGCTGGTGGCAGAAAAGTCTTAATTGTACATGTACAAAGTATTTGCTAAGCCTAATTCATTACTGCTTATGTTTTGCATGCAGCTCTTAGTAATTGGAAATTATTAGTTCATAATTTTGTGATTTCAGAGACGTCCAAGATGATTAAAGAGGTGGACTTTGGTGCAATCTAATGCAGGTTCATGCAAACTTGGAAATCTAAAAGTTATACACTAACATCTTGCAAACCAAAAGAACGTGTTTGCCACGCTTATATTTTACTATTATGATAATTCTAGATGGCTAATTGTGCAATTAATTACCTCTTTAAAGGTTTGCTTCATTGTGTGTTTTTTTCCAAACCAAAAATTAATGTTTTACAAGCTATACTATAGGTAATACAAAAACCAAAATTATTATAATAAAAACTGCTATTGTGAGAAGAAATTAACTTGATTGGAATAGTGTCATATATTATATACTCAAATATTTATGCTACCTCCAATAAGGTCAAAACAAAATGTTAACGTTATAATTTTCGTAAACCTAAAACTCTAATTACATGAAAAAAAATCTAATTTTTAAAAAACAGAAAAAAACAGCAGCCAAATAATATGCTTAGCATTGGACACAAAACTGAATTGTTGTGTAGCCAAAAGCACATTTTGTAACACTATATAGGTGCAAAAAAACTCTAGAAAAGCAACTGAGAGAGGTGCAGCTCAGACTAGCAGTTCTCAGCCTATGTCAGATTCATCTTGCAAGATTTTATCAAATTATATTCCAGTTTAGCCCAATGCACCCTTGCACAGGGCTGATTGGCACTGGCTTACCTCTAACATTTTTACTTCGTCTGTAATCGCTTATCACTGCCCATCTTTGCTATGCTTTTCAAAGCCCTGCCTGGTCTTTCTCAGCTTTACCAAGGTCTGCCAAGCCAAACAGTGTGTTAATCATCTCAGTCTATTTTTCCCTAGCTGCCAATCTTTCTCCAGCCAGAGCCAACACACCCATTATAGCCCAGTTTTTTCAAGCTCTGTCTAGCACCACACAGGTTTGCCTTGGCTTAGCCTTCTCATTCAGCTTTGGCTAGTTTTATTCAGCTTTGCCCAGTATTTTTGCTTTGTCTAGCTCTTCTTTGTCGAGGTCTGCATTGCTTTGTTTAGACTAGCCCTGTTTAGCCTTGTCGAAATCTGTTTAGCTTAGATCAGCCTCATCCAGTGCAGATCAGATTTTGTGGTTATGGTAAACGTGCTCTATAACACTGTAGCCTAATTTAACCGAGTCTAGCAAGGGCTAACTAAAGCCAAACATATTCATTTCATTTTTAGATTATAGACAGTATGCTACAGTCAGCCTTTATCTCAGCGTAAACTTTGATTTTCTTCCAGTGTTAGCCAATGACTCATAACAGTGTCTAAAACATTTACTGGCAATATGTTTCAACATCCATGTGATTCACTAACTAAACAACACTTGTTATACTATATATGTCGCAAAGCACTAACTGTCTCGCAAAACTACTAAAACTCTTCGAGGTTTGCTAAATTAGAACCCATAATTTTAAAATAGAACCAGAATTTGAGAGTACTAGCCTAAACATAGAACACAAGTGTTCACTGAGACTAAACAACATGATATTTTATCTTTATTAGACCTCATTACATGTACAATCAGAGTTAATCAAGTATGCAGAAATCAAACAGGTGATCAGTATGAATACATCGGAAGTTGCGAATTTATGCATGTATGAGTTATGACTCATATTCAAGACACTTCACTGTTTCACCAACGTCGTATAATTCATTGTTAGAGTTGATATATATGTTTGGGTTGGCTTGCGTAAATCGGCATTATCATAATTCTCAATAGTTTGTTGTGGTTCAACTTCAGTACAAACATAGCAGAGCAAGAACAACTAAATTAAAACACAGCATTTTTGAGTAAAAATTGGGACACAGTAGCGCTTGGTGCAAATAGTAATGCAAAAATCAAAGGCTTGAAGATCCACACCTAAATAAAAAAATTATGGTTCCTTTTGCACTTCTGCAATTTTATCAAAGTTACTTCCAACAAAGCAGATTCAAATTAATAGCACCATATTGCTAATTGCTTGTGATAACTGAAACTAATTTATTTGTCACATAGCTTCGCTGTTTTTACCTTGGTTACTCAATTCAGTTTATTAGTCCCAACAGTATCACAAGATGATATGGCACATACGCTTGCTACTATATTAGCACTAGGGTAAGCATTGTGAAGTTTTATAATATGGGTTTGATTTATGATGTGTATATTTTTTCTATTTGTTACAGCAGCTGTTTTTGATATATCAACTCATTTTAAAGATTTATAAAAATAATTGGTTTTATTATTTTCCGAACCAAATATTACTAAAACATTTATTTACAGTCTACTAGCCTTTTTCAGTTTGATAATTTTACATGGTTGAGAAAAAAACCACAAAATTCTTGTTTTCTTTTCAATTTTTGCTTGTTGATGATGCTTACTTAGTACAATAGCAGCCGCCATTGTAAAACGCTACGAACGCTAATTAATTTCAATTGGAGTTTTTTTTGCTTTCATATGCATTACCATGGTTCAGAGTTGAATTATTTTGAAAATGTTGTAACTTTTCTAGAGTTCATTACTGGTGCGTGACCATAAAGGGTTTCTAGTAGTGCTGAAATAAATTTTTTTGTAAGATTGACTGATGTCTTCTAGTCTGTTGAATGACTCGAAAACATACATATAGGGGCTCAATAAGTGAGTTCATATTTTTAACGTAAAATGTTGTGCTGACTGTGCATGCATGTAGGTCAACAAGCAGTGACCAGTACAAACATGTACTAATTTAAGCAGAAAGAAGTCACTGATTTTTTTTCTTGAGACCAGTATAAAAGATTGAAACTGATTTACAGTCTTCTAGTGTTCTTTCAGGAGTATGGAGTGTTGTTTAAAAAGTATGAACATAATACAATTTAAAAAATATTTGTTTGTTATCAGAAGAACGATAAAACATGATGCTTGTTAAAATATTAGAGATGTTTCAGATAAGAGTTTGTTTTTTATATTTGTAGTAAAATAAATCATTGATTTTTTTTTGAAGACTGTTCTTCATATATTTTTTAAATCTTTTTTTGATATTTTGAACTCACATGTACACAAACTTTGTTTTAATGAAACCCAAATTAAACTGAGATTATTTATATATATATATATATAAATATATATATATAAATATATATATATCTAGTTAATTAATTATCAAGGTTATTGCAGGTTTAAACTTAAAAATGCCTTCTTTACTTTAAACTACCATGCAAAGAATAAATATCACAATTGATTAAAATTAAACTATTGCATTATTCATAAAATTATGCCCTTGCAATTTATTTAAAGAACCAATTTTTATGTCGATTTACTAGGTATATTAATAGATTTAGTGTACTTACTGTAATAACTATCTAATAATGTTTTAAATCAAGTGAAATAATGTGAAGGTGCAAGTCAAGCTCGGCTAACATAAGTCTTCTTCATTCACCAAGGCTGCATAAGGGTAATGGATTGCTTGTCACCGATTCAGGACTTGATTTGATAGCTGTCAGTATATATATCAAAAATGATAAAAAAATTTTAAATACTTTCATATTTGAAACAGAAAAGGGCACCAAACCACTTTCCGCAATTTTTAATAGGCAAAAAATTGGTAGAGCCAAATAGCCTACGCAGAGAAAGCCAAGTGGTAAACAAAAAGTTTCTAAGGCTGACTTTAGTGGTTTAAAAAATGCTGGAAGATTGACCTACAAACATCCAGACAAATCTTTCCACTATTACTCATCAGTCAAGCGTTAAAACCCTGCATGAGTTTTTTACTACCTTTACTGCGTTAAACCCTTAAAACATCACAAGTTACAATATCCAAAGTAAAAACGCCAGCACAAATTAATCAACTGAACTTGAACAAACGACTCATAATCTTATTACAGCAAAAGTACTTCCATGCATTGATAATTTGTAGAAGCCATAAATTATGATGCACACTAAAATTAATGAAACCAAAACTCGGATTAAATTTAAGAGCTTTTTTTAGAGCTGTAAATTTATAGGAAACTAAAAAGCTGACTGAAAAATATACTTATATAGTATATAAATGCATGAATAATGTGTACACGAGCACACGCACACACACACACACACGCACGCACGCACGCACACACACACATTGCATACTTATATGAAGACCTCAATGGAAAGACCCAAAAAGTGATGTTGCACTTCAAGTTTTGAAAAAAAATCAATTTTCAAGTTCACGGTTCATAATGAAAATTTGCAAGTTTATTGAGCAATACATAGTTTGATGCGTATATAAAATAACATTTTAAACTCTGGATACTGGTTACTTGTAATACAGTGACCAAAAATGACCATGTATGTTGGCAATGGATATCACGTATTTTTCCATATGAATGCACTAAAAAATTTAATGCAATGAAAAATTATATTTATTCTATTTTAAACTATATTTAGCTAAAATATAAGTACAATAACGCAACCAGTATTTAATAGCAGTTTAATGGTTCTTTACAATGTCTGAATTTCATCGTTATTTGCCGTCTCAACATCACTGGTAAGATTGTCAAAAAATGTTTGTATTTCTAATTTGCAAAATCATTTAAGGTCCTAAATATTGGTATTTTGCTTTGCCTATTGGCAATGGACTAGTGGTAAAGCAAATTGGCTGAGTGCAAGGATGAAGCTTAAATGTTTTCCAATAACATTCTTGATGTAACTGCCATTCTATGATTATCTATAAAACACCACAAGCTGGCTTGCTTTCCATTTGGGAAGTTGTCTTGTGCATCACTTTAAGCTAATCTGTGTAGTTGAACAATTTTGAACTGTCAAGATGAATTACATTAAAAGGTATAAGGATGTTTGCAAGCATTTTGAAACACCTTTACCCAATCAGATGGTAGGTCTACATCCGGCTTGTAATTCAACACATTTATTTCTTGATCTCATGTCATGTAAAACTGTTCCTGTATTGGACATGTTACTAAGTCCTTTAAACTCTTTTCACTCGTGCACAAGCCAATAAAAATAGTGAATGAGTTAGTAGTTTTTGTTCTGTCCAGTTCATACATTACAGAACAAATCTAATGCCACTACATCGAGACCTACATGTATGTGACTTTCAAGGATGCTTTTATTCCTTTATTCCACACACAGTTATTATCAAAAATAAATAAGCATCTTGTCGCTTCTTTGTAATATAAATTTGATTTAAT
The DNA here is from genome assembly GCF_963576615.1 of Watersipora subatra. NCBI lineage: Eukaryota > Metazoa > Bryozoa > Gymnolaemata > Cheilostomatida > Watersiporidae > Watersipora > Watersipora subatra. The sequence goes on from NC_088717.1 coordinate 45,643,274, forward strand.
TTCATCTGCACACACAATCCCAAAACATTTATACCATTTGCATAAGCAATTTTCTTTTGTTGTCTAGCCAAAAATATTTTGCTTTTTTACTATTTTCTTGTTTTCTACCATCTTTTAATCATTTCCTAAGCTTCTCAATTAACTTTGGGTACTCAGATCTATTTCTAGATGGGATTATTATTAATGATAAATTAACGAACAAGCACGCGATACGCCTCGATAGTTTCCGCTATCTAAGCAACAACAAATAATCAAAACTCTGTTAATGCGCATACCGCTGTTTGATTGGTCGGTTGTTAGACTCAACTGTTACTTCCATTTTATGAGCTGGACATTGCTTGTTTATTTGAGCATACAATTTAAACACAGATTTCCATTAGACGACACTAGTTTTCTATTTTTTTAATTCACCATACAAATATGCAGTGCTAAAACTACAGGTAGGTAGCCATAAACTTCAAAAAGTCTAACATTTGACAACAATAGTTTTTTCCATTGTCCTCTTCGAAGATATATGCATCGTATATATATATATATATATAAATATGTATATGTATATATATATATATATATATATATATATATATATGCTAACTGTGCCACCCGGCGTTGCCCATGTAATAGAAGAGTATTTGGACAGAAAATTGATTTGTATTTAACATATTACAACATTTTCCATTCTAACTTTCAAACTACATATCATGAGAAAAGTTTTTTGTCTTGCAAACAGTGAGATGTAGTGAGAGTTTTGCTATTAGCCAGTTTAATAACGTGAGTGAACAGCTTTTTATGACGTTATGCTATGACCCGCGTCATACGTAAAGCAGTTAGGTATAACTGTGATGTAATGAAATATTGGCATACTAGTCATTCGACTTTCTTAGTCTAGTGGGCTAGGTGGAAGACTGGTGAACGGCTTGGTCCGAGATTTAATCCTCTTCGATATGGAATATTTATTCCAAGATTTTAAGATCTATACCCTAAGTTCTCATGCTCAAGCCGGGCGGCTTGTGTTCAAAACCAGATGACTCACGAAAGAAAAAAGAATCCTCCAACAGGCCGCGTATGCCCACAGACCGCGGCTAATGACTGGGGTTTTGTTGCCCTTGACCCCTTCAGGAGCGAGAGTGTTGAGAAGGGTTTCACTATACCCCACTCCTCTCGAATAAGAAAACAAGCTACATCAGTACATGTCAAAATAATTTTCTTTTACTTCCAAGTTCGATTTAAAATTCATAAACTCTTGCATCAAGAACGTTTTGCTATGTCTCAGCTAGATCTTTATTGCGCTGTTAGAGGGCTTCACATTTATGGAAAATATGCCGGTCAGGAATGAAACGGTTTTAATGACCTATGACTGTGGTGAGTTAAACATTAGCAATAAATTCTTCGTTAGTCTAAAGTATTCCATAAACATGACTTTGAAACTAAACGAATAGGGCGCTAAAATCCTGTACTTGAAAGTGTATCATGACTGTGATTCTATGGTTATAGCGCGGAACTGAGCAGAGACCGCATTTATCGAGAACCTGCCCTAAGCCTCTCATAAGTTTTAAAACTTGGCTTTAGTCGCGGCCTATGACCTTGAACCAGAAGCCACGCCCAACGACAAGCCGCGAGGCTAAAGCATAAGGACTTACGGTAGCCGGATTTCCGACAGTGTTTGAGAAATAGATGTATATATATATATATATATATATATATATATATACTGTATATATGAATGAGATGAATAGCACATTTTCACTGAAACCCAAATTTGCAATCAAAACAAAAATAAACCTATGGATTCAAAACAAAGCAACTGCCACTTTTTATAAAAGAAATTTCAGATTTTGAATGTAAGATAACAGAAATGATACTTTACATCAAATTCAAGCCGTATAACAATGAGCTTCAACAAAGACTGCTTCAAGCTACTAACACAATACTAGCAAACAAAATAATACTTGTCAAAGCCGACAAGACCACCAATTATTACGGACTTGAAAATGATGAATACAGCAAAACTTTGCAAAATAATGTGACTAAAAACCTACAAAATTGCTTACAAGACAGCAGTAAACCAAATTACATCAAAAAAAACAAAGCAATATCACACAAATTAGGTCTTAAGAAAATAATTGAGACACTAGCAGAGAAACAGCCATTCATAACGTTGAAAGACCACAAAGATAACTTCACAAACTGCCCTACATGTAGACTAATCAATCCAACTAAAATCGGAAATAGGAAAAATTAGTAAAGCCCTGCTCACAAATATCAACAACAAAGTGACAAGAAAAACTAATGTAAAATTATGGCGCAGTACAGGTGATGTACTGAATCGGTTTAGAGAAATAAAGGAAAAACCACAACAAGCATTTATTACTTTTGAAGTTTGTGAATTTCACTGCTCAATAACAGAGGAACTATTGAACAAAGCCTTAAACTTTGCAAGCAAGATAACAGAATTTACAGAAGACAAAAACGCAATCATACTACATAAAAAAGTTGCTTGTATTTCACAACGACACGGCTTGGTCAAAGAAGGACTCTAATAAGTTGTTAGACGTGACTATGGGTAGCTATGACAGAGCAGATACTTGTGAATTAGCAGGGACTTACTTACTGACTCAAATACCGAAGAAATTGACTTGCAGTATTGTACTATACAGAGCCGACGGACTTGCAGTTTACTCGGGTACACCACAAACTACAGAGAGAATAAAGAAACTAATATGCAACAAATTTAATAAAAGCAACTTGAAAATTACTATTGAGGCAAACAAACAAAGAGTACAATTTCTTGACATATTTTTTAAATCTTCAAGATAGCAGCTTCAAGCCATTCCAAAAACCAGGTAACACAATACTATATGTGCACAAACAAAGCAACCGTCCACCTTCTATATTAAAAAACTTACCAGACAATATAAACAATCGAGTAAACACTTTCATCAAATTAACCACAATTTAACAGCACAGTGCAACTATACCAAGAAGCACTCCACGAGAGTGGATACAACAGCAAACTATAATACAACCTAACATGAAAATATCCAAAAGAACGTAACAGACAAAGAAAAATTACATGGTACATCCCCCATTCAGCGCCAATGTTGCAACCAATATCGGACAAAAATTATTCAACATAGTTACGATATGTTTCCAAAGAAACACCCACTCCAAGCAATAATTAATAGACAAGCCTTAAAACTGAGCTACTCAGTAATGCCAAACATCAAAACAATCGATGATGCGAGCAAAAAAAACCTCTCTAAAACCATTAAACAACAAAGAGAAGGCAACGGAAAAAGTTGCAACTGCAGACAAAAGAACAGTTGCCCTTTGGAAGAAAAATGCAGAACAAAAAATTTGATATACCAAGCAACAGTGAACAACCATACAAACAACCACGTAGCAAACTGCATAGAACTTTGCTCAACCGAATTAAAACTAGATACAACAATCATAAAGCCTCGTTTAACCACCAAAAAAAACAAACAACCCCACACAGAACTGAGCAAGCACATTTGAAAGTGGAAAGACAGCAACTCAACATACAACATAGCATGGCAAATATTAGCTCAAGCACAACCAGATACAAACAAAAACAACGATGCAAACTATGTTTACTAGAAAAATTAGGCGCATTGAAAAAAAGAAATTAATTTACTTCTAATTGCAGACATGCTAGGAGGTATCTTCTCAGTTACACTTAGCACTAAATCTCATGATTAATACAGTGAGCCCATTTCTACCATTTCGGCATATTCGGTACAGCTTTTCATTTTAGTACAACCACCTCTGATGAGTGCATCGCACGAAACAAATTTGTAGCACACTTAATAAAAGTTTACTTTTTTCTTCATTCCTTTTTTCAAATAAATATATATATATATATTATATATGTGCATATAATATATATATGTGTGTATATATATACATGTATATATATTGGGTCTCTATAATTATATATAAAGTTGGAAAGATAAAAGTTCAAGTTTAGTCTAATGTATATATATATATATATATATATATATATATATATATATATATGTGTGTGTGTATCTATATTCCTCAAAGTATGTCATCGTATGTGTGTTGGTTTTCCGGCTATAGATCTTAAAATCTTGAATTTCTGCGATCTGATGGATTCAAACTCACAACAATTTTCTCATCAATGAGGGTTTTATCTGGATGCTCTACCACTGAGCTACAACACCATAGCGCTAATTTACGTTTTCATATAAAATATATAGCATGCGCGTGCTAATTATTTTAGCCTCAGGTTTTTCACCAAATATTTTGAAATTTTTTTGCCTCGGAGCTTGAACATAAATTCGGTTCTCGACTAAACTGTATCATGGGCATTGCAATTACCAATGGTTCGGTAACGCTTGGAAATGGATAAGCATTTTACGCTTCTTTAATTCTTTACAAAAAAGGAGAAACCTTGTTGGACGGACGCCTCCTCTACCGAATAAATTTGCTAGGGAGTTAACACTTCCAGTCTAGTTGCGCTAAATTGGTTTAGAGGATGCGTCTCTTTTAACCCTTTAGCGACCGCGGGATTACGGCTGGAAATTCCCCAGCGCACCAGTGCATTTACGATGGCGATTTGAGCCTTCGACACCACTGCGTAAAAACTGCATCAACTTTCTGCAAAATTGAGGTAGTTACATAAATTAACATGCGTAGGAATTCTGAGAAATTTTTCTACAAGCTGATACTTTTTTGATGTAGTTAGCTTGCATTTGCTTACCTGCAAGAGTCGCAATTCGTTAAAGTTACGAGTTTTTTGTTTGTACGTCATTTTCAATTGTATTTTATATTTACTAAAAGCACTTGGCAATGTTGTATAAATAATTCTTGCATGGATTCATATGTTCACAACAATTTGCAAAAAAATCTAGTTGTCCAAGAGCATTGAAAGCGGAGTTATGAGCTTCGATGTATAGTGGGAGCGACACTGGAAATGCTCGAGATGCCATGTCCATAAGCAGCGCAAGACAGTCATCCGACAAAGTTGCTCCTACTTTCGTGCAAATTGGCACAAAACTGCAAATGAATATGCATCTGGAAGTTGAAACATTTTCCTGCAGAATGAGATTTTTTCCTCCACACAGCTTGCAAAAACTTTGCAGCTAGACATCTATATATACGCAGTTACGATTTTTTGTTCTGAATATTTATGCATTTCTTGAGACTAGATTTAATTAAAAAATTTGCATATAAATTCATTGCACAGATTCATGTGTGCTGCAGCAAAGATTAACTGGTTGTGTGCAAGAAGAATCAAGTCGTGAGCCTATATTCACACATTTGGTGAAGCAGCAAAAGACAGGAAGCAACATTTATTAAGAGCAGAAACAGCCAATCATGGACTGCTAGATTGCAGAACAATATGAGAACTGAACTATTTGATTAGACTGCTGCTCTGAAGATGGCAGTGTGCAACAAATACAGCACACCAATGCACAACTAATACAATAGATTAGCAAATGTACATGTATGTACAAAAGCTAGAAATACGAAGCAGTGAAGCATTTGCAAAAACTAAATAAAATACCATTTGTAAATAAATTTAGTTAGCATGGTAAGGATCAAAACATGACTCGCACAAAGATATTCCACAAGTGACTCCGCTGCCAGTGCATGCAGCTTGTTCATCGATGATGTATACAGACAACTGGTGCACATAGCCAAAGACAGCAACGGAAACAAATAACATGATTCCAAATTTAGATCTTTTAGATGGAATATGCTGTCTGAAGTTGAGCCAGCCTGTCCATGCCAGCAAGCTCTCATCTACAAATATAAATTTATTAGATAAAAAACAGGATAGAACCGGTCGCAGGTCATGGCAAAAACATTTTTTTAATTTGAACAATTTATTTCCAGCAGGGTCTTCAAAATTGTCAATAAAGTGTAAACTTGCTTCTAATTTTCTTTCAGTTTTTAAACTGATTTAAAATCAGCGTAAATAATAAAGGATTGTGGACCAGAAAAGCAACCGAGTAGGCTTTTTGAGAATACCTACTTGTATATGCAAAACTAAACAAGCAACTCGCCAAATATTTATCATCAACAGGCTCCGAAGCATCGCAATGTTTTTAAAGGCCATATTTATTCGTTTTGTTAAATATAACATTTATCATGGCCGATGTTTAAAAAGCTTTGAATAATAAAAACACTTACCTGTTTAAGATTTCAAACTTATACTCCTGATTGGCTGTCAGCAAAATGTAATTTCATTGGTTTTAAATCAGCTTCTCTTTGATATCCGTCATTATTCGCCTTTTCAACGCCGGCCGTTTCAGTCTCACTTTTGCAATCCAATTCATTCTGTTGATTTTTTGTTTTACTTTCATCTTTTTCCTCACATTTTTCTGGTCTAAAATCCTCTTCTTCATTTTCAAACCAGTCGGTATCTTCCTATAAACGAATCTTATTAGCAGCGCCTCAAATATCGCGTCCATTCATGATGATCAGCTTTCCATGAAGAACATTCAACTTCTAACTTCTTTTTGCACATGCGTAGAAGGGGCTAATAATAGCACCAAAATAATAGTATGATATTTTTTAAAACTCCTCAAATTATTAATTAAAAATTTTAGGGCCGTTTTTAAAATAAATAAATTAATTTAAAAAATACCTATTAAAGACTCAGATCTGACGGAAAATTACGGGTTTGGTACGCTGAGACTGCGCTCTCAGCCCGTCAGATTACGGGAACGGTGTGGAAAAGGTTAAAGCACATAAATTACATAATTATTTATTGTATATTTCAATACATCAGAATCTTGGCTTTCGAATGTGCTATTGTTGGCCACGTTGAGACAGACATTGGTTGGTGTTTATAGGATTTCCCAAAGCTCTACCGCAGAAATGTTTTCTGGCATAGGCTCGGAAACTGTGACATCACAATTTTCTTATGCGGTGTTGTGTGCTCTTACCGCCTATTTTATTGCTTACCGCATATATTTATTAACTACGATAATGACGCTAGTGTCAGGCGAAGATAGGACAACTCCAGAGAACCATTTAAGATGACAAAGGAATCAGTGTCATGAGTTCTCCATGTACAGATTATTTCTATGATAAATAACTCAGATTCTAAGCACCATACTATGTTTTCCCGATGATATTATGCACTAGCCTTCTCATTTTATTATAATGTTGAGAGTCGCGACTGAGACTAATTAGATTCAAGCATCGCGTGATCTCGCGAATGTGAGATTGACATGTAGTCCTAGGGCCATGCAACTGCAGGTCACAATTTAATCGATGTGATTTCATTACCTTTATCAATGACAGTACATTTATTGAAGCGTAGTTAATTAACCCAGAACATGTGTTTGTATTGGTCGGGTGTTAGCAAGATCCCGGGCATTGTTGATTATCTAGAATCCTAGTTTATTATTAGCGCTCTCCGGGTTTAACAGCGCCGATTGTCACAGAAAAGCGCAGCCTCAATGGCAGCGAAAGGGATTGACTGCCTAAGGCTAAATAATGATTGTGACATCACATTTTGAGAACCTCAACCAAGTGTTTTTTTTTGCAGGACATACTTTTGACACCCTGTTTTTCATAGTTTTGTTATTTTTTGTGTATTGAATATAGGCTCTTTCGAGAACCAAGACTCTGATGTATTGAAATATATAATTAAAAAATTATGTAATTTATGTGCTTTAAAGATGTAAAGTAAACTGGCCATTGATGTTTATATTTTCCTTTTCCTACGATTTATGATGTAACTATCTGTTGCATATTTTAGCATTGTATTTTAACCTTTAACGCTTTTGATGTTTTAAAAGCCAAACGTATGAAATATGTATATCCATAAATACACACATTAGGCATGAAATAAAAAAACTTTGTTCATGATCATCAATAATTAAAGTATGATGTTCATATATAGGGAAGCAACAAGAGACAAGCTTCCTCATGCTTTGATTTGTGTCATCTGAATCATATTTGATTAATTAGAAATAACTTGTTATCAAAAGCTGATTGTACCGTTTAGTGTTTCCTTACTGGATGAAGCAAGAAAAGGAAATCCGGTGTCAAATGATTGGGCAGATGTATTCATACATTGCCAAAAATGAAAGCCTGTTCAAAATAAAGGAAGTACTAGATGGCAGTTGAAGACAAAAGACCTATAAGAGTTTTTTAAAAACTCAAAACCAAACATGTATATAAGTAATCATCGTTTGTGTAAATCCTGCTTGCAACACTCTCGGGTATATTTACTAGGGATAAAAACTCACCCCCTTCACCCTTTTCACCCCTATCCACATTATCAAAACCAACATAATCAGTCATGAAAGCTGAGCTTACGCTTGACTGAGCACCATTTTAGTTTATCGACATACGCAAGCAGCTAATAAGTATAAATAGCCTGTGGAAAGCGAGGGGATATAATCAATATATAAACCGCAAAAGTAAGTGTTAGCTGAGAGTTTTAAGCTACATTGTTACATGTAATTGTAAAAGTTTTATATGTTAACATTGCCTCTTACAAAGTTTCCTTATTATTTAGGTTTTAGATAAAATACTCACTCTTCAATTATCTTTTTGAACCTAAATTCAATCGATTCAAAGTGAACCCAAATAGTCTAGACACTTCAATAGCTAAAGCTGATGTACACTGTATATTTATAATTGCTTCATATGTAAATAGCAAAAACTCAAGCAATTTGAATTAGAAAATAAGTAAGTTTTAATAATGATCCACCCCAAATTTGGCAACAAATAATATTATACTAAAAATAAAAACTGATAAAGCTTCAGTTTAGTTGATTTACTAGACTAAAGCCAATAAAGCTTCGATTTTTCTCCAATTTAGTAGAGTTTTTGCAATAATGCTGTAAATCTACTAAATATTTCATGAAATCTTACAAATATAGTCACTTTTAGTTGAAAATCAGAAATTGCCTCATCTAGTCAATTAGTATTATCGAACACTTCATATTTGAAACGTTAAGTTTAAAAAGGCTAACTCTTTTAAAACGCTGAATGATATGGAAAATTACTGAAAAATTAGTTTGCTGTAATAACCAAAATTATAATATGAGCAAAACGATGGCTTTTCAGTGATTTTCAATGTTTAATTTTTTCAGCTAAAAAATCAATTTAAAAGATTTACTTTCCGAACCGATGAGATTTAAATTTACGATTATTGACAATGGGAAAATTAGTGGTAGAACAAAACCGTAACTGACTTTAATGAAGCGCTTTAATGCATAGGTAGTAAATATTTTATCCACTTATCACGATAAAAAAGTAATTAAGAAAAATTGAAAAAAAACTGAAGTTAAACTCAACCTAAAAATGTCATTAGCAAGATTGTAAGCAATAGTCTGTACGTAAATGGTTTACTTTTTAAGCTTGGAAATCAAGTTTATGCATTTCGTACCACTAAACCTTGCACTAACAGTAACTTGAAAATTATTTAGAGTTAATTCAACATTAGCTATATATTCATATACTTTTTGGTATAAAGGTTTCCTTAAAAATGGTAATAATGCATGGTTCCACTTCTAATCACAATCAGCTTGGCAAACGTTTGAGGTTAGGCAGCGGATTCTTTGATTCATAATAATTGTTTCACTGAACTTGCAGCTGCTTAGTTTGTTAGCTGAGTTGACCAATATTACTTCATTTCTTATTTTATTATTAGATTTATTATAATCTGATTGTCATGTTTGCGTGTACAAGAAACACTTGCAAATCATAACTACTGTTGCCTAGCATAACACTAAAGCGTATGTTTTTTTCGGACTGAACAACAATTATTTTTACCGGTCTTAATGTTCCCAGTCAAGTTGTAACAATAATTTATCTAATGGGAATGCCAGAACCTTTTATTTTAAGTGTCACAATTAATACACTTTTGTTAGAAGTCTCAATGGCGGCAACTAGTGTCTTGCAAAAAAAAACGTCTTGAACAGATACATAATTTTTTAACTTATTAAAAAATGTCTTATTTTTACATCACCAACAAATGTTTACAGCCACTTTTACTACAGCAAATAATATCAAGGGATAAAATATTATACCTAACTGTGCTAGCTGTTGATAGTTAGTACAGCTTTGAAAACAGTGCTTACAAATAGCCTAAAGTTAACATCTTCACTATTATACTCTGGATGCAAATGCTTAATGTAGATTTATCGTTTTAGTTAATAATAAACAGTTCAACCAGAAAAATTGGAAAATGTAAACAAAGATTTAGAAAATAATGTGTAAATTAAATAAAGAAACTATTAAGAAGGCAATATGCTGAAGCAAAGTTTACGCTAAGCAGTAAAATGTTCATCATCTGATGTTTCTAGAGTTTTTTAATTGAATATACATGTTTAGTACAGAATGTTACAGATTTTGGGAAGTTTTAGGCTCCTAATACAATTATATAAAGACCAGTTGCAAAACAATACCATTATTTCAGCATAAATGTAATAATCAATTTGCTTTCCTGTCCCAATTAATGACAAAAATTTGGCACAAAGGAATAACCTATTTAACAATGAAAAATAAGAGAAGACTCTTGTTAACATAAAGCCACAAACTACTTGTTACATAGTCAAAACAATTTTGACTTTTTTTTAGAACTTTCCAACTTCAGTAAAAGAAACAATCTCAAAGAGACTCATGGACTTGAAGCTCACCGTTGTTATAATTGGTAAGTTCCAACCATTTTGTTGTAGCGTTGCAAATTAGTTAGAGATTCACTTCATAACACAAACAAATTGCCAATTTCCATATCAAACAGTGTGTGAATAATTCATTTTCTAAAACAATGTATAACTAGAAATACGCTTTCCATTAGTTTGGCAAAGCTGGCTGAGTTTTTTTTTTTTTTTTGGTATCAACAAAGCATTGAATACTTGTTTTAGCTTTAAGAAAGATACATTAGTTTGTTTGAAAACACTTATTTTTTGACTAATAAGTTTCTTTTGGACATTTTAGAATAAGTTTTAAAAGTTATTTGCTAAAATAAACAAGCAAATCGCAACAAAAATCACTGGTTCATTTTGATGCGTTTTTATATTTAATTGTATCAGGGATACAACTAAAGTTTATTTGAAAATGTTTTATTACAATTTTTCACAGTTTTTAGTTTGGAGAACTTCAGTTTCTTCTAGCTAATCAAGCGAGTTCAGTTCTATTGAACTAGGGTTTCTCATATTCCTTATGATATGTCATTGTGTTTGTGCAAAGTTATATATTGGAAGTTGCACAAAAAAATTCCTTACTTCTCATAGATTTATTTGTCATTCTTATCAAAGTATGAGGTAGAAAATTCAATGTTGACCGCAAATCTTTCACAAATAGGTATGTTAGCTGCTGGAAGCTGGGCCATATCATGCTACAAATGTGATGACTGCGACAACCAAACAGCAATAGAAGCAGACTGTTCCAATGGCACTCGCAATTCAAACTCATGCTATGCAACATTTGTAAAGTCTACAGATATAGGTAAGAAAGTACTTAAATACTAGTTTGATTCAAGTATACATTTTTATGCTGTATTTTCTTAGCTTGTAAAAGGTAAGAAAATGCTGTATTTTTAGCTTGTAAAAGCTAAGAAAATACAGCATGAAAAGATTATAATTTATTTTCAAAATTCCTACAGAAACAAGGTTTACGTGTTTTTCTATTAATTATGGTTGTTAATCTTCATGAGCAAAAAACAATCTTTTATAATATTTTGAGTTAGTTTCTTTATAAACAAATAAGTATTGTTTATGTACTCCTGAGCCAATATTTCTAAAATTCCTCAACTATTAATTAAAACACACTCTCAAATGGCTATAGACTCAAAATCTCAAACTAAAATATACATTATGGAACATGTCACCACTTGTTGTTGAAAAACCTTTGCATGAAACTTTTTATGACTTTGCAGTAAGCAAATCATGCGGAACCGCTGAACTGGATCAGTACAATACCAAGACAGGCTGCATAGAAAGCGGTGAAGCAAAAGCTTGTCGGTGTAAAACAGACTATTGCAATACCGATGACCTGATATCAAGTTCTCCTGCTATTTTTGTCAGCTTTAGTTTATTTCTGTTTATGTTGGTGGTCGTAAGATTTATCTAAATTATTGCGCTTGGTAGTAAGTAGTGCATGATTCTAACCATATAACGGCTCCTTGTTTGCATATTTTTGAACTTCTAGAGGTCTTGACAGGTTAGTTATTACTTGTTTGCCTACAATGGTAATTATGCCTAATGTGAAATCTTTTGTAACCTTATATACATGTAATACTAAAGTTACTAACAAAAGAAGCTGGACAATGAAATGTCATGTTGAAAACATCTACATGTCTATTAATAACTTACCATAATTGAGAACTAGCCTCCTTTGAATACTTACTATCCAAGAAATATCGTTGATGTAATACAATCCTTTTGTAGATTTCATTAATATAATAATAAAATAATTATATACAATAAGATAGTTGGCTACAATTGTTGTTGTTGTCTACAGCATTGCATTGAACTTCTTAACTTAAGCAGCATGTTCTTAGTTATAATTTGGGTCACGGGTTTCTATAACATGAAACGATGGCTAAAGGTTTAAAGGTTTAATTTCAGACACACCGTGTTGATGAAATATTGTTCATAGAAAAATTAAAAATAAGAAAAATGTAACTAAAAAAGAAAGTTAACTAGTAGCAAGCAAAATGGAATTTTAGACCAATTTTATTGGAAAAATCATACTGATATATAAGACAAGTGAATCAGATAATCAACAATTTTCCGAAAGTAACTCACAACACCAGTGATACAAATAGAGAGTTGTAAAAGGCAAGCATGCAGTTGAGACTTGAAGAAAATTGATTAGGTAGGCTTTCTATAGCTAAACAAATATAATTTGCATTCACAACTGCGGCATATTCCTTCAGTGTTTTACTACTAAACTGAGTAGATATGACGCCAAAGTTGGGCCCACACAATGATCTATTTGGCCCCATAAGAAGTGTGAAAACTCAATTTTAAAAATTTTATTTGACTTACAGACAACTAAAAACCTGGCAAAACAAAGCTGCTCATTTGAAATAACAACCTCACTTAAGTTTTTAACTTGATCAGATAGTTTCATCGTATATGTTTCACTTGCGTAAACCAATTCTAAGTGTGCAAAGCCTTAAAAATTCACTAGGCAGTCAATACTTCAAAATAATCTTATTGAGGAGAAGACTACATTAATAAGCAGCGGAAGTGAGCTTTATATGTAAAACTTATTAAAGCAATAGCTTTGTTACATGATGGATTCTACGAATGGACCCAACAGGTTTAGCTAGTGTTCGGAGTACTCCAAACCACTTCAAATTAGTGCACTGTGAGCAAATCAGTTGGTCTTAGATAGACTTTAACAAAAGTGAAAGGTAGTTTCAGATTTGCACAAAGTAGCCGGAGGATCATGTTACTAGCACTCGTTTAGAAAATCTGACAGGAAACATATTTTGACTAAAAGCCAATCATCAATTCTTAAAAGCAAACAAATGAATAACCGGCGGGGTTTAACATAGGTTGTTTTTCTGCAAAGAACATTTTCATCTATCTTGGAAGTAAAACCTAACATGGAGTTACCTGCTCTATATTTAACACGACTTTTAACATAGAGATTTTTAGAAATTCTGTACTACGTAGTCACTGTTCTGTAGTCATCCAAACTTATAATTAGTTGTTGTAATAATCTCATAAGAACCGTTAGAAAAAATATCATTGTCATTTTCTTTACTTACACTGCGTTGGACATCAGTTAGAATACCAAAGTATTCCAAATTGTCTAAAATTTCAGTTACTTTTAAATCAGCAAAAATGAAACGATTTCAGTACTTCTAACTTAATTACAGAAACCTTCGGCAATTCGACAATGCTATAGACTGGTGAAACGTGCACGTTATTTTTTTCGTGAATTGCGCACGACTTAATCGTTCTATTCTCTGTCGCTCGGCGTTTTAATTTCTGGTCTTAACTTTGATAAAAGTGAGGCTTAGCATGTTTTAATGACGATTTTCAGCCAAATACATCTGTCTATTTATTTATAATCCGATCAGATGGGTTAGTTTTAGGAATTTGTGGTAACCTTTCAAAGGCTTGGTAACATATTTAAATAGGTTTATATGCGTTTTGCATCAAAATCATACTCAAACGACTTTACTGAAAAATAGTTAAATTTCTTAACAAAGAAAGGGAATTCCAATCTAAAGGTCATAACCGCACACCCTTATCATGCTCAACAGCACACTCTTTTAAAATAAGAATAACCGAAGTGAGAATTTGTTTAAAAATGTACCAGTTTGCTCAGAATTTTTCATCTTTCGCATCCATCTTTCGCAGGCATCAAACATTTGATAAAGTTTTGTAAAAAAACAACTAATATTAATTGCAGATCACTGCTGTTTGGATCTTGTAGATTACTTGCAGATGTGCAGATGTAGCAACCTTGTTAGCTACTACATCAATGAAACATAGTCAGAATGTTATAATCCAAAAGTAAAAAGCATCTTAATGTTGTTTATCACAGATGGCTGTAACAAAGTGGTCAGATAGACCAAGTTTGCAAGCCATCGAGATTACTTTCACATTATGCAATATTGTCTTTACCAGTTGATCCTACAATTAGGTTAAAAGAAGTTAACAATAATTTCATACTTGAAAATATTTGAAAACTAAAAAATATTTAAACAAACCCATAGAATTTAGAAAACAAAATTAGAGAAAAAATATTTTTCAAAACATTGTTTGCTAGTTGTGAATTTAGTTTTGAAATATTTCAATACACTAAAGTTCCACAACAATAGTTTTGAGACATTTTAAGTATTGTTTTGAAAAGTTGGTACAAGAGAGTTAGTAGTCAACAGGGAAGAGGCTATATGATCATCTAGCTGAAAACAAAAAAAACAAGAAAACAAAAAACATGCCCAGACTTATCCAAAATGATGTAACAATGATGTACAACCTATAACTATCTTTCGTGTTCACATCGGCTAAAGCTATAAAAGTCTAGTCTTACGCAGCTCTTTTGACATATACATGTATTTTATTTTGTATTTGCTCAAGTTGGCTAAAATAAAATTTTAAATCCAGCTACAGATACATTATTATGAATGTTTCCAGCGCCTCAAATAATGGAAATTGAAAACTTGTCATATTAACTTCCTCTAAATGATGCGTAAACATTTGAGTACCGACTACTAATTCTACCAGTCTACAGTGATTGGGTCGTCGAGTTAGCTTATTTCATGACGGCCTTTGTATCAGCTAAGTTCTCAGCTGCTAAACGCACACTGGAAACTAGCTACTAAATAAAATAGGTTTGCCACTATCTTTGGAAATAATATGTTTGAATGTATTGCGAGACCAACTGCATCCCAAAAAGTCATTTATAGTCTACGTTATCTAGTCATTATTAGTATCAATTTGTAGAAAGTTCCTACTGGTCCCATTTGATTGGTTAATTCAAGCACAAAACAAATGGTTTTATGAGTTGACCGAAATAGTGAATGCAAAACAATGTCAAGTTCATTGAAACCAGTTAACCTACCAATTTTAGCAAAAGGTTGATAAAATCATTCTTGCACCCGCTTGGCGGTTTCTGAACTCAGCTGCTTCTACTTAGTAGGCTGGAGCATAAAATCTTTTGAACTTATTATTTGGTACATCGGAATTGAGTCGAGCTATTCAAAAGTACCTGTCAATACAGCTCTGATTACGCTTCATAAATCCATCTAGCAGAAGATATTTCAGCACAAATGATAACAGGGCTATAATGTATTCAATATGTTTTACAAATCTTGTTTTGCATTGTCTTCAACAATAATATTTTATCATATAATTTTTAAAAGGCAAAAAGTTTTCATCGCAGCACTAAGTTTTTTATTAAAAACATCCATCGAAGTTGCAGCCATTCACATAGTTTCAGTTCATATATGTAATAGGACAAATTACTCTACTGCAGCAAACTTAAACAAAACATATTTTGGTTCGTGCAGCAGACATAGGTGTCTCTCTTTCCCATTTACTGCCATTTCCAGACCGACACGACTGCTCCGCTAGAAACCCTACACGACATTAAAATCTAGTCTTCGGTAACTTTACTCTAAGAAAAACATTAAGAAAGAAATTACATGTACCCTTTTACATAACTAGGCGTACCCAATCAATTTACACAAGTCCCAAAAACCTAAATCATTATTAAAATTGAAAAAACCTTTTAAACACACAAACTATGTAATCAGAGTTCTTTTGATCTCGATTCAACTATCTAGTTCTAAATAGTTGACATGCTAAGATATCTAAAGCAATTAAAGCTTACTTTTTAATGAATGTTTTTGCTTTTTTGAGCTGAGCATAGATGACCATGCATTAAACATATTGCTGTGTTAGAATGCCCTATCAGTGAATTTTTGTAAACAAGGGAACTAAAATTCAACAGCTGTTTAAATTTTATAGTTTCTCGTCAACGTCAAAGAAGCTTTTTAGAAGCTTTTCCACTTTCATTTGCAAATTGTGTTATTTAGAAATCAATAAAAAGCTGAATGATTTACAAACTTTAGCAATCAATCATAATTTTACTTTTTTCATTCATTATTTATTGTTTTGACGTAAACTCAATGTGCTCATTTCAAAATGCTGACCTGATGAGTGTAGAATATTCTCATATGGTGAAATATTTGATAAGTCACGTTTTACTTGGTTCAGCAATCAAATATTACAAGTTGGGACTTTTTTGGTAGCTATAGTGCGCTCAAAATTTGTTGGTTGCCTTCTGTAATCGTTGTCTTTTAGTATTTGAATATGTCTTCATTGGTGCAGTTTCTCCTCTGTTGCTCTTTGTTAATAGATTGAACGATATGTATGCACACACCTGAAAAAATACACATATCTGATTTTAGTCCTTATTTTATTCTTGATACTTTACAGGGGTTTTTATATTTGTTATGTCATGTGACACTTAGAATTCCAACTATTCTGAACCAAAATCAGAGTTGGATCACTGTGCTTTATATTTCAGTAGAGCTCCTAGAACAATGGAAAATTGTTCAATCCTTAATAAGTAAATGTTTCCTGGTGAGCAACACTACACAGCATTGTTACTCAATTTATGAATCAGAATGTTTCCTCCATTTCTTTCCGTAGAGCATGGCGTCAAAGACTAGTTGCAAAAAGTTTTTAATAGTTAGGAAAATGAAATAAACTTCAGAAATATTTAGTAAAAACTATGACACAGCAAATATGTATCTATAAATACGCATATTATGCATGTAATCAAACAACTCTGTTCATGATCATAAATAATTGAAGTATGCTTATCCTATAAAAAGAAGCAGCAAGAGAGAAACTCACAAATTCTCTGATTTGTGTCATCTGAATCATATTTGATTCATTAGAAATAACTTGTTACCAACAGCTGATTGTACAGTTTAGTGTTTCATCACTGGATGAAGCAAGAATAGGAAATCCGGTGTCAAGTGTTTGTGCAGTTGTATTCATATATTGGCAAAAATGAAAGCCTGTCAAAAGTGAAGCAGTTGCTAGATAGCAGTTAAGGAAAGAGGACCAATAAGAGTTTTTTAAAGACCGCAAACCAAACTTGTTATAAGTAATCATATTTTGCTTAAGTCTGTTATCGGCACTCTGGTATATAGTTATCGGGAACAAAACTTCACCCCTTCACCCTTTTCACCCCTACCCACATCATCAATAGCAACATCATCAGTCATAAAAGCTGAGCTTACGCTTGACTGAGCACCATCTTAGCTAATCGACTTACAGGAATATCTAATAAGTATAAATAGCTGTGTGGAAAGTGAGGGGGTATAATCAATCTCTAGTTAGAAAAGGTAACTGTAAGCTGAGAGTTTTAAAATACATTATTACATGTAATTGTAAAAGTTTTATATGTTGACATTGTCTCTTACAAAGCTTCCAATGTTACAGAAGTTTTAAATCAAATACTCACTCTTCAATTATCTTTTCAGCCTAATAGCAATCTATTCAAAGATAACCTGATTAGTCTAAACACTTCAATAGCTAAAGCTAATGTACAGTGTATATGCATAATTGCTTCATATACGAATAGCAAAGACTCAAGCATTTTGAATTGGAAAATAGATAAATTTTTATAATGATCCAAAAGAACATTGGCAACAAATAATATTATACCAAAACTAAAAACCCATAAAGCTTCACTTTAGTGAATTTAGTAGAGAAAAAACCAATAAAGCTTCATTTTAGTGGATTTAGTAGGGTTTTCACAATAAAGGTTCAAATCTACTAAATATTTCATAAAATCTTAATTTATAGTCACTTTTACACGTTCAAAATCAGTTATTATTTTATTTAGTTCATTAGTATTATAGAACATTCCATATTCAAAATGATGAGTTTAAAAAGAGTAACTATTTTAAAACGCTGAATGATATGAAAAATGAATGAAAAAATTAGTTTGCTGTAATAAGTAAACATGAGCGCATCGATGACCTTTCAATGAATTCCAATTTTCAATGTTTTTCAGTTAAAAAAATCAATTTAAAAAATTACTTTTTGAACCATGAGATTTAAATTTACAATTATTACCAATAAAAAAATAAGTTGTAAAACAAAACCTCAGATGACTTTAAGGTATCGCTTTAATGCATGGGTAGTAAATTTTTTATTTATTTATAATGATATATAAATAATAATGAAAAATTTAAAAACTGAAGTTAAAATCAACCTGAAAATTTCAATAGTAAGAGTGTAAGCAATTATATTCTTGATGTAAATGGTTTCATGTTTAGGCTTGGAAATGTAGTTTCTGCATTTTGTACCAGTAAACGTTGCACTAACAATAACTTGAAAAATGTTTTGAGTTACTTCAACTATAATTATTCAGATACTTTTTGGTACAAAAGTTTCCGTATAAACGGTAGTGATGGATGATTCCTTTTCTAATCACAATCAGCTTGTCAAACGTTTGGGGTTAGGCAGCTGACTCTTTATTCATAATAGTTGTTTTACTTTACTTGTAGCTGCTTAGTTTGTTGGCTGAGTTGACCAATATTACTTCATTTCTTATTTTATTATTAGATTTATTATAATCTGATTGTCATGTTTGTGTGTACAAAAAAAACTTGCACGTCATACCTACTGTTGCCTAGCATCACAAAGAAGTGTATATTTTTCTAACTGAAACCCATTCTTTTTTTAGGTCCCAGTGTTCCCAGTCAAGTCCTAACAACAATTTATCTAATGAGAATGCCAGAGCTTTTTTATTTAAATGTCACATTTGGTACTCTTTTGTTAGGAGCCTCAATAGCGGCAACTGAAGTTTTGCAAAAAACACGGTATTGATCAGATTCAAAGTTTCTTAATTTATTTCAAAATAACTTCTTTTTACATCACCAACAAATGTTTACAGCCACTTTTCTTACAGCAAAGAACACCAAAGGATAAAGTATTATACCTAAGTGTGCCAGCTGTTGACGGTTAGGACAGCTTTGGAAGCAATGTTTACAAATAGTTTAAAGTTAACATCTTCAGTATGATACTCTGGATGCAAATGTTTAATGTGGATTTATAGTTTAATTAATAATAAACAATTCAAATTAAAGAATTGGAAATCGGAAAAAAAGATTTAGGAAATAATCTGTAAACTAAACAAAGTAACTGGTAAAAAGGCAATATGCTGAAGCAAAGTTCACGCTAAGCGGTAAAACGTTTACCATCTGGTGTTTCTAGAGTTTTTTAATTGAATATACATGTTTGGTACTGAATGTTACAGATTTTGAAAAGTTATAGGCTCTTAATACAATGATCTAAACATTGGGAGCAAAATACCATTATTCTAGCATAAATATGATAATCAATTTTTTTCCTGTCACAATTGATGACAAAAGATTTGGCAGTAAGTAAAAACTTATTGAACGGTAAAAAATAAAAAAGATTCCTGTTAATATCCAGCCACAAACTACTTGTTACATAGTCGAAACAATTTTGATTTTATTTTTTAGAACTTTCCTGTTTCATTTAAAATAAAATCTCAAAGAGACACATGGATTTGAAGCTCACCGTTGTTATAATTGGTAAGTTCTAACCTCTTTGTTTTAGCATTGCAAATTAGTTAATTAAAGAGGAGTGCAGCGATAAACTATAAAAAAGTAGTAGAGTCATTCACGCAGTAACATAGCCTTGTTGAAACGATACGTGAATTTGAATGAGAATATCTAGAGAATTATTAGGTTTGGGCTAACTTAGCAAAGCTGATAACAGCTGTTATTTCATCATCATGGGGTTAATCACAGCTGTCAATGTAATGATGTCAGTTGGTAATGGTGTCAACAACAACTGCGGAACCATATCAACAAAAGTAAGAATAGCTCTAATTTGGTAAACATGTTCATGAATGGTCAATCAAGGGCTTTGGTTCAGCTGGTGAGTCCTGTAGTTGCTGGTCAATGGCAACTCCAAAAAGTGGTCCATCTAAAGTAATTCAATTAGGTAAACCATTGGAAACATCAGGAAAAGTACTGGTTTTTGTGACTGCGTGTAAAAAAGGCTGTTGTATAACTTGGTATCAATCTCTGCTTGCATCTGCTTGAAGTTAGCCTTAAACTAAGGTTCTCAAACTTGGAGGTATTATACATGGCTAAACCATGAATCTTAAATAAACTAAAACTAACCTATTTTAAACTCATGCAATTGTGCTTTATTTTAATAGACAGTAAAATCATGATAACTGAAGAAGAATTTTCTCATAACATAAACAAATTGCCAATTTCCATATCAAACAGTGTTTGAATAATTCATTTTATAAAACGATGTATAATATAAATACGCTTTTTATTAATTCAACGAAGCTGGCTGAGATTTTTAATTTTTTTGTGTCAACAAAGTATTAAATACTTTTTCTAGCCTTTTGAAAGATACATAATCTTTGTTGAAAACACTTAGTTTTAGGCTAATAAAGTTCTTTGCACATTTTATAAAAGTTTTAAAAACTTTTGGCTAAAGTGAAAAAGCAAATTATAACAAACAACACTGGTGCATTTTGATTTGTTTTTAGATTTAATTGTGTCAAGGGCGGTGCTGAAGTTTGTTTGAAAACGGTTTATTATGGATTTTCACATTTTTCAGTTTGGTGACCTTCAGCTTCTGTTAGCTATTCAAGCATGTTTAGTTCTATCGATCTAAGTTTCCTCATATTTTGTAATGTATGATATTGTGTTTATGAAAGCTAATATATTGAAAACTGCACAAAAGGAAAATTCATCATTTCCCATAGCTTCATTTGTCATTGTTCTCAAAGCATGTGGAAAATGCCATGTTGACCGCCGCTTTCATGAATAGGTATGTTAGCTGCTGGAAATTGGGCCATATCATGCTACAACTGTGGTAACTGTGCCAAACAACAAGCCGTAAAAGCACACTGTTCCATCATAGGCAATTCAGACTCATGCTATGCAACATATGTAAAATCCACAGGAATAGGTAAGAAAGTTCGAAACACTAGTTTGATTAAAGTATACATCATTATGCTGTATTTTCTTAGCTTGTAAAAGATAAGAAAATATAGCATGAAAAGATTATACTTTCTTTTCAAAATTCTTACAGAAACAAAGTTAACTTGTTTCATATTAATTCTGGTTGTTACTCTTCATGAGCAATGAAGAATCTTTAAAAATGTTATGAGTTAGTCTCTTTATCAACAAATAAGTATTGTCTATTTACTCTTGAGCTAATAATTCTAAAATCTTTCAACTATTAATTTTATCACAATCTCCAATGGCTATAGACTCAAAATCTCAAACTAAATACTATGAAACATCCCTCCCTTTTTGTTGAAAAACCTTTGTATGAAACTTTTTATGACTTTGCAGTAAGCAAATCATGTGGAACCGCTGAACTGGATCAGTACAATATCAAGACAGGCTGCATAGAAAGCGGGGGAGTAAAAGCTTGTCGGTGTAAAACAGACTATTGCAATACCGATGCCTTGATATCAAGTTCTCCTGCTATTTCTGTCAGCTTTAGTTTATTCATGTTTATGCTGGCCGCCGTAAGATTTATTTAAAACATTGCGCCTAGTAGTAAGTAGGGCATGGTTTTAAGCCTATACTAGCTCCTTGTTCACAGTTTTATAATTTATTCAAGTTTTGATTGGTTAGTAACAACTTGCTAGCCTACAATGGTGATTATGTCTAATGTGAAATTCTTTGTAATCTCATATAATACTGAAGTTACTAATGAAACAAGCTGGACGATGAAATATCATGTTAAAAACATCTGCATGCCTATTAATAACTAACCATAATTGAGAACTAGCCATATGTGAAAACTTACTATTCAATAAATATTGTTGATGTAATACAATCCTTGTGTAGATTTCATTGATATAATAATACAAAATAATATACAACAAGATTGTTGGCTACAATTGTTGTTGACATCTACAGCATTGCATTGAACTTTTTAACTTAAGCAGCATGTTCCTAGTTATAATATGGGTCACGGGTTTCTATAACATGAAACGATGGCTAAAGGTTTAAAGGTTTGATTTCAGACACACCTTTTTGATGAAATATTGTTCATAGAAAAATTAAAAATAACAAAGCTGTGACTAAAAAACAAAGTGGACCAGTTGCAAGCAAAATATAATCTCAGAGCAATTTTGTTGGGAAAGATCATACTGATATAAAAAACGAGTAAATCAGATAATCAACAATTTACCAGAAGTAAATCACAACACCGGTGATACAAATAGAGAGTTGGAAAATGTAAGCATGCAGTTCAGACTTGAAGACAATCGATTAGGTAAGCTTTCTATAGCTAAACAAATAAAATTTGCATTCACAACTGCAGCATAGTCTTTCAGTGTTTCACTACTAAACTGAGTAGATATGATGTCAAAGTTGGGCCCACACAATGATCTATTTGGCCCCATAACAAGCGAGAAAACTCAATTTTAGAAATTTTATTTAACTTACAGACAACTAAAAACCAGGCAAAACAAAGCTGCCCATTTGAAATTACAATCTCACTTAAGTTTTCAGCTTGATCATTTAATTTCATTGTTACCTGTTTCACTTGCGTAAACAAATTCTAAGTGTGAAGAGCCTCAAAAATGAATTAGGCAGTCAATACTTCAAAATAATCTTATTGAGGAGAAGACTACATTAATAAGCAGCGGAAGTGAGCTTTATATGTAAAACTTATCACAAAAATAGCTTTGTTACATGGTGGATTCTACGAATGGACCAAACAAGTTTACCTAGTGTTTGGAGTACTCCAAACCCTTCAAATTAGCTTACTGTGAGCAAATCAGTGGGTCTTAGATAGACTTTAACAAAAGTGAAAGGTAGCTTCAAATTTGCACAAAGTAGATGGAGAATCATGTTATTAGCACTCATTTAGAAAATCTGACCGGAAACATATTTTGACTAAAAGCCAATCATCAATTCTTAAAAGCAAACAAATAAAAAACCGGCAGGGTTTAACATTAGTAGTTTTTCTGCAAAGAACATTTTCATCTATCTCGGCAGTAAAACCTAACTTGGAGTTACCTGCTCTATATTTAACATGATTTAGCGGTCTATTGCACAAAATGCGTGCTGCAAAGATTTTGTAAAAAATGTCGGAATGTTAAGGACATCCCTCCAGATTACTAATCCTAAAATTACATTCTGTTTTACCAGCTGCAAAAATATTAATCGTCAATTATTAAGGCGATAACAATTTTGATTTTACAAAAAACACCCAACTTCTATATAATGCAACTTGAATGAAGAAAAATGAAGTTTTTACACAATATTTATTTTAAACTACTTTAATGAAATTCACACGCTTGTGAAAAAAAACAATTGTTAAGAAATTAATATTTGTATCTGAAGCACACCTTGCAAAAGATGACTATTTTTAATGATACTTATTTATATATGGTAAGCATTTTGGACACATTTTCTAAAAAACTTTCTTTATTGAATGACTAGAAGTATTAAGTCAACAGCGTTTGACTCAAACAAAGTTTTTGAAAAACAGTAATTATATCTAATGTGCAGTTTTTTGTAACCCTATATAATACTTCAGTTACTAACGAAAAAAGTTAGATGCTGAATTTTTGTGTTGAAAACACCTGCATGCTCATTAACTAACATTAACTAACAGTTTTCTGCCTGTAACTACTTAATATTCAAAAAATATTGTTGATGTAACACAATATTTGTATGGAACTCAATAATATAATAATAAATCTTTATGTACAATAAGGTTGCTGGCTATTGTCGTTGATATCTACAGGCATTGCTTCAAATTTTTTTTTAAATTTACACAGTATGTTCCAAGTTATATTATGTATCATTTTTTAGTTAACAACCAAAATAATATTAGTAAACAAGCTTTCTGGTTTTTAGTTATGTTTTTAAATCAAAACTTTGGTAAGGAGATTTAAACAAAAAATGTTTGAAATAGAGGATTACATTACTCAATTCTTTATTAATTGACTAAGCTTTCTAAAGCGTGTTAAACATCATAATCTTTCACATAAAATAAAATAATTTGAAGCTGCATTTTTTCATTGACCTTGAATATACACGCAAATTCAAACAGAGATTGAAAGCCCCTAGTCTCTACCAGCTATAAAACGAGATGTAATGAGGGAATTAAGAATCTTACTACGGAAATCATAAAGACATGCGATAAGGTAATTAACTGACAGTTTTTTGTTTTACGGTTGACTGTTTTAAGATGTTTGAAGCTGCTGATTCAAGACTATCTCTCTTACATTCTATTAAATAACTTTTAGTATGGTATTTTCAAACATTGCACAAAATTTTAAACCTGATGAACTTTATGTGCGATGTGCAAGCGAATTTGTGGTTACCGTCAAATGCTAACCAGTAACTGCAGTACTAATAAGCTGCCAGTAGGACCAAGGTATTGAAAACTTTACTACTAAAGCAATCGATGACTTTAAAATCAGATCATTATAATTTATAATGTCTAAAAGCTAAACAAACTTTGCATCTTTAAACAAGGTTTTACACAGCCAATCTAAGGCTATGAAATATCTAGTTGAGACGACATAAGCTTTTCAAATAGAGGTCAGACAAAAGTGTATATTTTAGTCAGATAACAAAAACATAAAGTTTAAAAGACTTGATTTTAGTGGCTTTTTTGTGCAAAGCTCAGAATTTTAACTTGCCGTGAATCTGTCATTGTAAGTAAATTTTGCATTCAATGACAGCTAATTTTCTTTTAACTTCTACATGAGATTTATCTAAAGTTCTTACAATCAGACTTGCAATCATTATATATCTGTATATGGCACAGATAAGGTATTAGGTATAAGTTATCCAGAAATAGACATGGTAAGCAAAAATAGCACAGTACACATAAGTAAACAAACACGTTCATTTGAAAGTTATAATGGTAAATGTTTGTGTTGAATATGTAATATGATTAAAAGTAGATTTTCTGTGCAAAAAACAATTTATTACCTATTTATTGCCCTGGCATTTATCTAGTAGGCATATACGTATACATGTAAATATGTTTAGATATGTATATGCGTATACACATTGATATATTTAAGTATATCAATAGAAACACAATGTATACATTAATATATATTTATGTATTTAGGAGTATATACATGTGGGTAGTATATATGTTATATATTTATGTATATATATACACGCACCCCATATACATATATATATATATATATATATATATATATATAAATTGATTCCTCACCCCGGTTAACCTATATGGGTGGTAGTTTCTGCTCTAACTCGGGTCTCCTACCAGAGACCTGGGAGTTTGAGCACTCGCCTCAAGATCTTAGCTGTTCCCAATAGCGCACTTTTCTGCAACTCACCTGAGTTGATTGCTGTTGGTATTTTGGCAAGCCACATTTTATGCGCCGGTGTTATTGTGCCCAGTGCCCCAATGACTACTGGGATTACAGTTGTTCTTACATCCCAGCATTTTTCACTCTCTTCTTCAAGAGAGAGATATTTCTCTACCTTTTCTTTTTCTTTGCTGTCTATATTGTAGTCATTGGGTACTGCTATATCTATTATAGTAGCTCTCTTGTTCTCCTGGTCCACCACCACTATATCTGGTTGGTTTATTAGGACATGCTTGTCAGTCCGGATGTAGAAGTCCTAGAGGATCTTAGCGCGATCATTTTCATTGACTTTACTAGAAGTTTTCTACCAGTGTTGTGGTTTATTAAGGCCATACTCGTCACATAGACTTCTATACACAACACCTGGGACATGATTATGCCGCTCAGTGTATGCATTTCCTGCTAGCTGCTTGCATCCACTGATGATGTGTTGGATGGTCTCAGGTGCATCTTTGCACAGTCTGAATCTAGGATCGTCTCTAGTGTGATAGATTTTTGTTTGGAGTTGCCTTGTTGGGAGCACTTGCTCCTGGGCTGCCATGATTAGCGACTCTGTATTGGCCATTAGGTTTCCTTTGTTCAGCCACATATATGTCTGGTGAAGATTGCCAACCTTAGATATTTGTCGGTGGTAAGCACCATGAAGAGGTTTCGTGTGCCAGTCAATTTCCTCATCATCAGGGCAAAGGTCCATTGTAAGAGCAGCCGATTGAAAGTCAGCTAGCAACTTATCTGAAGTGGCCATAGAGGCTGCATAGGCTTTGATGCTTTGCTCTTTCTCCTTCACTGTCTGCTGTACACTTTTGAGTCCCCTACCGCCATCTTTCCTATCAAGATACAATCTAGTAGTATCAGATTTTGGGTGGAGTGCTCCATACATGGCCAGCAGTTTACGAGTTGCTATATCTGTTTTCTTGATGGCTTCCTCAGTCCACTTTATTATGCCTGCTGGATATCTTATTACTGGCAGTGCGTAGGTATTTATTGCCATGACTTGGTTCTTGGCATTGAGCTGGTTCCGTAAGACCTGCCAAAGGCGTTTCTTGTATTCAGTAATGGCTTTGTGACGTACCTCAGCTTCGTGGTTGATGTTGCTTATATATATATGTATATATATATATATATATATATAAAATTGAAAAGATCTTATAAAATGGTAAAATGAGTTTATTATTTAAAGTTTCATGCTATTAGCGTTTGATAAAATATCTTTTTATAGTGTATAAATCATAGCGCTAATGCAATCGTTAGGTTTTACCAAAGAAATTAAAATCAATCTTAAATGACAATAAAACAATCTGTGTTGGTAAAATTTATCTTTAAAATTGAAGAGATCTTATAAAATGGTAAAATGAGTTTATTACTTAAAGTTTCATGTTTAAAACAATCCCCAGGTCTAATGATGGTGATTGGGTATCGTATCATTTATATACAAACTGGTGCTATTTAAATGTTACTAAGTAGGTACTTAGCTTTATTTCTACAAGCTGAAACCAGGCCGTTTCTTCCAGCCACCAAGATGATACACTAAACCTCAGAACGGGCCACCATTCACCATTCATGACGGAAAACAATCAACCAAAGTATGTCAACAGACTCTCCAACCATCCACCAAGCATCATTGAGAACATCCCGGCATCAGTAAACAAATGCCTAAACACGATATCGTCCAATAAAGAGATCATTGACAAAGCCAAATGCCCATGCAAAGAAGCACTAAGAACCAGCGGATACAATTACACCCTGCAATACAAACCACCCAAGGATAACACCCGGTCAAGAAAAACACAGCAGCAGAGAAAAATAATGTCGTTTAACCCGCCATTCAGCAAAAAGTATCGACCATAATTCGAATAGAGTTCATTAAAATAATGTAATACGTGAAGAATGTCCAGCTACCAGCGAACTACACAAGATCCTCAACACTAATACAGTAAAATTGAGCTACTGCTGCATGAAAAATGTCAAAGGTATCATAAAAAAACACAAGGCAGCTATTATCAACAGCAAACGAAGCCACCAGAATGAATGACTACGCAACTGTAGAAGGCCAGAAGAGTGCCCGCTAGAAGGGAAGTGCTAAACTAAAGGAATAATATATCAGGCAACAGTAGCTGCAATGGGAATTAACGCTAAACAGACATACATTGGACTAGCAAACACTACATTCAAACAATGATACAGTAACCATACAGCTTCCTTTAATCACTGAGATAAAAATCACAAACAGAACTGAGCAACTTAATATGGGAGCTAAAGGACAAACAGGCAAACTACTCTATAAAATGGCAAAATATATCAAAAGCCAAACCATTCGACGTAGCAAAGAATTACTGCATTATGTATCGCTGAGAAGTAATACGTAATACATTTGCCAGAAATGGCTAGCCTGAATGAAAGAAACGGCCTGGTTTCAGCTTGTAGACATAAAGCTAAATACCTACTTAGTAACATTTAAATCGCACCAGTTTGTATGTAAGTGATATGATACTCAATCACCATCATTAGATCTGGGGATTGTTTAAACATGAAACTTAAGTTCTAAAATAAATCATTTTACTCTGTTATAAGATCTGTTCAATTTTACAGATGGCTCAGCATATGCTTCGTGCACTCTACAGCTCTTGCTGGTACCAAAAGTATATATATATTTTTTTTTTTTTTTTTGTTTTTGTTTATATATATATATATTCATATATATATATATATATAAATAAATATATATATATACATATATATGTGTATATATATAAATATATATATACTTATATATATATTCATATATACATGTATATATATATATATGTACTTATATATAGGCTTATGTATATACATATATATACGTATATACATATATATATATTTATATATACATATATGTATATATATATAAATATATATACATATATGTATATATATCTATGAATATATATATATATATATATATATATATATATATACTTACAATAAAGTATAGGCTAAAAGTCAGCATAAAGTACTCGATATTAAAGTAGAGCTTACTATAAATTTGGTAAGAAATTTATTACAATTTGACTAAGCAAAAAATTACTAAAAGTTTCATATTACACAAAAGGTGTGTAACACTCATCAGATAAAATGCTTAGTGAGGACTATACACAAGATTCTGCATTAGCTGGTAAGCTGAAATAAAAGCTCAGGTATTAAAAGCTAGATGGAAGGGTCTATTACGTAATGCATTTTCGTAAAAGATGTTTCTTAGAATGTCTACACTTAGAAATTAGTTCACTACAATTGTTTAGAGTTGCCTTCTCAGGTCTGTAAATGATGAAATATTTTTCTAATGTACATAATTTGCAATTTCCACTGCTTTTAGAGTATGGCTTGGCGTGTGATAAAATCTTCCAGGCTATGTTGTAGTCAATGCTGCTTTCTTTGAATTCCCATATGTAGCTGCTTAGCTCGGTAGAGTAGCGTTTAGAAATGTCCTTGAATGTCGATTTGTGAAGGTTATATCTAGTTTTGAAGCTGTTTTCGGTTAGCCCTACATATGTGGCTACAGGTTTTTTGTTATTGGTAGTTGTTACGCTTGCTTGGTATATCACTAATTTTGCTAGGCAATTGTCTGGTAACGGGCAGGTGTTCTTATTCCTGCAATTGCAGCCAGGATTAGTTGTTTCTTGGTGGTTCAGTGATAGTAGCTTCTGATTGTGAGAGTTGATAGCCTGTTTCACATCGTTTATGCAGCTATAGCTTAATTTTATAATATTTCTGTTAAAGATTTTGTGTAGCTTGTAGTCAGTAGAAAATTCTTCATCAATTAATTTAAAGAAAGTTTTCCCGATATTAGTGTGTACGGTGTTGCTGTAAGGGGGGTTATACCAGATTGTATTTCTCTTTCTTTGTCTATTTCTAGCCTTTAGTGGTGTAGCTTTAGGTGAAGAGAATTCTAGCTTGTGTTGGTATCCGCTTTTTTCTAAGGTTTCCTAATAAATAGAGGCAGCTTTGCTGAAGGCAGATAGAAATGCCTTCAGCAAAGCTGAAGGCATTTCCATCATGGCCGTCACCAAACCCTTGCAACGAAATCCTATCAACAAATTTAACTATTTTTCAGTAAAGTCGTTTAACTATAATAATAATACAAAATGCATATAAATCTATTTAAATATGTTACCAAGCTTTTGAAAGGTTGACGCAAATTCCTAAAACTAACCCATCTAATCGGATTATACCTAAATAGACAGATTTATTAGGACGAAAATCGTCACAAAACGCTTGAAAAGCTTCGTTTAATAAAAGTTAAGACCGGAAATTGAAACGCCGAGCGACAGAGAATAGAACGATAAAGTCTTGCCACAAACCGCCACAAAACGCTTGAACAGCGTGGTTTATTAATAGTTTCGACTGACCTACGAACTGCCAATAAAGTCGTGCGACAGATAGTAGAACTGTTTACTGTGTACTGTTTAGCAACTGTTTGAGGCGTAGACCGATTTACAGGTACGAAAATGTGGTACACCGTTTATCAGCTTACGTTTTTGTCCAATTACTGAAGGCTTTTCAAATTATCTAGAACATCAGCCAGATTTCTTTACACCTTATCTACAAGGTAGGGTGTTACTACAACGCCCTTTTATGACAAGAATATTTCTTTATTTCACTCCAGTTTGCATAAAACTTCCAGACGCGTAAATGCCAACGCTTGCTCTCTGTTACATATCGCTGTCAAAACCATTCTACATTCATCACAACACAGCCAACTTTCAAACTGTATATTACACATCAGTTTGCCGTTTAACTTTTAATATTGCATTTCAGAGATATAATAAACATATTTCTTTATTGTTGGCATTGTTGTTGTTAGTTAAATTACGTACAGTAGGTTAGGTCCACAGCTTGAATTAATATTTGTTTTATTATTGTAAAACAAGTTTGAGATAGTTAAATATTTATTTTATTAATATTTATTTCTGTTACATATCGTTGTCAAAACTGTTCTGCATTCAACACAACCTACTTTCAAACTGTATATTACAATATATTTTACTTGTAATATTGCATTTCAGAGCTAAAATAAACATATTTCATTATTGCTGTTGTTAGTTAAATTACGTACAGTAGTTTAGGTCTACAGCTTGAATTAATATTTATTTTAACCAACAAACAACTTTCAAATTGTATATTACACGGCAGCTTGCCATTTTACTTTCAATATTGCATTTCAATATAATAAGAGATTTAATAAACATATTTCATTATTGCTGTTGTCAGTTAAATTACATACAGTAGGTTAGGTCTACGGCTTGAATTAATGTTTATTTTATTATTGTAAAACATAAGTTTGAGATAGTTAAATATTTATTTTATTAATATTTATTTCTGTCACATATCGCTGTCAAAACCGTTCTACATTCAACACAACCAACTTTCAAACTGTATATTACAATATATTTTACTTTTAACATTGCATTTCAGATATATAATAAACATATTTGATTATTGCTGTTGTTAGTTTAATTACTTACAGTAATTTAGGTCTACAGCTTGAATTAATATTTATTTTAACCAACAAACAACTTTCAAATTGTATATTACACGGCAGCTTGCCATTTACGTTTAATATTGCATTTCAATATAATAAGAGATATAATAAACATATATCATTATTGCTGTTGTTATTTAAATTACGTACAGTAGTTTAGGTCTACAGCTTGAATTAATATTTATTTTATTATTGTAAAACATAAGTTTGAAATAGTTAATTATTTAATTATTAAATATTTATTTCTGTTACATTTCTGTTATTTCTGTTGCGCCTTTTTAGAGTCGTGCTACCTCAAATTTATTTTATATCATCTCAAACAAGTCTCATTTACATTATACTCTGTCAATTTCTGCTAAGAACTACTTTTTCGACAACCAACAGTACCCTCTATTTTTTCCATTACTACTTTGGTCGTGGGCTGTATGACAGTGGAATTTCTAGTTAACATAATTCTTGATACATCATGCTTGCAGATATTATATTAAATTGATAATCTTGTAATGATCTTGTTATGTAAAACCCAATTATGCTATATTGTTGTTTTTTATATTTCTGCCATGTATCTTTTTACTTTAAATTGAGGTATGTGGAATTTTTTATGAGACATAGACCACAACCAAAAACAGTTTCATTGACCTCAACTGTCAAGAGTAAAAAAAGAAGAAGAAAAGGAAAGAGAGAAAAAGGGAGAGAAAGCAAGAAAGAGAGAAAGAGAGAGGGGAGAGTAAGAAAAAGAGAGAGAGAGAAAAAGAGAACGAGAGAGAGAGAGAAAGAGAGAAAGAGAGAAAGAGAGAAAGAAAAAGAGAAACAGAAAAGGAAAGATAGCGAAAGAAAGGAAAAGAGGGAAAGAGAGAGAGAGAAAAAAGAGAGAAAGAGAAAGAAAAAGAGAGAAAAAGAGAGGGTAGAGCCAGACAAAGCCAGACGACTAGCGGTCTGTGACATTGTTTATTTGCAAACTAAAGTGAGCTTTTTCATGTTTGAAGAACATTGATTTCTCTTTCTAAAAAACCAGCAGCACACAAAAAGCAAAGAACTTTAACAATATTTTAGTCTTTTTTTCTTGTTCTTGTTTCTTGTTAACTATATAGAGATTTTGCTTAAAGTTGAAATTGTAGAAGTACTTGACTATGGTTCAGTTTCTGTGTTTGCATTATTTGGTGAGTTGTTGGGATAATGGCAAGTTTTTGCTCTCATATACATGTAATTTGTTGTTATTTTTATCAAGATTTAGTCATGTCTTTGGGCGTAATATGTAGAATATTTTAGCAAAGTTAATTTTCCACTGAAAGTAGAATTCCTCAGAGTATAATTACATGTAGTTAAGCTACTGAAAAGCAGCTTAGTTTTGCATAGGCCCAAATTTTCTAAATGAATTTGTCTTTGCTTTGCGAGAAAGTTGTGAATATACTTTGCTACTGTTGAGCTTTTTGTTTGGAACTTTTTTAGTTTCCTTAAAATAGTTTAGTTCATAAGCTACAGTAGGTGACACAGTTTGTTAGGATTATATTTCAGTTTTTAGTAAAACTTAAGCCGAAGGTTAGCAGCCATACCAATTTAATCCAAGTGGAACTTACTAATTAAACTTAATAAAGATCTTTGATGTACTGCTAAAATTAGTTTACTACAATTGTTCTCAGGGTTAATTTATAGCAATTGTCCATAGCATGAACTTTATAAACTGTTGCTCGACTCTAAAGATGTTTTTTTGCATTTTTTTTATATAGATGGCCACTTATTGTAGAATTAAAAATTTCTAATATTTTTTTTCAAGTTGTCATGTACAACCGTTGAATTTTAAAACTTAATTTTTTCTAAGTCATTATGGTAAAGTAGCTTAATTTTAGTATCTTGAGCAAATTATTTGCATCAGTTTCATTTCAGGTGTGAATCATGCAAGTACATGTAATAGTCTTTGTCCAGTTCAAAAGATCTGACAGTAACTAAAAAGTTATCCATGGTTACAAAATTTAACCATGTAATTACCACCTGGTTTCCAATTTAAATACTACAACACTCTATATCTTTTTTGCCAAGCAGCTACTCAACAACACTATCTTGCTGCAGTCACAAACTGCTATAACTACTGCGCCTTCATTATGCACAATTCAGTTTGTTTACAAGCTAATTTGCTGAGAAGCTTTTTTGTGCGCATTAAAACTCCCTGTTTCAATAACAAATAAACGAATGCCATTGTAAAGCTACATTCTTTGATCACAGTTTGTCTGCAAAAATTACAAATATAACCGTTTATTAAGTAAATGCAATATGTACAAAACATAATATGATATAACATAATAGAATGTTTACAAAATATCAAAAATATTTCTGAGTAAAAACTTTTGGAAACAAGACACAGTAAAAAATACTGCCAGTTGCGGTAAAGCTGCTATTGGGAAGTAAAAGTGCGAAGTTTTTTGAGAAGTTTGGCATCAAAGTTGCGACTTACAGTAATTTGCCAATTTAACCCATAGAGGTATCCACTTCAGTACATCCCTAGTCAAATAAACACTTTAGCATGTCTTTTTAGAAAGTTTTTTAAGCTCGACGCTAACTTTTAGCGCTTTATTAGGTATCAGCAGAGCGTAGTACGAAAACTCAGGATCTCTCTCTTCAATCATACACTTGGAGTACTTCACACTGATAGCAATAAACTGCAGTAGAAATGTCATAGCAAATATTTTGCCGACACATGAACGGATGCCTGTTTCTCCAAACGGGATCCACGAGAGATCAGATCCTACATTCTCCCAGCGGTCAGGGTTAAACTCGGAGTGAAAATCAAAGTTTTCTTCTGCACTGTGGTTATCACGAATGCTGTATATGAGTGTCCAACCAGCAGGTATTTGGTATCCCTGTCAATAAACAAAACTTATACAAAGGAAAAAAAAGCAAGTCATTTGTTAGTACACTCATTTATCATATTGATCACTAACTGTAAAAAAACCTTAAGTAACATCTGTCCAAATGTTCATAGAATTAAGTCAGTTCAATTTAATTCCAGCAAAATTGTATTGGCTGCAATCCGTATATCATTTTTCCTATAGAGGTAACACTTACCTAATTCGTCTATAGCAAAGCAGTTTATTCAATGTTTATTAAATGTAATGTGGCGATTTGAGCACATTTTCTGTTGTACTGTCTAAAGTGTTCTCACTGGCTAGCAAAGTTTTACACTGAGGTTTTTTCATGATTTCTCTTTTTTCTAAATCTGCTTATTATATTACTGTCCACATTTAATTCATTATTATTTTGACTTTTAGTAAATGTATTTTTATTAGCAATAAAATGATTTTTATAGTTGTTGTTTTAAAACACGTCTTTAGCTTATAGCCAAACCAAATTATAATTCATGGATTTCAGGTTTTTAGCATACCAAATTTCAATCAATCTTACTTCACTGGTAGCTCCTTATAGTTAAGTAAAACAAAAACATTTATCAAACCTTTTGGCTCTCAGTTAAAACAGGTTCAGATTTCTCTCAAAACAATATAACCACAAAGTTGAGTTTAATCTCATAAGTTGTCTTGAGCTGAAACTTACACTTGAGCTCGCATTGTAGAACTGAATAAAATGGACATAGGAAACTAACTGAAAATAAACATTCCATAAACATTATTGCAACAAACGAATTGATTAGAGTTTTTATTGTATGCT
The DNA here is from genome assembly GCF_963576615.1 of Watersipora subatra. Classification (NCBI taxonomy): domain Eukaryota; kingdom Metazoa; phylum Bryozoa; class Gymnolaemata; order Cheilostomatida; family Watersiporidae; genus Watersipora; species Watersipora subatra. Next base: position 45,678,345 of record NC_088717.1, read on the forward strand.
CACCTCCAACTCAAATGTTTTAATAACTTATCTAAAACCTCCTCCAAAAGGGAGAGAGATTCTTAAAATTTCCTTGCAAACTTGTTGATGGTTTGTTAGGTCTTTGAGGTTTTCTAATGTGAGACGAGCTTGAGGCTCCATTAATCTGGCACTTTCCAACTCATTCACTAGCTTCGCGGCAACCTCGGGGTGTTTAGCCAAATGCACCACAGTTGAACAGCACAGGCTGGGCAGTCCTTAAAAAATTGTAATAAACCTGAAACCAACTTGAATTGCTCATTTAAAATAACTGCAGGTATTTTCTAACTGCTCGTTGAGAAGGTTTTAAACAGCTGGGATTAAAGGTAGAGCAAAATAAATGCATGTGCTAAATCTTTGACCTTTGTGCTTTTACTCAGGTATTTGTATACTTAAGTCGCTCAAAAATGTACCAGACCTTCTCCGGCTATTAATCATTGAGTATGGGCAAAATATTTGCTTGTTTTTGCTAGTTGCTCAGCTGCTGAACAGGCCCGCAGATTGCTGTTACTATAATATGTTCATAAAATTTTTTACTCAGAATCTTTTAGCAAAACTTCTTTTAAGTATTAACATTAAATTTCCACAGACGTGACTTGAAAATTGTTAATTTAACAGCCTTGAAATCAGCAAAACTTTAAACAGAATACTGGTGATATTTGAAACTAATTCCATTATGTCAAAGTGAGTATCTTTCACACATAACATCAAAAAATGCAAAAATAGTTGCCAACATATTATTTAACGAGTTTGCAATGCTGGTTTAGGAAAAATAGAAAACACAAAAATTTGCTTAAAATTTTAACTGCGATGAATTAATTACTTGTTTAAATATTTTGGTTTCCTATCAAACAAATCACATCAATTAAAAATGTTTGGCTTACTAACCCAATGCTCATCAAAATTATTTAAATAATTTAGTCACTAACTGAACCAAAAAATATTAAGAGCAGTGTATAGAAACTCATAATTAATAAACAATTTCTTAAAGGTTAATAAATGGAGCTAATGTGAAAAATTTAAGATAATAAAAATCATTGTTATCTATTATAACAAAACTAGCATACAGTGTTTAAAATTAATAATTAGTATTTTTAATTGTTTTTAATAAATAGCTCATCCTAACCTCAAACAATTTTTATCAATTTCATCAGATCGATTTTCCAAGACAAACAATAGCTAACAAGGATAGTCTTGAGAAGTACTTGGTAAAGTTTAATAAAACTCACCGTTCTCTGATGCAAAAATGCTTTCAATTACACTGTCTTCTATCTCAATTGTACTCATTACTCCCGACTCAGCTAAAGACATAAGCATTGACAGTATGCAGTCTTCTTCTTGCGAACAACCTTAGCTTTTTTGTTGAAGTATTTCATGAACCACACTCTGCACTTTTCTTCTGGCTGTCATTGCCTGCAAATAGACCAATAATATTATTATCTTTGATGCAAACCAGAAAAAGGATGAAAGTCAGTTTGGATGTTTTGCTGTTGATAGACTACTGCTGGCCTCCTGACCTAAAAAAACTGGTTTTAATGAAATAATTACATGCACATCGATCTGATAAGTTGATAAAATGATTACAAAAATATGCCAAGTACCTACTGTAACTAAACTAATTTTTTTGTAGTTTTGTGTTGATACTATCTTTTTTCTAAAAAAACAAATGGTGAAATTTACAAAAGCCTACTGAGCTTAATTTTACTATAGTAGGAGTCAAGGCTATGCGTTTGTTCGCTCAAAGCCACAATAATAGCTTTAGAAAGAAAGATCACACTGGAGAGGCATCAAAGCAGATATTCAGATTCCCTTCCAACTGCTACTATATAAACCACTGTACAATTTATCACGTCAATGAACAAATGTGCACATGGTTATTATGCATGATAATCTCTTCTGGCATACAAGGCTGCCAGCGTACTATTTACACCAATTTCAATGCTCAAATATTTTCAAGTCAATGACCTATGCCATACAAATTTATTTCAAGGTATAACATTGAATTTGTATTAAAAATTAAAATTCATGTTTTGTTAAGCAAGCTCAAAAAAAGATTTAAAAGCAAATGTATCTTTGTTACAAAAACACTATTTTAAAAAAGGCTTGTCTCTAAATTTCTTCAGAAAAGCCTAAAAATACGCCTAGCTGACCAAAAACTATGCAATATTTTTGACATAATAATAGCCAGAAGAAAAATTATGCAATATTTTTGGCAATGCAGATAAGATGCAAATAGGTGAGTTTGGCTCATTTAAAAATATAATTTAAAGAAGTTAAAAATAGAAATATATGTACCTTATGAAATCCAGATCCGAGAAGTGGTATTTGAAGAGTGAACAAGTTATCTACCATAACAGCTACATTAGACATAACTGCTTCCTCATTGTCTTTAGACAATTGACTCAATCCAAGTAAAGTCTTGGTAGAAGCCTAAACAACAAATGAAAACAATATACATATACAGTTTCCTATTTGCAGTTTGATTCTAGGTGATAGCCTAAAATATACAGGAGCAAACTTATTTTTAAAGATCAGTTTATAAATATATTTGACTGTAAAATTAAAATTATTAGGAAATTAAAAGAAAGTGGTATGATTATAAAGCAGTGATTAATTGTTCTGGTACTTCATATTTTGTTTGATAATTATCTATCTTGCATAATTTTCTATAGCAAAAACCTAATTATAATACAGAGGAAATGAGAATAACCTCAATAAAAATTAAAACTTCATTTTATTTGACTTTAATTATTACTTAATTACTGGAGCTCAACTGGAATAGCCAACCAAATGTGATATTTCTTTGAAATGTTTTCCCAACATATCTTTGTAAGGAAAAAGCAATAGAATCCTAAACTAACATACAAATGCTAATTATAGTAAAAGTTTTATATCTATATATATATATATATAGCTTTTAAAGCAATCTTTTGGTTTTCTTTTAGTCGGTCCAGCTATGGCTATTATTAGAAATTTGGAATAAAGTATCCGTACCGAATATTTGATTTAAGACTTTCCGGTTCACCTATTCGATGTATACCGATTTGGTCACATAAATTGATAGACTAGCTACGCCATATATGTCGCTATCTGGGAGAAAATACCATGACACAGTCATGGTATTTGACTCATAGCGTGCCGTCATTAAAAGCCTTAGCTATTTATAGTAAAATTACTGAAACTTTCCGTTGGCATTGTGCCTGGCTATTAGCAAGTGGCAGGCAACTCTCATTACTTCTCATTGTTTATGAGCTGATTTTAATACCTGGGCAACGCCGATAAGCAGAGCTAGTCTTACATATACTCTACCTGAAGGGAAAGCTGCTTGAACTCTTTTAAAATGTCAGAAACTTCTCCTCTGGCGCAGGCTTGATCTACCCACTCTTTTATCATAGTCTCAAAGACAACGCTGTAACCTGAAATAAAGCCACAATATAGAATATACCATTTGTTGCTATAAATGCTTTACTTTACTCTAGTAATAACTACTCATTAAATTTTAATAGTTATTTGAAACACTGTTCGCGTTAAACTTCAGTGAACGAAGTTTTGCCAAAAATTTTAAATTTGCGAAAGCTTTTAAAATAAATTTTCTGCCCGATTTTCTTAACCAGAAGAAAGATAGTAATGCGTTTAAATTTAAAATAGTATTTAAATGTGTAGCATTTTAGAATTTATTATCATGCTAAAGGCTTAGTATGCAGTAAGCTTCTGAGTAAATTTTTTAAATTTTATTTTTTTGAAATTACATTTCTCTGCTTGTAAATTAAGAAAAAAATATATAAATACTGTTACTGAAAAAAGCAGGTTTTTACAAAAGTGATTTTTGATTTTGTACATTTATAACTGGCATCATTTAAATGCTTGGCCAAAACATAAGCTCATTTATGATATTTGCATGTCTTGGTTGCAAAATCATAAAATTTTTCTAAACCATGTTATTAGGTTACAGCAAGTTTGATAAGTTATTGATTTTTTGTTTTAATATAACCTTAACTAAAACTGAAGAGAAAAAAAAATATATATAATCAATAGAAAAGACTATAACCTCAGATAAAACACTTTATTACTATTAGTTTCATGCTTGGAAAAAGCAATCTTCAGTATATCTTCCTAGCAAACCAACCAGATATAGTGATGGTGGACAAGGAGAACAAGAGGGCTACTATAATAGATATAGCAGTACCCAATGACTACAATATAGCCAGCAAAGGAAAATAAAATTTGGATAAATATCTCCCTCTCAGAGAAGAAATGGAAAATGCTGGGATGTAAAAACAACTGTAATTTCGGTAGTCATCGGGGCACTGGGCGCAATAACAACGGTGCATAATATGTGGCATGCCCAGATACTGAGAGCAATCAACTCAGGTGAGTTGCAGAAAAGCGTGCAACTGTGAACAGCTAAGATCTTGAGGCGAGTGCTCAAACTCCCAGGTCTTTGGTAGGAGACACGAGTTAGAGCAGAAATTACCACTCATAGTGAGGAACCACCCGGGGTGAGGATACAAATTATATATATTATATATTAGTATACTATATTAATATATATTATATATTATTATATTATATTAATATATATATATATTAACTTTTTAGCATACCTAATTCAGACCAGTTTTACTACCTTGAACAGCCTTTGAAGTAAAAGCCTTGCTAATACGTGCTCGTCTGATTGCATGATCTCTTCGACTTGAAGCCCCTAATGAATGTCTTCCAATAATTTCCATTGTAGACTCCGGCAGACTCGTAGTGACAAGTAGCTCTTCATTCCTTAGTACCTAAAGAAAAGTGTTTGCCCCTCAGAAATACATTATTTCCAAACTATGTCAGAAACATAAATTCACTCAAACTGATATAAATGCTGCCTATGTAAGAATTTCGGATTTAATTTACCAAAAATCATGTTTGTCTCAGGAATATTGTCCTTTGCATACAAATTCGAAACTTAATTGATTATTCAGTGCTAACAAATCATACACTTTATCTTGGCAGTTGATTTTAGAAAATCAGCTGAACTTTTATTATTTTTTACTTTTAGTAAGTTGCTTACCGCTTTAAAAATATTAAACAGGGAATATTTGGAAGGTTAAACTAAAATGAAATAAAAATTTAATGTCCACGCCTGTTACATGTACCACGCATTCATACTGGCTGTGCATTGAAGCAGTACTGCTAACTAATAAAATTTTGGCATTCTTGTGATGAAAGCCTACAAAAAGTGCCGAAAAATCTTTGAGAATCATGCTAAGCAGGCTTAAAAGTATAAATTAATTTAGCATGTTAACTGCAATAGAATTTGCACTGTCAATAAATTTTCAATTGTTCTTAAACTAAGTTTTTATTAGAATTTTGGCACAATTTTGCCATATTTCGGGAAGCACGCTAATTTAGAAAATACATATTTATAATTTTATCAAAGCCCATGAAATGAGGCATTTTTTTACCAATATACGAATTATTCAAAAAAATATTTTAGGGGTTGTTCTTTATTGTACATTTTCAGTTGCATAAGAAGATAAGAAGCAATATTCATAGCTTTAAAATTTTTGATTTGTTATATAACTTGCCATTTGAAACTATTTTTTAGAAAAAAACAGAAATTTCACACTCTGCATAAACATGTTGCTTAAAATCAAAATGAGCACAATACCAGGAACCTATAAATCAATTAACTGATGTCAACTTCAAAGTTATTTTTGAAACACTAAAATATTGAGCTTGCATGATATTAATTGGTACATCATCAGGGTTGTGATATGATCATTTCTTCATCATGGTGCAAAGTTTACCAAAGCAATAATTTGCTTTTGCTTGGCCAGAAATATATATTAAAGCAACCTACGCATGTATACTCTCTGCCCTGCAAAAAATATATTAACAGGCTGGTTTTATTTAATTTTATACTTTCCTATTTTTAAGCCATATAAAATAATTTTGCGCTTTGAACTAAACACATTATACTATTTATTGGTTCACATTTTGACAGGTTCAGACTCATCTCAGATAAGCAGCAAAGCTACAAATAAAAGACAATATTTGCCAAAAGAGTGCATTTACCAGACATAACTATTACATCTTACCTTTTGAATGTTCTCAGTACCCCACACTCTGATGATCGGTTTCCCCATTAGATGTGTCTTATATATATGGCCATACGCTTTTCTTCTGTTGCAATAAAATTTCCAGCCCTGATTAAGCAAAGAAAACAATTAAAAAATAATTCTTAACCAACAATTTGATAAATTTCATGTAATGATCTTCTTGAGATGACAAGTTGGTTTTTTATAGGTTGAAAATATTAAGATAAAAAAACTTGAGTTATTTTTACAGCCTGGACCAATGTTAAGCACAGTTATTAAAAAGATAACTATACACAGAAGATTTTAATATTGTTTTGCTTGAGATTTGGCTTTGTAGCCTATGATTAGTTTGAGTAGATGGTGACTTTTATTTCATTCACTATTAACTTTTGATCAACTTGAAGTAAAGTTTAAATATTTTACAGAACAAGTTTTCCAAAAATTATTGTTTTTAGCTCTGCTCAACTACGCTTAAAAGATGCTCAAAACAACTGAACACATGTACACACCCGTTTAACAACAAATTTAATTGCAATCAATATTGTGAAAGACCTTATTTGTCTCTAAATTCTTCAAACTTTTCAATGAATGAACTTCATTATTTTTTGATTTTACTCATAAAAAATAGAGGTTTTGCACACTGCGGGCTCATCCAAAAACAAAATTTGTTTCAGATCTAATTCTTAATGCATGGAATAACCAACGAAGGTCAACATGACGAATGGAAAAGAAAGTTGTTTTTTGTGTAGGGCTAAGTTGTAGCGTTTCATCACAACATGTAACAAAATCAATTGTTCAAACCAAATATCTTATTCTCATTTCCACCATCAAAGCTTATTTTGCAACACTTGTAAGCACTAACATCCAATATGTTTATTGTATAGAAACAAAATTGAAACTGACCCTTAACAAATACTGATATACCAATGAATAGTTGATTGTGTTGTTTGTTATAACTTGCCTGATACATCATCTGAATGGTTTCACCAACAAATGGAAATCCAACAGACCCTGGAGGTAGAGGCAAGTTGCTATTCTTGTCTTTTAAGCTTTTTATATACGCCTTCCATAGAGTTACACAGAACATCCATAGAGCAAATGGACATAGTATAGCGCAAAGTGTTTCTGTCAGCATTGTACTATTCTGAAAAAAACAGCATCGACCAACATAAGTAAATATGTGCATGCCTAGAACAATGTTTCAACATTTAACCAATGATAGTTTTCAATAAATTGTTAAATTAAGGTTTTAGGCACAAAGAGGGCAGAGTTAGGTGTAGAGTATTAAACCACAGTTTAGCAAATAAAATTTACTGTAACCGTGATTTCAGAGCCAAAGATTAGTCCATTAGGAGCCTTTCATTATTACAATTGTAACAGGCTTGTACCATATTAAATGGTGTGTAACCAAAATGTTATGTAGAAAAGAGATTTTACAGATTGCGCGATATGACTTGCTTTTATTGCATACGTTTCTCGGTTTCATATTCAGTTGCATAATTAGGGTGTCTCAAGTTTTCTGCTATAGCAAGGCAATACATGTAGGATGCAAATAACAAAATTATCCCTAAGGCAAGCTGGTATAAAATGTTTCAAATTATCCTGCCTAATATCACGTATTAAAACTATTAATTTAGTCAGTTTTCAGACAGACCTTACCGGTGATACGTAAATTAGAAAGCAAATAACATATACCATAAGACAGATATATTTATTGGAATACGTAAAATAAAAATTCTAATAGATTTTTATTTATGGAACTGAACTTATGTAATACAACTTCTAACATACTGTTTAGTTTTAAACATGTCTAGTAGCTCCTGAATCCTTTAGAAACCCTTTTTTTTAACTCGTAGTTAAATAGCAATCTTTATCAGAACTAAATTTTAAGCTGAAAATATTTGAAGTATCCTAATAAGTACCTAATACTCAATATCTGATAGCCTATTAATTATGCTGGCCAATCATTTAGAGTGAATTCAGTTCAGCCATTTGCTAAATAAATTACCAGCTGGTGAATATCGAATACCCAAAGTATTCTTATTTCAGATGGTGTAAATGTTTTGTTGGATTAAATATGTTGTTGTGTTAAAAAGTTGTTCAAAAAGTGAGAATATATTTCCATATTACCATTTAAAATTAAAACTATTATTACTAAAAATAATTTTGTACTAAGATGTAAAAAAGCACCAGATTATTTAAACATATAGCTCTCCTTCAGAATTAATGTAAGCTCTTAAACGTATAATGGTAAACAATTTAAAATGTTGAGTAAACAATGTATAATGATGCTGAAACTCAATACAGATGATGACGCTAGCTGATTAAATCCTTACCTGCAGGATGGTTGCAAACCTGTGCATCAATTCAATTGCATTCAAATGCCACGCAGTGAAAAGGAACTGTCTTATATACGCTTTCAACAGAGGTTTTTTCTAAAAAAAGCTTCAAAGCGTATCATGATGTCCAAATGGTGGCACGTATTATGCCAATTAATTTACATTTGTTTGATTACTAGGAAAGAGTTCTGTGGTCATGTAGAGTTCAGAGGTAATGTAGAGGACAGATCATTAAATCTACCGCCAAGTTATGATACAAAATTCCTCAAGAAATTTGCATTTCTTGTTGCCTTGTAATGCCACTTTAATGCACTATGCAAATTTAAAACAAAAATTTACACACCTGTATTGGCAAGAATAATTCAAACCAGCTTTTGAGTGAAACTGCTCAAACAAACAATTACCTTTTGTTATTTATCAATAAACATAGTATAGAATATTTGTAAGCAGTATATTTTAATTCAAGTTTGTCCTACCTTCCAAACAAGTGTGCCAAAGGTTTACCAATAATCTGTCCGCCTAGACAGGAACACCTAAATTCTTGCTTCCTACTGTTGCACAATACCAAAGCTTTGTGTTGATGTCTAGTTTTACAAAGAGATTTGCAGAAAGTGTATCATATTGTGTAACTTTACGGTGAGTTAGCCTGATTAAGTTCATCTAAACATCACATTTGTGAATTTTTAAAGTATAAAATTTAATTTTAGTATCGATTTATTTTCTTTTTAACCGCATAAAGATAAAACCTCTTTCAACTTGAAACCGAGTTTTACTTTAATTTTTAGATTATTTTAAATACTTTAACCAGTTAATTTTTTAGTTTTTAGCTCAATTTTGAATTTTTTACAGAGTTTGTAAAAATTAACTTGTATTATGATGTTACTGTTGATAGACATACTAGGCTTTAAGTCCAGTTCTAAAAGTGAGCTTATTAATCAGATTGATCATAAAAGTTTTATATTAATGTTGAAACAAAATAAATTTTCATTTTCTTGCTAGCAATAAATTTTGCTAATTTCAATAAATCTGTTGAAGAAAATAAAGATCAAAGCATAAATATTGAACTCCATTTTGATCTAAAACTTGTGTAGAGTTGTAATTTTCCATTTTATATAATAAGCTTACCTGGCTTGATAATGTTGGCTTGTGCAACCAAATGAGTGCCATTTATCGATTTAGTGTATAGGCCTATGTTATCATCTGAAGCAATTAGTAATCTGCTAGTGTTTGGTATCTTCTGCAACATGAAAATTGTATGAAATTTATCAAATATTAAATTTTTAATTGTTGATTGAAATGAAATTTTACCGTTTTACAGCTCACACCGTTGATAATTTTGCAAAACCAACTTAACAAAAAATAGCACACAACACAATCAACCATGAGAAAAACTTTTTACCAGAACATCTTCAAAAATTAAACAAATTGGTTAACAGGAAGCAAAAACAAGTCTCTTGTTATAAGCTAGCGGCATGATCTGGCAGCAGACAAAACAGGAAATAATTTAGAAGTTTGAATCGTAGATTTTAGATCTCTCTGAACCAACATTTAGCAATGGTTCAAGTATAATCTAATTTCTGAGACATGCAGGTACATGAAGAGAAGCATTCAGAACAGTTACCTATCTTGCTAGTATCCATTAAGTTTAATATTGAGTTTCAGACTATGAGAATCAGGTGTGAGGAGTCCACTTGCATTAATACTATTTTAGCTATGTTTTCAACTAATTCTTTTACTACATCTGCTTCTGTCAAATGAATATTGATATGCTTCTATAATTTGTGCTATATCCTCCAATTCACATTCTTTCATACATCCTTGACAAGCTTCTCTATTACAGATATGCGCATGACTGCTTTCATGTATGCACGTCAAACAAAGAATGGCATAATGCTTTCCTTACATGCTGCAAACACATCTGCATAGCCATGTAACTAACCAAAAATAAAACTTTAGCTTATTTATTTACCTCACGTAATGCAAGGATTCTAAGTATATTATAGAAACTAAAATATTTGACAATATCCTCAGTTTTGTTGTGTTAATAAATGAAAGATTTTTTATGACAGCATCTCATAAAAGCTTTAAATAATTGCCGCAATAATGGGGCTTTTCGTACTAAAAGTTAACTGCGAAAGTGAAAGCTTTGTTTGTACTAATCTGAAGCACGATCTGTACAGCGCTTCACTGTTAAGTCTTATTTTTGTAAACAATTCAGTTAAGTTTTGCTTAAAATTTTGTGTTGTTATTTTTTGTTTCACTAGAAACATAAGCGGTAATGGTGCAAACTTGCAAAAGGAATTATGGATTTTGTTGGAGTCCTGCCATTATCTAAAACACTAGGCAAAATAAAGCAGAATAAACTTTTACAGAGACAAAAAATGCTATGAAAACTATTTTAACAATTTTTGTTGCTAAGAATGATTTTTTAAAGAAATTTCTAACAGTAATCAAATGTCTGTTAAATATAAAATATGTGAAAGAAGATGCTTGTAGTTACATGGTCTTACTATAATGATGTTTCTGTTTAGAGTGTACATCAAAAATAGAATTCATTTCCTCATACACTTTTTATTTCAATAAGTGGTGGAAATGGTTTTATATGTGGCTATCATTAGTTTCTTACACAATAGCTAAATATATAATCCTTTAAAAATTGATGTTACTAGACTAAATATAATTAGCATCAAATAAAGAATTTAAGCAGGGCATAAAAATCTGTTGTCTAAGAGACAATTTAAAGAGAGAGTATCTGGCTAGAGCTGTATTGATTGAATATCAGTAAATAATGAGTAAAATTTACATATGAGGGTCATTTTTCAATTTTCTGATATTATATTTAGAATGTAAAAAATTATTTTTCGTTTTATTACCATTGCTCAACTATGTTATGCTTGATCTTCTTCTAGAGCTACCAAAAATTATTTAACTTTGCATAAGTAGTCGTATGTTTTGCTTGTCAAACTCCTTTGCATCATTCAGATGAGCTCACCATGACAATATATTTTACTTCTCAGCTTTGACGGTACTCTCTATTCTATGCCATAACAAGCAATTAATAAGTATGTGTATCGTGAATATTCTTTGTTCTTCGCAAAAGGAAAGCATTAATTGCTTTTTATAGTTCATGACATTTATATAAGTGATGTATCATTAATTCAAGTTTAAAATAATTGTGAAAAAAAAAGAGTTATGTTTTGCTGCATTCGGTTTTAAACTTTGGAATCTTTATTATAGTAAAAGCCAGGTTCAGCTGTTGTTTTGTTAAAAGGTAAGCTTTGAGCAGTAGGAAAAACTGTATGGCGAGAGATTTGAGCTTAGAATTGGAGCTTTACGAATTGACTAACCACTGCGCAGCTTGACTGCCTTTTTGCGTATGAGAATAATTATGTGCATACTGATTATATATGAAGATATATCATGGCACACAAAGCTGCCAGCTTACTAGTATTATAAATGAACTTGCAAAAAGATTTTTATAAAGTTTATCTGAGAACATTAAAATTGGCATTTTTCTATTATTTGGGATTGCTTTGATGTTTGAGGTGATCTGATTGTCAAAATGTTTCAAGATTAAAATCAACAAAACTTGGTTGCACAGAAATGCCAAGATCTAACAACAGTGCAAATATGGCATTAACGTAACTCCAGTGTAACACTGACTTGAATGCAATAGCGAATGTCGACTATACAAACGATAACAACTAGTGACATATATCGCCTGTATTTATCTTCTGAGGGTTTTAAACGTGGTCAAGTTTTATCGATTTTATTTCTCAAACATCCTGACAAGCAGATCACTTCAAAGATCAAAAACAATTGCAAATGATACAGAAGTACAGACATTTTCTGATGAAATCTATAAAACATTGCAAGTTAAATTTTAATAAGAGACGTTCTTTGCAAACCCAACAAAGCTATTATGAATGAGATTTGGTGCTTAAAAAGAGGAAGAACAACACTTCAGTAGTCTTTAAAATTATTGCTTTGAAACGTATTAATTATATTTTGTACATTTAGTTTTTGCATTTAAATTTTTTATAGATTTTGCTTATTCAGCTAAAGATTTATGTATAAAAGTGTTAGTCACATTGCAATGGTCTAAATCATGATTTAAAGCTGAGATTCAATACAAATATGAAAGGAGTTCATAACGAGATATACCCTAAAAATCTTGAAGAAAATGTTTGATACTCGTAGTTGAGACGCTAACAAGTGCTATTAAGCGTACCAACTCATGCATGAACTTCTTAAGCGGTGATCATAGTTCCGTGATCCAAATAGCACAACATACATACATACTTCACCATCTCATCCTTTCAGTTGCAACATTAAATAATACTTTCCCAACACGCGCTTGACACTAAACCATTCACGAGTTGCTAATTTAAGCATTCACTTCATAGTTGAACTTTGTATAGCACTAAAATGCGTATCCATTTAGCAAAGATGTCATGAGATTATCTCGGCGTGAACTTTTCACCTTAAATAAGTGCCATTGTGAGTTATAGCATAGTTATAGTCTGATTATTCAAGCAAAACTCACACTGCTTTAAGTAAAATTAATCCATGCGCAACACTTTTACAAATAATTGGATGCATTTGTAAGCACACTGATTCTCTAAAAAACAGTTTTTGTCATATAGAGAAAACATATTTTCTATTAATTAGCAAATTCTTAGAAACCAAAGACTTATTCAGTTAAACTTGTTTCATTTTTTCTGAAATTCAAAACTCTGAATTCAAAATTATTTGTAAATTTGCATTGTCAGAGCATTGTAAAACTTGTATCGTGGTATTGTCAGAGTTTGTATTGTTTTTACTGCGTCCTATTTAATGTTCTACCTAAAAGTATATTATATGATGTTCTATATAAGTTTACCCTATGTGATGTTTCTTATAAATGCTTAGTATTATGATGCTACATTTACATTTGCCATCTAGCAAGTTGTCTAAAAATGTTTTTTTTTAAATAAAATTAAATTCGTGTTTCTGAAAACTGTAGAAAATTATTTGGTAAAACAATGGTGAGCCCAAAAGAAGGATAAGAAGGCTTGTAGGAAGAAATAAAAAAGATTAGATAGAAACTGCTAGAGCATTAAGTCATATGGCTGTTAAATCAAAAAATCAGAATCTGTTATTTAGTAAATTTTTCTAATTGGATATATACACGACATGCCAAAAAAACGTTTCCACTATAACTTGGGTTCAGCAATCAGAAAAATTTGTCCAATCTATCCTAATTAACGTAAGTATGATGTTTTCAGCATCAAGTTTTTAGGCTAGATTTTTTCCCTCAAAAACTAAATGTGTACTTGTGAGTTGTTTCATAAATCTACATGTAGATTTTGGAAGTCATTTAATTCTTCTATTACTCGTGTTCTGATCATAAATTAGTTAGATCAATTTAGTTATAAAAAAACTGGAAAACAAAGTATTAGCATCAAACAGTAATTATATGAAACAATTGCTGCAATGTATTTGTCATTATCAGTAGTCGGGTACTTTCATATTCGATACTTTAAAAGAGTATAAGCCTTTCAAATCAGCTAATATACTATTGTGATATTTCACATGTGCTATAGAGCATGTTCCATGGCACACGAAAATCAGATAATAGTAACAAGGATTGTTATTTGAACATGGAAAATTTAAGCAGTTTGGTGCTTTTCAATGACCAGCCTAAAAGTAAAAGCATAAAATTTTTTTGTTGAGATTAAAACCACTCACTTACCTGATGTATATAAACACTAGCTGTAATATCCGGCATTGCGTGAGTAATAAAAAAGTATTTGGACTGAAGATTTACTTGTATTTAACATATAACAACATTTGCCATTCTAAATTTCAAACCACATATCATGAGAGAAACGTTTTTTGTAGTTAAAATAAATTAAGACAGAAAATAAAAGTAACTGTAAAGGTTTTCAAACTTTGTCAAACAACTGTAACTTTTAAACTTCATATCATGAAGAAAGATTTTTCGTGCAGGACTACTAAATTAAAAATAAATAAAACAACCTAAAAGGCTTTCAAAAAACTGTGAGCTTAAAATTTTATAACTTGAAAGAAGTGTTTTGTTGAAATAAATCAGAAGGAAAAATAAAAATGTAACGGTGTTTAAATGTAAATGTGAAACTCATTAGAGAGTAATGGCTAAATATAGTTTATATCGCTACATTTACAACCAAAAAGTATTTGGTATACAATTCTATGATTTTAGTTCATTTCAGTGTTGGCATGCAATAATTGGCATGCAAAATATTGTAGGCTATAGACGTACATAGACCGGTATAGAAATCTATAGTCATTATCTAATGCAATCATCTCCTGGTAAAACTCATCATCATTAAAAATAGTACCAAAATACTATGTTAACCTTGGTAACTATAGGTACCTAAAATGACGTTAATGCATGTTGTGGTTATGATCTGAAAGATATAATATTACAGCGTACTACATGTAAAGTTCTTACCTTTGAGACAGACGTGTAACTTAAGCGCTGAATTTAACTTAAATGAATTTAACTTACTAAACAAATCTTACAATAACAGTCCTAGAATTCAATGCGCTAAACAAATCCTACAATGAACTTAGTGCATTTTGTGATGATGATCTGCAAGATATAAGATTGCAATGTACTACAGTAGAGAGTTCTTACCTTTGAGACAGACGTGCAACCTAAACACTGAATGTAAATTAAATGAATTTAATTTGCTAAATACATACTTGAAGGAAGTTTTAGCATGTATTTTAATCAACTTCAAACTTTTAATCATTTAATCAATTTTATCATTTAAGTTAGTGAAACGTCTTTGTTATAACAGATACCGGATATACCAGATAACAGTATGTGGGTACTCGCCATGGTGAGTTCTACAACGTGTATTTTTAATAACATATATAATCAGTACCCTAATTCCAAAATTTCAAGTTCAAAATATATTATGGTTGATTTCGTGGGTCAAACAAATTTGCCCTAAAAAAAACAAAAAATCATCGTGGTGCATATACTTAGGTCCCAAATATTTTAATATAATTTTCCGTGTGAGAAGAATTGGCTTTGACCCCAGATATAGTAATTGAACCTCACACAAAACATTTCCTAACAGGGACATCGTAACGCATGGCCGCATCGGTAAAATACAGGTTATATAGTTATAGCTATAAATA
Organism: Watersipora subatra; assembly: GCF_963576615.1. Taxonomy (NCBI): domain Eukaryota; kingdom Metazoa; phylum Bryozoa; class Gymnolaemata; order Cheilostomatida; family Watersiporidae; genus Watersipora; species Watersipora subatra. The sequence goes on from NC_088717.1 coordinate 45,693,958, forward strand.
TAGGTTATACCTGCTATAGCTATAGCCGGAACGACAGACATACTTTGAAAATTATATATACATAAATTATGCATGTGAATCTCGAAAAATCACGAAGTAAAGTTTTGTTCAGCATTTTGATTACAGCTGCTCAGTGCTTAAAAAACAATTGACTAAGTTAATTTTACTTTCATGATAAAAAATCGGAAACCAAAAAGTAAACTTATTTATAATAAATAACTAAACAAACAACTTTTAAAGTAAAAAAAAACAGTTTAATAGTACTTGAGTGTTTTCTGACCAAATAAAAATAGAATTTTGTATTATTATATTCCTTGTCTATAGGGATTTGAAATAAAGTTAGGGTGTGGAGAACTTTATCTTATTTATCATAAAATAATACTAGCTATGTGAACTTTTGAGCTAAGCGAAAAGTATTTGGTTAAGCCAGTCTAAATATAATTGATCTATTATCTAATATGACGCTTTTAAGGTGAGAAGTTCAAAGCGTGTTTACCCTGAGACATCTCTTCTGAGTGAATATGTAATTAAGTGTTAAATAGAGTTCAACTATGACTTCAGGTTCAATATTAGCATAAGAAATTGTTTTAATGCTAGGCACATCTTGGTAAATTTCTACTTGTTGATACAGTTGAATAGATTTGTATAGATACATAGTTTGCATAGCCAAGTATGTCTGAAACATTAAGTTATTTATACTGCAAAGTAATGATGATGTAGGTCTATTTTTGCCCATATTTGTTTACAATTTCTATGTATATGCTACTAAAGTAAATAAATATTAACATTCATTATTAATTAACCTCTTTTGCCAATGTTTTTCTTGTTTAAAAAATGATTTTAAAAATATATAGGCCAATGTTAACAAAGTTGTAATACGTATGCTGTTAAAGTGTTAATAAAGAGCTGTTCAATATTGCAATGACTTTAAATGGATTTGCGCTGATTGTAGGCTTGTTGTTTTTGTGAAATGAAACTAATCAAAAAAGGAAAAGTATGACTCATTAGCTTTTACTGTGATTTGCTGTAGTTTTCTTGGTTTGCTGCCTATTATTAAATATTTTTTAGTATAGTTGACAACATTTTCAATGAGGCCCATCTGAAAGAGAAAATTCAAGCCAGTTGCAATTTAATTAACAACACGGTAGTTTAAACATGAAATTGTTGTTATTTTAAAAAATGTACATGTACGTCTGATTGCTTAACCAACAATTCCCCTTATCAAAATACACAAAGTTCTCTGCTCACTTACTAAAGCTGAGCCAAATTCTATAGAAATAGCTGTTTGCTTGAGCTGATAGGAGTAAGTGTTCACTGTTTACTAACCAGTAAAATTTGGATATTGTTTAATCTCATCAAATAAATAGAAGACAAATTAGAGTGTTTTGTTCATAAGTAAATATATTGATTTTTATATATGTCAAATAAATCAGAATATGATTAAGATCTGTGAAAATATCAAAGCTTGTTTGCCTCCCTGAATCGATAGTGAATTGGAATTTTTTCGGGAACCAACTTTATTACACTGAAAGCTGTAAAATATAGATTTTATGTACTGACATATTTTGCTGTCAGGAAAATATTTCTGCAGCATTTGGTATGTAGTAAGTTGGTTTCTTTCTAGAAAACTAATATTTGGTCATATAAAACAATCTCAGATTATTTGTTGTTCAAAAATGCATGCAAAAAATTTGCTGTTTTTAGTTTTTAGTGATGATACCCAAAACGAAAAAAGAAATATATATATATACTGACCACTTTCAGCTTTAGAGTACTCACGAAAATTGACCACATGCGATGTTTATTTCCCTACATATGACCAAGTTCAAAGTATTAATTTCATGTACATGAAACTTTAACTAGTCTTTGCCGACACATTCCCATTAAAGAGTCTGCAGAAGGTATTAAAGTCATCGACAGATGCATAACTCTTACAGATAAAAATGATATGATTAATTGTTGCTAAAATGTGACACTGCAAGCATTGATATCTTAGGTGAACAAGTTATTCTACAAGTTGGCATTAAACTCGGTATGACCATATCCATGTTAAATCTGAACTTTACTTGACCCTAACAGTTTGCGAAGTCACGAGTCACTTCTGGACTGGTTTCAGGATATGTGCAAGAATTAGACCGTCATGATAAGCATCAAAGCTTTCTTAGCAATATATTTGAATATGTATATAATCTATAGAGGAAACAGGTTTTAAGCTCACATCAAACTCTGGCTTACTCCCATTGATGACCAGGTCACACATCATCTCACATTTCATCGCATCAACAATTTTGTGTGTAAGACTGATTTATTAGCAATTGTCACTAACTTCATTGAGTTTTGGCTTAGTTTTGCAGTGTTTATTATACAAATTCAAGTTCGAACAGTCAAGAACCTGCATGTTAATGTAAGAGCTAATCCAAAAGTTTTTCTTAAAGATGCAAAATTACCTGCAACCTCTTTTTTATTTGAGGATTAAAATAGTTATTATACTTTATACTGCCAAACATTTAGTTAGTACGTTTAATTTCCGATGTGTTTTAACTTTAGCCGCTATTAAAACTAGCAAAAATAAGAGAAATATGTAACCTGACAATAATAAATAGTCTAATTGTTGTTCTGAAATAGTCTTTGATTTTAATTTAAGTGATGAACTGCAAACAATTTGTTTTCGATTAATAGGATTCATTTTGCTCTGATTGTTCATATGGAACTCATACACAAAAAAATCATAGAACACCTTTTATAATATTAATGGGATAGTAGCAAATGTTGTATATCTATCTGAAATCAGAAATCTTATAATTATTTATATGAGCTTAATTACAGGCAACTAATCATTTTGATCACAACATTAATTTTTATTCTGACACTTTTATATTATATCTCTTATTGATTTCAAGTTAATAATTCTCTTGCTATCAAAATTTTTTTTTGTATGTGGCACAACCAAAAATATCTATGGTATTTATTTAATTGTTACTTACTCAAACCTCCTAACTACTATTCTTTAAAAACAAGATATAGAACTATAAACAAATCATTGGTCTACATAACTCTTGCTATCATAGATAATTCCTCACTTCTCAAAGCAGTTTATCCGTGCCAGGTTTAGCTTCATGCAATCTTTCCATCATCATTGGCTCTAGAACGGCGGTGATAAACTTGTTTGGCTATAATGAGCCCACCAGCTGCGTATAAACTTCCACTGAACAGTTCTTTTTCAGTAAAAATGAAATATGAAATATGAACTTTTTTTTAATTCAAGACATAGTTACATAATTACATGTTTTGAGCATTACATCATTGTGTTCAAAAACAAAAATCAACACAATACATGAACTCACAATAAACCACATATCTTTTTTGCCAATAAATACAGTAGCTTTGCAAACTAGTTTCATTTATTTTGCTGCTTTTTAAATACCGGTTCAAAAGTGTGTGGCTTAACTTTAGCAATTGCCACTCTCAAGCCATTTTCTTTGCATAGCTTATTTTCATTGTTTCTATGTCCAGCAACATTGGAAGTGATTGCGCACAAATAACAAGATTATAACAATAGGATAAAAATTGCATTGATGTTTGTTGCAATTGCAGAATGTCTTGCAATTTGTTAAAACCGAAAATCTGAGAAAGTTGTTGATCGGAAAAATTGTTGCATTGCCTGGATTCACTAAATTTAACTGACTTTGTAACGCTATCTATCATTTACGTATGCTATCTTAACACCAAACACCAACAGCTGTCACACTCAAGCTGAATATAGGTTTTTTTAGGGATGTAAGTATCATTACATAGACTTCCTAAGTTCATTTATATGCATGTTAGCTCTTTGCTTCAGTTTTTTTGACACAGATAAGTCTTTGATTCCAGACTCACCTTTGAACTTACGTTCCTGGTAGACTAGCATAGAAAAGTTTCAATTATAGCAGATGTGTCAGAACTCTTTTTCTATTATTCTTCCTCTTTACTGATGTTGTTTTTACTACAAGGTATTAGCAGGTATATAATAGGCTACTGTAAGTTGAAAATGTATGTTTTCAAAAGTGTGAATTAACATGGAATTTTATTGCAAAGAAGCTCTTACAAAAAACAAAAGGTAATTCTACATGCACTGTAAAAAAACATGCCTGAGCCCTTGTGTCAGCGGAAACTACCAGGCGTTAGATTGCTACAGAAACACCTAAAATACAAACTTTGTTAATGAGCTCACTAAAATTGCATGCCTTTAATTCCTACTATTTGTTTACAATATTTAATACTTCTGCCATTTCTGAGTGAAAGTCTTTTTGATAACATATACCTGTGCTAAATACAGTGCGGCACATTAAAATGTAATTCCATTGCTTTTAATATCGTTCTATACCAAAATTTCTGTCAAGCATGACTGGGGCTTCATTCATACAAATTTCAGGTTACACAACCCATGAAAGATAGTGACCGTACTACATGTAATGCATCTGAAAAGATCATCCACTTTTTTTCATAGTATTTAGTTTAGTTTTCACTGTAAAACTTGCAAAATTAAAAATATTTGTTTTATTGTGCCGTCTCGCATACAGAGGACAAATAAAACAAACGGTTAAAACAGATATGTCTAAGGTCTTTTCAAACTTGACAGTGAATATTTTCAAGCAGGAAATAGAATCTGTTACACTTTGATCCAACCTCTTTTGCTGATCTCCTCTAATCTGACACCAATGGTGTCATGGAAAAATATTGAAATTGAGATAATTTTACTACGGCTGCTTCTACCATCATCAGAGTTGCTATCTTTAATTCAGATAATTTTATACACGTTTCAGCAGTGGTAAAGAGGTTTGCCCAGCTTAACTAGCAGGGAATCAACTTTCTTTTAGATTGTCATGTTGATATGTACAAAGCTTAGAGTATAGGAAGACTAGTCTTTTCATGATATTTTTTTCCTCACCTTTATTTCGGTAAGAATTTTTTTCTTGTCTTCCCTATTTTCATGCAGCTCACGCAAGTGCTCCTTAGCATTGTTTGCGCTAGAGTAGGATTGTTTAATTTGACATAGCGAATCAGACAAGTTTTGACTCCAATTACAAACATTTATGCTAACAAGTTCATGTTGCGCATATTTAACCAATTGCTATTTTTGCTTGGCAAGTACATGTATGGATTTAAAGATTGACAAACAAATTAAACCCCTTATACACGTACATATGTATAATAACTATCACAAGTGGACTAGAGAGTGCATACAAATTCTTGCCACAAAGATTGATCAAGCACTGAGGATGATCATCAAGATTCATAAGTTGCGAAGCAAGGCATGTCTTTTCATGAATTACATGACAGTGGTAACCTCAACTATTTGTAATCAAAACAGTAATATTCACATTTATTTCGTCGCTATTTTAGATTTTGTTTCCCCCCTCTCGAAATTTAATAAATAAGTTTTAATTCAACTACACTTAGAGGCAAATATTAGAACCTATCATATCACATGAAACATATTGCTTTCAAAGCCACCGACCAAACAATTATACTCAGTAAATTAGACATAGTTGTGAGGATTACCACCGTCGTGTACACAAATCAGCTGAAGGTAGAAATAGTGTGGCAAAACACAAGCAAATAATTAAATGAGCACAAAATAAAGCATGCACCAGGTCAGTTTGGCAACTAATCATAAGTTATATTGTTGGAAGATTATTATTAAAAGTAATGGTAGTCACTATGAACATTATTCAGATAGTTGAAATCTCCTCTCAATCCGCCACTTCTCTCTTCTCACTCTAACCCAATGCTTGACTGACTAACCAAATCTTCTGGGGTCACTCCAACTGTTATGATCCTAGTAGTCACATACCATAAAAATGAGGCCAAGTAAGAAGCCCATGTGATTTGGTCACTTTGTATATATGTAGCACTTACATCATGTGACGTCCTGATCATAATCTCGGTCTGGCAAGATCCGTGTAACCTCAAAGTCTATAATATGAATAGACTCGCTGTACTAACTGGCATTACCCAAGTAATAAAAAAGTCTTCGGACAAAAAGTTTATTTTTGTATAACGTACTGTATAGAACATTTACCAATTTAACATTTTAGCTTCATATCATGCAAAAAAGAGTTTTAAGCAGATCAAATGAGTTAAGAAAAAAACAGATGTAAAAGTTTTCATGCTTTTTCAAACAACTTTAACTTTTAAATTTCATATCATGAAATAAGTGTTTTGTTGAAATAAATTAGGAAAAAAATAAAACTGCCAATGTGTTTAAATGTAAAATAGTTAGCCACTAATGGCTAAATAAAATCTGTTTAGCTATGATTACAATAAAAATATTATTTTATCAATAAGTTAATAAAAAGGTCTATTGCATTTTTATATAATTATAATTTAGCATAATCAAGTATAATTTATTTTTATTTAACACATAACCACATTTGCCACACTAAATTTTAAGCTAAATATCATGAGAAGTGTTTTGTGTAATTGAAATAAATAAAGAAAAAAACCACTGTAAAGGTTTTCAGACCACTGTAAATTTAAAATTTCATAACTTTCAGCGAAATGTAAGAAGGTTGTTTGAAAACCGAGTTGTTCTAAATCCGAAACAATTTTTCCCATCAAATTAAAAATGTGTAAATTATGTAATCCGTTCCAAGGCAAGAAAACAACTTCGGTAAAACATTTTGTCAACATTTTACGCCGTAAGCAGTAATGTATACTGCATACTATAAATATAAATGGGTAGATATAGATTGTGTTTAATTTTAATAAAAGCATTTCTATTTATGATAGAAATCAAAATTAACAGTAAATATTTTTTGCGCTTGGCTCTTAAAACATCCAAAACGTTAAACGTTAAAATACAATACTAAAAATGCAAAAATTGATAATGAAAGAGCAAAAATTCCACAGATCAGTTACATCAAAAATCGTAAGAAAAAGAAAATATAAACAGCAATGGCACGTTAACTTCACATCTTTAAAGGAGAATCCTTTTCCAAAACAATTTGGGGTAACTCGACTGGATGGGTTATCTCTCTAGCAAATATTTTCGGTAGAGGAGCTGCCGTCCCAGGTGGTTCTTCTCTTTTTGTATAGAGGTTATGCACCGTAAAACGCTTCTCCGTTTGTTAGCGAATGTTTCCATGCGTTTTTAAAGCTTCGTTAATTGCAATGTGTATGCTCCGATTTAGTCGAGAGCCAAATTTCTATTCGAGCTCCGAGATGACCAAATCTCAATATCTTTGGTGAAAAACTTAAGGCTAAAAGAATTAGCACACCCATAGATTATGTGGTATATGGTAGTGGTAACTGGTAACTGATCACTAAATTGTGGTAGTTCAGTGGTAGAGCGTACACATATAAACATTGTCGATGCATTCGTAGAGAGGTTGAATCCTTCTTTAAGCGTAATTATTAAAACCAAGATTCTAAGATCAATAGCCGAAATGCAGAAAAACAACAGACATACTTTGAGAAATATATATATAGATGCATATATAATGTTTCCTTAATTTTCTAAGAACCTCAAACATAGTCATCGTAACCATTGTGGTTTCAATATACTCCCACTACTACCTGGAAGCACGTTAGGAAACAACAAGCTTCAGACAAACGGTTGACATGCATAGATACTAGCTGCTGGTACACTGATAGGGCCTGTAGTTACAATTGTATCATCGAAGTCTTAGCAAAACAGGAATAAAGGAAAGTTAGCTATTTTACCCAAGAAATAAGTTCGAGCATAAAACCCATACATGTACATAAAGACAGGCTGAAAACCAAATACTACATGTAAATACATACTAAAGTTAAAATTGACTGCACATGTCTGGGTTGAGTCATCCTCCTCTCATACTTACTTTCTTGAACACAGCAGCTCTCCTTCTCTAACTTAGAATCCATTGGCATTCATTTCAGGTTTGTAAGTCCTGTGCACGTCCGTCTTTTTGTTTTACCTGTTATCGTACCTTCCCTAGATACCCTGGTTGACCTCTACTATTGCGGACAACGAGGCATTCAAGTGGGACATGCGGTAGATACTAAACTGCTCATTGAATGGCTCATTTCTACTCTTAGAATTTCGTGTGTCTTTTTTTATTTCTTATTAGCAAAAGAACTGTGTTATTGGGCCACCATGCCACCTGTTTTGGCAGAGCTAACGTCATGGCTAGTACAGGGTACAGCAGAAGCAGCATTTTCTGAAAAAAATATATGGAGATATATCCTAATGTATTTGCCAGCAGTTAGGGGTTGTCAGCAAGTAATTTTGCTAGAGCCTTAACTTGGCAAGCACATGACTAGGGTCGGTTGCTGCAGGAACAGCCCAGCTGCATTGTTTTATCTGTGATGCAAGGATCTAGCTGAGTTTACTCACTGGCAGACAGCTGGTTGTCTGCAAGTAACTTACCGAAGATGGATAGCATATACCTCCCCAGCATCATTCAGAACCTCTGGGTTTAAGGGTAACAAAGTTTGTTATGGTAGCCTAGAACTCGTGTTCATTCTAGATTCCCAAATGAAGTTGGGAATCTGGCTTTACCCAGTCAGATGTATTGACCTCTGCAGCTGTAATAGCTCTCTTGTACTGTACTTTGATCTTCAGTTTTCATTTAGTACGTGCATATTTATACTGCTGCACAACTTCATGTGACGTATAAACTTGACTAAACATCGTCAAGTAAGCCGTTCACCAAATTCAGAAAAGGCTGCGGCTCACCCTGAGCTGTCTGTACTTAGGTCTTCTTAGCTAGGGAGCTATAACTAGGCCTAGCTTTTGTTGCTAGTTTTGAGGAAGGTTTAGCTCTTTTTACTACCTGCAAAGTAATCCTTACCTGCATTGAGACTGATGGACATCACATGTCCTTCCAGCCAAACTTGTCACAAACCTGTGCATTGTACTCCCTGACCATGTGTCTTGGCTTGCCACTCTTGTTGCAGATGTTGGTAGTGCGGGTAGCTGCAAAATTATTATTAACAGCTTGACAAGGAAATGATTGTTTATTGCTTGCCTTCCTATATACCTTCATGTTGGAAGGTCCTATATCATACTTATGTTTCTCGAAATATGTGTCTGTTTTCTTGGAAGGTCTGTTTCTTTTCTTGCTTCAGGATACTTAATTCCTTTCTGCACTGGAGCTAAAGCTTGACATATGTATAATTATCTACAACTACAAATGAACCTCAGTAAGTTTCATAGTTACTCAGTCTAACTAGTGGTTCGTTAATGCTGTGAATTCTTGTCAGCCTAACAATACTTTGGTTAGCTGGTTCCTTGTTTCTTGTTGGCATCACATTATCAACCCACACTGCTGTTCATGCCAGGGTCACTCACTATTTCCTAGCCCAACATTGCTACTTGATATGACATTTTTAACCTGTTGCTCATTTCTGGGGAGAAGACTTCAGTCCTGACATCTCTGGGGTGCTTAACAGCTAGCTATTGCCACCCTCACTTTCACCGGATGTGACAAAGCCACAAGACAAATTAAGGTATAACAAAAAAGGTGATTTTTTTCCTCCATATTTTACCCTGTTTCAACTTAATCCAGTAATTATCAGAAAATGGTGGCAGTCTATTTTCTTTCAACACAATATTTTTAGCTCCTATAATGTCAGCCTTAACATACACACCTTGACATATGTGCATAAGATCCTTTACATAGACCAATTTCCCAGGTAACAGTCTTGGGATTCGTTTTGACCTGTATTTCCTGTCTTTATCAGATGTAATCTTATGCTCATGTAATGTCTAGTAGTATTTAAATAGACTACAGGCTACACCAGTCTTATAGATTTTGCCTAAGGCTGACCTTAGTAATAGGCTAAATATGAGTTCACCAGGTTTATATCCTGATGGTAATGAAGTTGTTATGTAAGCTGATAAAGCTACACCTTAATTATGACTCTAACGATACAAATATTTTACTGTTCTGACCACATTTTTGCTAAGCCTGAGGCTGCTGGTAGCCTTTATGAATCCCTATTTTTTATGAAAACCTAAACTTGTAGCTAGCGTAACAAGCACTATTGCCAGAATTGGCACACTTTAAAATTGTAAATCTATAAAACACCTATTTCATGAAATTAACCACTTCTTTAGATGTCAGAGATTTTATTGTTAAAGCCTCCATCTATACGGAGAAATAGGCAATAATAACTATATACATGTTACCCTTACAGGTGAAGACATCCGTAATGACAGCTTCCCATGGTTGTGTCAGTAATTCATTCTCTTGCATCCGTTGATGTTTAATTAACTTGGGAATACCTAATACAAATTATGCAGATGTGTGCCATATCTGCAATATCATCGCTGACACCTAGCTAACAAAGAATTTTTTGAGACATTTTTGACATTTCAAAATCCCTTGATTGTCCTAGTGACACTTTTCAAAATATTCAGCTAGCATTAGCTTAGGGATATAGATCCTGGGATTATATTAGGAAATTCTAATATTGGCACTGAGCCTGTCCTTAACAGCATATAGCCAGTCTAATTCTACATCAAGTGCATCTACGTTGTAAGTCATCCCTTACGCATATACGCTTTTCCTTTTTTAGTGCAACAGTCTTTCCACATGTTCTTAGCAAGTACTTAATTTTTTAAATCCGGAAAGATACTAAAAGAAACTACATTGTGTGCATAGTTTTCTATTGTAAGGCATTCAGTCTTTGCTATCTCATATTTACCATGAGCATTAGGCCGGCTCAAGGAGTTTGCTAAAACATATTTTTGCTTTGGGTATAAAAAAAGTGTAATCATGTATCATTAAACTTAACTTATAACGTTATAATTTTTGTAATGGTTATTGAGAGAGATATTTTATCTAAAATTGCTATCAAAGGCTTATGGCGACTGTCAACTTCAAATTGGCAGCCTACCAGGTAATACTAAAAGTCATCAATAATCTATGTAATAATAACTTATTTGTTTTCTATCACAGCTTATCTTTTCTCTATTTCAGACGATTTTCTGGAAGCATATTTAAATCGCTCCCAATCTCCACTGTAATTGTTTGTAGTGATACTGAACCGAGGGCGTTTTTGTTTGCATCTGCTGAAATCCTGTGCAGACCAAAGTACAACAAAAACTTTGACCATTACACATTTTTAAGTTCCATTACGCAATTCAAAATACTTCAACTTATACATAAGCACCTACCTGTTTCTTACTGGACTCCTTTTTATCAAGCTAACCCTCAATACGGTACTAAATTCTAGTATAGCAATCAGACTTCAAAAGAGTTGAAAGTCAGGTTTCATTTATTTTAGTCCAACAAGTAGTCGGAATAATTATTAAACAGTCCATAATGTACTTTGATCTTGGTATGTTTGCTTTCAAAAATATATCGCACTACAAACCGTTTTTGTAGGCTTTTCTAGACTTCTCTAGACTTGAAGGCTATTTAACTACACAAAACACTACAAAATTTTCAACCAAGAGTGGGTTAATATTTTTAGTAAGTGTTCTACACAAGTTTCAATACGATACAATAATATTTTACTCAAACTAACCAAAGTTGTCATATGTTGTTCTGCATTTAAAAAACATAGTAAAATATGCCAATGTGCACAGTTCACAAACAGTCATTGGCACACTGTAAGCCCAGCTACTTACACTGCAAGTAAGTTGTTGCAAGGAATTATTTTAGGCCTTCCTTTTTGCCCTATCAGTTAATTTTTTAGCTTTAGTAGGCTACTTCATTAGTTTGACGTTTCATAACGTAGTTTTGCAAATTTTTCTACAAAAATAGCAGAAAAAAATGTTTGACTTTAATAATTAGGTCTGCAAACATGGTTGAGTTTTTTTGTGAGCATGTGCTTTTTTGTTCAAACTATTCAAAAAAAAACTTTTGCATGGACTTATCGTCCAGTATTATTTGTATGAGATATAAAAGCAGTTGACACAAATACATTTCAAAACATTTGAGCACTTTGACAAAGTATTTTACTAATTAGCTTAACAATTACATATAATGTAGACTGCTTTTAAACTGTTGCTGATAAACTAGAAATTGTCTGCTCTTTATCTACCTGAGCAGATAAACGGTAACACAACTTGTTATAAGCCAGTAAATGCTACTATTCAAACATTTTGCAAAGAAAAATTAAAAGAATATTTTTCATCTAGCTACTCATTCTATAAAACATTTCACGCTTGCTCATTCTCAACTTTTGCTACCAAAAAATAATATTTACAATGAAGTAACAGTCAAACACTCCTACCTGACAGGGTTATTTTTGTGTTTTATGATTACGTTACATTTTAAATTTCATTTTGCAACAGTATTTTACACTACTGCTACAAATGCAAAGTAGATAAAATGTTTAAGTTGTTTCTTATTGTGCATGCTCACCTAGTCATCTTGAAAAAACTATGAAACACTTGCTCGATTTTTTGTTTGTCTTTCAAACTAACCTGAATGCTGAAAAATATGGCCCACCCTGTTATCATTTAAAAGTCAGTGGCGAAAAGTGAACTTAGGTAAGGGCAAGCCGATTTCCAGACCATTTATTAAGTTTCACCAAATTTAATTGGTTAAAGTTATAATTCTTATTGACAAGTGAAAGAAATCATTGAAAAGTGGCCAGGCGTAACTTTCGAATGCAAACATAAAACAGAAAAATCTTAAAATATAAGTTTGAACTTATGACCTGAAAACGACTGATTGTGTAGACTTTTTATAGCCAAACCAATAAGAATTGTATTCAGGCTTGGTCACAATCTTTCAGTGTTGTCCTGTTTTACAAAGTGGATGTGATGCCTTGTGACCTGTGAGGCTTGTGACCTGACAATGATCCACCTGGTTTTAGGACAAGCAAGAAGCTGTATCTTAGTAATTTGTTACCTTTCATCAAAATATTGTTTGTGACAGCCAACACACCTGCCAAGACCATGCTGCCATTCACAATTTAAACCAAAAATAGATTTGCAGTTCTATCATTCAATTTCATCCCATTTGTATAAATTGTGTAAACAAGTTTTAAGTGAAGTATGAAGAGCTTTAGGAAATATTTGAACCTTTTGATTTCTAGTTTCAAACAATAGTTAATTTGAAAAAGTATTATGTAACATAATTCTGCTTTAACAGCTTGCTGATGAGGTGTAGGCTACGTGTTAATAAATAAATGTGCTGCCAAGAATGGCTTAGTAATAAGGCTGCTTTTACTGATGGGTACAATGTAGCTAGTTAGTTTTGTAGTAGTGCGAACCATCTAAAAATAATAGACCATAAACTAAGGATCAAAGGGTCTTGCATTAACTTACCCATAAATAAATTGTACCTTTGAATTTGCACATAAGCACCTTGGAATTTGCGCATCTAAAAGCAATTTGACATTAGCACCACTTTTTTGAGCCTAGGAAGAAACATATCTCGGCTTCGATCAATTCAAGAATGTTTTAAAACTAAAAACCAAATGATTTGCTAAATTTGAAACACATTTCGTTGCAAATTTTTTTTACTATAATATAGTGAAAAACATTTGCAAAAAAGTTTGTAAAACCATTTACAAAAAAAAATTCTCTATTAGATGAAGGCCAGATAACTTCAAATATTTTATTTACAAAACATAATATGTTGTGTAAATAAAATATTTGGAGTTATCTGGCCTTCATCTAATAGGAATCAACAGTCCAATGCAATAAATAAATGCAGAAAAATGTGCTTTATATACTTCCAATCAGTCGTTGAATTACTCCAAAATATTACCAATAAAGCAACAGCTTTAGCTGTCTGAGGAGCAGTCCTCTGACGTGTATTGCTAAGTGGAATGTGATACAACATCCTTTCAAATGAAAAGCAAAGTACAGTTTTGACACATTATTCAAATGAAACCTTCCTAATTGTCATTCGCAAGTTTTCAAAAAGCAACTGCTAACAATTTAACGCCTGCATCATAAGCACGTTTTGCAAAAGAATGCTGGATGCAACGATGCTCATTTATTTATACCAAAACAGTTGATTCAATTCAAAATAAAGTTTGTTTACCACATTACTTTAAATATTTAGATAATTGCTTTAGATTAAAAAAAACTATTGGCAAAGATCTGCATGTCTGTGACCATGCACTGTAACCTCCGCAGATAAAGACCAAGTACTTCCTACTACTTTCAAAGTTTAAGTTCATTTAGAACATAATATGATGCCATTTTTTGCGATGGCCACTTTGAATTTAACTTAAATATATTCTTTAACAAACTTTGGTGCAAATACAATAAGCAAACTTTTGACAAGAGCCAGCTAATTGAGTTCTTGCCTTGTGTTCGTATAAATGCATCCCCAACAGAATGAAATCACTCTCCGAACTAAGTGTACCTGTAAAACAATGTCTTTAGCGTTTGCTTTTTTTTAAAGGAACCTAGCTCAAATTTACTCAAAGCCCCGTCTGACCTCATATCACAGGCCTTTTTAAATTCATTTATTTGTAAACAAGACTTGCTTAAAACTAGATTTAAATGATTTAAAACTTGTTCTAAATCCAAACAATGCAGACTACAAACAAAACTGTTGGTTTTCCAGAACGATCACACTATAGAAGACACTTTTATGCTGACTGAACCTGGATAGTCATTTAAAGCATCACCACAATGTCACTTAATTATGTGGGTGGTGTGAGAATTGTTTAGCGATTCTTTCTGTGAAGCGTAATCAGGTATAAAAATAGGAATGAAAGATCAACCTGGCTTGAAGGTTGACTGGCAACAAAAGTCACATTACAATTATTTGGTATCAAAAGATTTGCCATGTCTCACTCTGCTGTTTTGTGGGTGAAAATTATGTGGAAATGTGATTACAAGCTCTTGAAAGCTCAAAAACGCACAGTTAATTGCCACCATCATAAAACTGCTGTAGATTAGAATTACCTTTCAAAACGGCTCAAATGAGACGTAGTTGAACGAGATGGCTTCTGTCCACATTTTCATGCAATCTAATTCATCAAAATACTTTCACAAATATACTTCATGCATTCAATAAAATCATGTCTATTGTTCTTGCGCATCTATTTCATCATCATTGTAATACTGTCATTTTCAGCACTGATATCTTATAACCTACCATGAAAAATTGTTTAATTTTTTAACCTCATCTCGAAGGAGTACATATCAGTCTCTGATAAACATGAAGAGCCTGTTGGTCACCTGCGATAATCAAAAGATGCTGCAGAATCTATTCATGCTGTTTGGCAGGAAGTATGGGTGACATGAACAGATTACAACTAGACGATTAGACCAAGCCGAAACAAAGTGTAAAGTAGCGAGCATCTATATTTGATACAGGCTCTTCAGTAAAACCCAAAGTATCTGTCATAAACAAGTGCTGCCAGAAGTTTTATATTGAGCCTTTTATTGGCCTTTCAATTCATGTAAGAACATCACGTGTCAACATAATAATCAAGTTCATTGATTACGGCAGAGAAATAAACTGATTCCAATATACAGCAGTTTCGTCATGGCGGCAGTTAACTGTTCGCTTTTGATTTTTTAAGAGCTTGTAATTACATTTTCACATATTTTGCACCTACAACACAGCAGAGCAAAACAAGGTTAATACTTTGATACCAAATAACTGTAATGTGAATTTTTTTGCAACTCAACCTTCAAGCAATTTTAGGAAACAGATGTTTACCTTAAAGCCGTCAACACAAGCAAGATAATAGCTGTATTTTAAACAAACTAAATTTATAACTATTATGTAATGTTGCTGTATTCACATATAGTACATGTATGAATGTGTAACATTTCACATAAATACATACAAAAAAAGAGAGATGTTATGGTTTCCAAACCAGCTTTCTTTCTTTACAAAACCTTCAGTTGATCTTGCCTGGTGCAAATAGTCAGTACCAACAAAAACAGAATCGACTCCCACGAAGGTGTATTGTAGCTAGCAAAAAAATTATTGAGTTATTTGGTTTGCTCATTTGTTTTATTTTCAGATAGACACACACGGAGTGGGTACCGCACAAGGACGTAAGTCGTTTACTCAGTTGAAGTCAAATAAGTGTGCCAAGTTTAATTTTATACACAGTAGTAACTGTAACAATATATGCGGTATTTACAGCGACATCAAACTATAGTTTTTTTTTCTAAGAGTAGAACACAGCAATTATGATATCATGTAAAAACACTTTTCATGATTCAGCTATATCTTGTTAGGTTTATCAGCATTCCTTATAGTTCCATACTGTTGATCTATCTTATTATCTTGGGCATGAAAACCAGTCAAAGAGCATGCATAACACACAAAACTAACGAGCTACAAAGCTATTCTGAATTATTGCGATACAGGAATTGCAATTACAATTCTCGGACAGTGAGTGTTTTTGCAAGAATCGACCATGAGAGAAATGTCTATAGAATGTTGTAAAAAGCCTTTAGTTACTAATGATCTTTGGGTTAGTAGCCTAAAGTTACTAACCCAAGGGTTATTAAGCTACTTGACTAAGCTTAGATTACGTAAATAAGCCCTAAGTTACCAATGACCTTTGAGTTGAGTTAGTAGCCAAAAGCTGCTAACACAAAAGTCATTATGCAACTAGACTAAAGAAGTCAAGTTGATTACAGAAGTCAATTTCTAGTCTAAAGGAAGTTCTTACATGTTGAAATATGATCTTTAAAATAGGAAAAACTTATTTCCGTTGATTATGACTTAGGTCGATAAAAAATTATACCTAAATACAAAACTTACTCAGCTGCAAAATGAGCCAAACAGAAACTATCTGACAGCCTTTAAATCAAAGACCAACGAGACTTCACTTCCTTCTTTGCGACTCAATGAAGCTGAATATATAATACAACTTTTCGACAACCAAGCAGCATTTTTGAACAGATTATTAAATATTTGCATTATAAATCTGCAAAACCGTGTCTATTCCAGCAGTTTGAGATTTAAAACTAAAAAAGACAGATGGAAGCAAATCTGTCAACCCAAATTCTATCAATCTTTAGTTGGTTGCATAATAGTTCGAGTTTTGTCTAGGCTTATTTCAAGCTTTCGAGTTGCTCATCTTGCATCAGCTACAATAACTGTGTATTGCATCATCTGAAAAGCCCTGTGACTCATGCATGTAACTGGTATAAAATCAGTTAACCCATGATAGAATACACAAATGGTAGATTTCCTTATGGTAGCAATGATTGTGGTTTTTTGCATACAAGCAAGACAATCTACTTGCGTAGTTTAGCAAGAGTCATTTCCACTTTTTAGTGCAAAACAGAAAACATACACTTATGTATATGTTTTTGATGGCAGTTCTATGTGAAGGCAAAAAGGAAGCAGTTTGCTTAAAAAAATTTGGTCTTTTATATTCATAGTGCAACCGATAATAGTCCTGTCATCCTTGTCAACATTTAACCTGCCACTAAAGTTGCTAACAGCAACAAAAGTGACGAGTGCGGTGTGTGATCCTCTATTTCCCACAGCATACTTGCCAAACTTTGACATAATTGTGCACGCACATAGTCATTACGCTCAGAAATCTTTAATGTTTGGCGGTAAAAATATCAATGTTTTGGGTTTCAGCTAACATACTTAAATTAATTTCTTTAAAAAACTTTACTATGAGAAAAATATAGTCTCAAACTTTTCTGAAATGCTATAAATATATGTACATATAGCCTAAATATTGTTAAACCTGTAGCACACACTAAAATAAACAAACATTGAATTCAATATTCAATTGAAAAATTGAATAAAAAATGCTATATATGTTAATTGAAGCAATTTTTGTCTGTAACATAATCACATTAAATACCATTACATTCAATTCCACAAAACAAAATAGGCAGGTTGTAATGCAAAAAAAAATGTTTGCCTAGTTAGGCAATGCTTGCTCAAAATTTAACCAGACCAGAATTTAATTTGACTATAGGTTATTTTGTTGTTTATATTTGGTTTTGGCAAGATTCGTTTTGTTGACAGCATTTCTTAGTCTCAGTCATTTGTTTCAACACAGCCTGTTGATTGGCTGCTCATTTTAAGAAAAATTTAAACTTCTTAAATGTTGTATATCTAAAGCTTAACTTTGTTTACATTAGGTTGCTTTACTGGTTAAGTTGAATTTCACTTTTTCTGAAAAAATTTGTTGAAAGTTTTTTGATGATTGTGGATCTCAAGCCTGATATTTTGTTCATACAATTTCTACAATTTCTCATGCTTCTACAATTTTGGATATATTTAGCATACTTTGGACAACCAATGGCGTCATAGTTTGAAATCTTTTGCAAATTATCAAGCTCAATTGCAGCCAGTGGGGTACATCAGGTTTGTTGCCGAATCTAGACAACAGCTTCTACCGAGCTTCTTGATAGTTTCATACCATGCGGAATACAAACAACCTCCTCAGTACTTTTTTTAGCTTGTCAACTCACTTAGTACTTCTCGTTGATATGTCAAGTTTTATGTTGAGTCATACTGATATTCTTAGATCTCAGATAGTTTTTGTTAAGATAATTGAAAGCAAAGAAATCTATTATTCTATTATTGAAAAGCTAAAGGCTATAATTTTATCATTCATTAAAGCATTTTGATACTTACGATTTTTCTAGCTATAAGGCTAACAAATTGCTATATAAATGAAATCATACTTTGTACTCATCAGTCTAATCTCATATTACAAATAAACTACTGCTGTTATTCAAAGACTAGACGGCCTCAGTATTTTAAACCTTTAAAATAACCACATAATAAACTCAAGTTATTGAGAAACAACATTTTTTCAGAACTGCACGCAAAGTAATCAATTTCGAGGTTTAAAATTAAAATCCTCAATATTTTGCGCTCAATTTCATTTGTTTGGCCCCCCTAAAGCCAGCAGCTGTGTATTTTGCTAACTGTTTGAAGCAATTAAATTGATTTTTGATTTACACATAGTACTGTGTGGAAGCGTGTACTTTTCTTATGGATTTTCTGTATAACATCTTTGGATCTTTTTGACCTTGCTGACTTCTCTGTTTTGAAGTTCATTGACTCGGCTCTTATGAAAATAGCTGCATGACAGACAGTGTGCTGGTATTATATAACTGTAGGCTCATTTTGATAGGTTGGTTTCATTATATTGACTTGTGACTAATGTAGATTGTATAGAAACAGTTGACTCTAGATTGAATTTGCTTTTTTAATAATTATCCTTAGATAAAGAAATTGCTAGTGCAGTTCTATGTATAACAATTTCATGAGTGAAGCACTTACTCGATGCAATTTTCAGACAACGCATTTTCTCACAAGAACGAAAACCATGAAATATAAAAAATAACCCAATCTCTAAAATACAATTTACCTATAAAGCAAATAAATGCATGCAGTTGTGAAAGTGTCAACAACATCGACAACATTTTTTATTTGCATGCATAATTTAAACGCAGTCAACTCAAAACAAGCAATTATAAAAGTAAAACTACCCTTTGGTTTTTTGTAGCTAGCTTTAGATTTTTTGGACATTGAGTAGTTAAAATACTGATAGCTCAGCATTAAGTTTAGAAGACAGATCGAAATTTGCTAAACATGTTTTAAATGTGGGAGCACTTCTTTCAAAAAAATGGCTTTTCATAACAAAGAACAAAATAAATTCGCGTGAGCAAAGCATCAGTTTTTGTCTTTATGTGAATCAAAAATTGTACCATTACCCAGACAAATTGTTGTGAGTAGTATTCAGGTAAATTTTCTGCCGACTCATTACCGTGTCACCTTTGACGGTTTTATCAAGCAAAGACAAACGGGTGTTGACATGCGAACCACAAGCTGTAGTCTTGAATTGTTTATTTACCTATGTGATGGTATCCGATATTGGTTGTAGCACTTCATACTGGTTAATAAACTCGCACTAATATATGCTTAGTTGTGCAAAGCATCATCAACAGTACTTTTACTGTATTTTTTGGTAACTTTACTTCAACCTAATCTTATCCAGCTTTCATTTGCTTTTTTTGTTGCGACTAAATTGATCCGATATTATTTTGAGCTACAATGCTATTGATTGAGAATACAGTGCTTTCCATATTTTTTTAGACTGAAACTTTGGCCAATTAGGTATAAAAGCATAAGGCTATTAGGTTTGTCATTACAAAAAGCTAGTTCCTTATCTCCAAGTAGCTTCAAAGGCTGCTATTAATTATGGTATATGCGTCTCCTTAATGCCAAGAGTTTAGCACATATGGTGGTATACGATACATTTTGTTTGTAATCTGGGATGAAATGTCTATCTGGAAAGAAAACTACTGTACTTCCTTTGCTGCTTCACAAGAATTAAACTATTTGAGTGCAAGGTACGATTATATATACTTGATAATACACAGTGGTGTCAGAAAGTCTTTTTTCCATGCCCAAATGAGTGTAACAGTGCAATAGACTCATAAAAACTTAGATTTGGTAATGCATACATAAAACCATATATAAAAACAATAATTATAATGGTCTAAAGTATACAACTAGCTTTTAAATTTGCTTAATATATTATACTGTATTTTGTACCGCTGCCTTATCATTCACACTGCATACCAGAAAATAAGTCATACAAGTTCTGTTACAGTCTCCTCTTTTTTATTTTTTATACTGAGAAGAACACACTCTTGCACCGTTAGCGGGGTTTGGAAAAAGGCCATTGGGGTGTTTTCACAGTTTAATATTTCATATGATAGCCTTTGTTAGCTATAATCACCTTGCAGTATTTCAGCATGCTGTGAACAAACCTAGACAGCTCTTGAGGATTGATAACATGAAACCAGCAACTGATGTTTTCCTTCAGCTCTCTTTTATGGTAGCTGATGCCTTTTTTCAGTCAAAAGGTCTGCCGACTTCTTTCACCGGTTCTTAATAAGGTTGAGATCAGGTGATTGAGCTGGCCATTTCATTTTCTCTACATCGTTGTGACGGTACCACTCCTTCACCTTTTTTACTCTGTGACAGGGTGCATTAATGTCTTGGAATGACCACTACTGTCCTAGAAATAAAGAACTGTGATGAGGGAAAATGTTGGTTGCTAAAGATTTCTTTGTAGGCTGTTGCATTCCCAGTACCATATATCAATCTACTATATAAGCAACAATCGTGTGTGTGTGTGTGTGTGTGTGTGTGTGCGTGCGTGCGTGCGTGCGTGCGTGCGTGCATGTGGGTGTGTGTCTGTGGGTGTGTGTATGTGCTGGTGTGGGTGCGGGTGCGAATGTGTGCGCGGGTGCGAGTGCGGCTGTGTGTATGTAAAGCATACAACTAGCTTTTAAGTTTGTATGTAAATTTAAATTTACAAATTAAATCTGTAATTGTGTGTCTGGCTTATAAAGTAGCAAACTTTTCGGACTATCAGTCGCTACTTTTTTTGATGGTTTGAGCCAGGCAGCTTATATAAGGGTGCGGCTATTCTGTGATTCTTTCTTTCCCCCTAAGGCGCATTAATGGGAATATCTGATTAGTGTGCCTCCATACATAACCTATTCTTCATTTTTACACAAAAATATTGTGATCTCTGGTTAGCGCGCCTCTTTACAGTGCCCAACGGCACTGTTCCGTTTTAAACAGCAAAGTTGCTGCCGTGTTAAAAATCACCGTCTTGAGTTCTGTGGCCTACCCAAAGGCGCCTATACAGCTTTAAAAAGGTACTACTCATTAAATTAAATAAATTAATGAGTAGTAATTTACATGCAATTAGTATTTACTGCCAACGTGTACCGAGAAAGTCACGTAAAAATTTGTTTCTTGTGGTCACTGGAAAAAACGCAGTTCTCACCTACTAAATTTCCACATCAAAAAGGTAAGTACTTCTTATTCAAGGTTGTATTGTTTATGAATTGCCACACTTCCAATACAGAACCCTTGCACTTGCGTCCATGTACAAATTTAGCTATCGGCCAACTGCCAGCCATTTTGCCGATATTGCTTCATATTATACAATATTTTTTTCAATTTCCAACTCCATCTATAACGTTTGCTTTGGTTATATTTTTCATTTTGCCAGCATGTTAACAAGCAATGCTATGCAAAAAACTCATTGTATCTATACTTTGTGCATTATAATTATCTGTGTAATTACAAAAATCTGAATCAGCTATAATGTCATCAACATAAGTAATTGCTTTCTAACTCGGTGGTGTTCTCAAAACGTACACAAAAAATGGTTGTTTTTAAGTTGGAAATTCTCAAACAAAGACTTAAAATTAAATTTTAGGCTAATTGTATAGAGTAATCTTTGGACAACACTGTAACTACCATAAAATTCCTAAAGATCGTTGGTTATGTTATCAACAGATAATAAAATTCAGGTACTAGCAATTGCTGGGAATGTTGCAAAAATGTGTCTAAGATGGTGGACCATAGAAAACGCATAAATGAGTCTACTTCAGTGAAAGGGCTGAAAACGTTAGATTTGCCACTGTTTGTGATAGTAAACAAGTTGTGATAGTTGTATGCTGTTTGTGATAGTAAAAAGAACTGCTACTGCGTTTTAACTACTAAAATGCTATATCGAAAAGGTTAGTACTTCTTATTCAATGTTCTCTTGTCTATGAATTGTCACCCCTCCACTACTTAAAACGTTGGATTTGCAACTGTTCGTGATAGTAAGCATGTTCATTTCCTTCCGCAGCTGACTTACTTTTACTTTTTTCCAGCTATGAGTACGACAGAACTACAGCTACTACAGAACTTGCATAGGCACTCCAAGCGTTGCGATAGGCGACGGTGAGAAGAAAGCGAGCAGCGTATATTACAAAAAAGCACACCATCTCATTCACTTTTAAAAGCGCTTGTAGCAGTACAATGCCTCCCAAAAAGCCTACTGTCAAAACGCAAGAAAAGATTGATTCCCGTAGAGGAAGAGACCAAATTTGCAAAGCAGCAGCTAGACGAGCAGAAACTGCAGAGCAAACAGAGCTACGCCCACAACGAAACAGAACTGCTACTGCAGCTGCTAGAAATGCAGAAACTGCAGAGCAAACACAGCGACGCCTACAACAAAACAGAATAGAAGCTGCTAGAAGACCAGAAACCGCTGAACAAACACAGGCACATCGAGAGCAGGCTAGAATAATTGCTGCAGCTGCTAGAAGTGCAGAGACTGCTGAGTCGACCCAGCATCGACTCAAATGGCTCACAGCAGCCGCTACAGCGGCAAGATGTGCAGAAACCTCCGAGCAGATGCAGCGGCAACAAGAACATGATGCACTAGCTACAACAGCTTCTCGGCGGGCTGAATTTTTAGAGAAGATGAAACGCTGACAGCATCAAGATGCACTAACTGCAACAGCTGCTACCAGGTGCCGTGTATGGGCCAAAAACTTCGCACTTGACTACAGTCCTGCAACACAATATAAGGCCAATTTTTTCTATGGGACGAAGGTCCAAAAATGCTCCAGATGTAATGCCTTATGTTGGAAAGGTGAGAGGCCATATATGGAGTTTATATAGTAGATTTTATTGATAATAAATTTTATCAACACAACCACATTACTGCTGCACAGTTTGTATGTACCATGTCAAAACACATGCTATAGACAAAAAACTGGTGAGCCATGATTAGTTTTGTAAGCATGTAGAAGTTTCAATTCAATAAATGCTGGCGATAGTTTAGCAGTGCATTAGCAAAATATTTTCTAGAATTTCTTAAAATATGTGGAACTTTTCAATACTGCCAGTTTGAACAACTTCAGTGTGCCTAGCAATGTCAATTTCATTATCAGTTCTATGTACAAAATAAAGACAACTCCGATTTGAGTGGTTCGATACTGATGCATTGTGGACTAGCTGTAAAACACCTTGCATAATTCCATTGTTCTCTCTAACATTATTGACATGTGCGACTGCATATGTGTATGCATGCTGTCTGATCAGCACAAAAATTTTAGTAGATTGCATATTTGGAGTTGTTTTACAGTATGAAAGACAACTCTCAATAAAACTATTGCTTTACGTAAATCTGTTCCCGAACACGGGTAATGCAGCTAGTCAGATATAATAGCCTAACGCCTGCAGCTGTCATGCAATCCCAGACCATCACGAATGCCGGATGCTTGACAGTGGGTGAGAGGCACTCATGTTTAATTTCCTCATCCCATCTTCT
This sequence comes from Watersipora subatra, assembly GCF_963576615.1. Taxonomy (NCBI): domain Eukaryota; kingdom Metazoa; phylum Bryozoa; class Gymnolaemata; order Cheilostomatida; family Watersiporidae; genus Watersipora; species Watersipora subatra. The sequence goes on from NC_088717.1 coordinate 45,717,988, forward strand.
GTGCTCAAAGCAGTTCTCACGATGCTCTTGCAGGGTAAATGTCGACTCATTGCTGAATACCACTTGAGACCACTGCTCCTCTGCCCACTCGTTGTGTGGGCGGGACCAAGACAGCTGTAGCTTCTGCTGCCTTTTATTCACTAGTGGTTTCTTGCGAGTGTTGCATCCATGGAAACCAGTGCCCAAGAGCTGCTATCTGACATATATTTGCCATGTCAGCTCCACAAACCTCATTTTAATCTGTCTTCAATTCCTTTCCGGTCAACTTCTGGTTTGCCAGGAACAGCCGAGCAAGTACGCGATTTTATCGGACAGTTCTTTTCAAATGTCATGATCATAGTAGTTCGTTGCTGATTTAATGCTACTTCCACTTCTTTGCCACAAATTGTTTTGAGATTTAGACATTTGAAGCTTCTCCGCTATCTTTCTATTGCTCAAATTGTCGATAGTATGCAGGTGAATGATGGCATTAACACTTTTTCTATTTATGGTTGATGTTGACATAAGAATGATTTCTGGAAAATCTAGCTTGTTCTTTTATGGTGAGCAAGACTGTCAAACTGTGTGGCACATGCTGTCCATCACCACTTTTGAGGCGGTTAGACAGCATATGCAGCACAACATGTGCATTTGATTATTACAATACATGTAGGAGTATGTTTGATTACATTTGATTATTACCATACATGTAGGAGTATGTGTAATTATATATAATTATCAACATTTGACATTAACACATTAATAGCCTCTCGGGAGGCTGTTAATCAGTTGATGCGCACTGATTGGCATTGAGTAGTTTAAAATTGATTATTGATTCCTAATTGGCCCTAATTTTGTCACTGATAGTATCAACAAAACTTACAGATACATGTAACTTCCGTTTAAATAATGCATGAATTGTCAGAGTTTAATCCCATTGCATGATTAACACAACATACTTGCCTAAAACTGCCAGCGAGATTATAGGCGGACGAAGACGTTCTGATGCTACTTTATATATTAATACAAATAATTCAAAGTGTGCATTTACGATGAATTGCGTGCAAGGGACTTCAATGCTTTGCCTCAGTTTGGCTCTTACTACATAGTTTTGGCTGGTTAAGCTTTGCCCCTTCAAGCTCAGCTGGTTGTGTAAACAAGACACATCTTCAGTAATATAAGCAAATAATACTAAGCTTTAGCCGTGTCAGTTTTGTGTTTAATGGCTAAGAGGGTTTTCATGTGTTGGCTGTAGTCTTGTTAGCCAACATGGCTACAGCTGTGCCAATGGCACCTAGCCGACTGGCTAGCTTTTGAACGCTGGGCTCATAGAGTGTGTGACTGGTTAATGACCTTTTAGCAGAAATACTAGGAGCTATTGTGATGCTGGTTTCCACCACCTACGTATGAATTAGATTGTTAATATTATATCATTATATCGCTCATTTATTCTCTCACCATTTACTTATTGTGATTTGCTTCAGCTAAGAAGAACTGTTTTATAATTAAACATATTTAGTCGAACAATTACTGTTTAGAAATTGCTACTAGTATGGAGTGCTAAGTGTTAGAGTCTGTGGTTCCATTTGCATGTACATGTATAATATTTGTTAGTTTTTTTACTCCAATTATGCAAAACACTTGTTATGATTTATACACAAGTTATATATAGTATAACTTACATATACTTATACATATAGCTATAACATATACATACGCATACGCATACAAATACGCATACACATGTAAATATACATATAATTATAACATATAATTATAACATATAAGTATAACATATACATATACTTATATACATGTATATCACATAAGTTGACATTAAAATTCTTGCATTTTAAAGCATTTTGGCATGCTTGAACAGATTCGCTGCTAAGAACTATTGCATACTTGTAGCTTACTGACATGTGGTATTTGTAAAGATTTCAAATCTAAGACATTTAGTGGTGCATTCTCTATCAATCGCTTTACAGCAGTTAACCATTCTTATTTGTACGCCTGTATATTATTGCGTACTCCCTGGTGCCCAATTAATCTCTTTTTTACAAACTATGTGCTGTATTTGACTTGAATTGGACTGTTTTGTTATGTTTTCCTTTTTATACTTATAATGTTATTGAAAAACTAGAGCTTACAGACCGAAAAAGTAGTAAAATTACAGTAGTTACAGATATACAAAAACCATACCGAACCATGGCGTGTGTGTTATGAAATGCATATTTCAATTATTACGAGTTTTTTAGTTATGAGGGAGACAATAGACACATGCATCATCAATCTAACTAAACTTCATCTACCTAAGAACAAAACAAAGAACACTAATCCCATAAAGGCAAGAATTTAAGTTACATTGTTTGAACAGCTTAGCTGATCGTGTTCAGTCTTGAGTAATGGCATCACACTCTCAACACTAGCCTCGAGTATCTGGCTAAAGTTACATCTGCCCTCGAAAAACCTAGCTATGGGAATAAATCCTTGAATTTAGCTTCGCCGTCAGTATCAGTGTCTTCTTATTTGGCTTGTACACAAGTAGTGTAGCGCATAAAACCACACCTACATTACTCAAACCGAAAAGAGAGCAAGAGTTGGGTTTGTTATTTGAGCTACTTCTATGAATATGATTATTGTTATTACATTGCAAATTTATTTTCACATTTTCTATTAATTTTGATTTTTTTCAGCTAAGGCATTTTGCAAACACTCACACCTAACCATAAAACTAAGCCATCCTTATCATTGTTCATATTTTATCTATGGTATCTTTAGCACTCTAAAGGATGCAATTTTTATTTTAATCCAGTGTTACTTTCTGCATTTTTTTCAACTTCAAAAAACTTTCAAAACGTATTTAAAACTCATTACTTTTTTTTAAGTTGTAATTTTCAAATATGATGTTTCAACTTTTCATTTTTCATTATAATTTACAAATTCCAGTTCTTTTTAGCAATTGCTGGACACTATTACATTTAAAACTTTTATATGTACACTATAGCAATTCAGTTGGCTAAATAGCTAGATTGGCTTAGATTCGCTGATGTGAAATGACTCGACTAAGGAAGTGTTACTCTGTAATGCTCTTTATTCTCCAAACATAATAGTCAAAACACACCGTGAAGTCTGCAATAGAACAAATAGCACTAAGCAAAATGCTAACACGAGATTTAATTGCAAATGAAAACTGCATGTATAAATGAGACATAAATGCAATTGTGACAATTGTAGTGTTGTGGTAAAGTGTTTGTTTATATAAACACTATGTCATCCTAGGTGGCCTTATTGTTAGCTCATTATCTATCCTATGCTATCTTATCTTATGGTAATAAAGCAGTCTAGAGTTGCACACCAAAGCAGAGAGTCTAATACTATATACGCAGAACACAACTCTACAATGGCGACGAGGATAATTTAAGAGTATAATTTCGACGTGGCAATGGCAAGTAATGTGCCAGTATTTAGCGGCAAGGCAGAGGCCTTTGTTGAAAGACTGGAGAGTTATTTCATTATCCAGGGAACTGCGGATGACAAGAAAAAGCATATACTTATCATGGGTCTACAGGAAAGCCAGTATGAGACGCTGTCGGATCTTACGGCACCGGATAAACCAAAGGATAAGTCGTTCGACCAGTTGAAAGCCCTTCTTGTGTCTCACTTTGGTGTGTCTACAAACAAGATGGTGGAGAGGGCGAAGTTTCGCGAGGTGAGAAGAGGTAACGAAGAGTCAATGAGTGACTTTGTTGTCAGGTTGAGAGCTCAGGCTTAAACATGTGAATTTGCTGCAACGTTAGAAGAGAATCTTGTGGAACAATTCCGTATAGGAGTAAACAGCAGATCGGTTAGAGACAGAATTGGAGCTATGCCAAATGAAAAACAGTCAGATTTGAAGGAATTGATAACGGTGGCACAGCAAGTGGAGATAGATGAAAAGATGGATAAAATGTCAATTAGCGAGCCAGAGACTGTTTCCGCTGTGGGTGGTGCAAGGCACAGAGAATACAACAACAAGAACAAAGTGAACGGTGATCATATGAATGAGAGAACGTGCTTCAGGTGCAATAGGAAAGGACATCTCAGTACCAGCAAACTATGCCCAGCTACAAGTCGTAGGTGTAACAGCTGTAGACAGTTCGGACATCTCTCTGGTAGCAAGTATTGTAAAAGAAAGGCAATACTGTCTACAGTAGAAGTAGAGGAGACAGAACAGCAAGACGACCTGTTCAGCATAAACCAGATTCGTTCTAAAATGCCTCGATGTACTGTTACAATCATGGGGGAGGCAGTGCCATTCATTCTTGATACAGGGGCTTGTAATAATATTATTGACAGGCAGCCTTATGAGAAGATACAAAACAAAGTTCATCTTCAACCAGCGGTCAGTGAACTGTTTGCATATGGCAGTGATAAGCAGTTGGAAATTTTGGGAAGATTTGACACTCGAGTAGAATGTAACAATAGATTTGCTGATGCAGTTTTTTATGTTTTTGAAGGCTCTGCTAAATGTCTTCTTAGTGGCAAAACTGCTAGTGATTTGCTATTGTTATCGTACAGTGATGATGTGCACATGCTTTCAAATGTAATGCCTGAATCTTATGATATTGTGAAGTGTTTTCCAGAAGTATTTAGAGGGGTGGGAAAACTAAAGGTTTACAGCGCAAAATTTCATATTGACACTAGTGTAACTCCAGTGGCTCAACCAGTGCGTAGGCTACCGCTAGGTATTTGTTCTTAAGTGAAAGCAAAACTTGACGAGTTGTTAGCAAATGACATTATAAAGCCTGTTGCGGGGGTTGGTACTTCATGAATGAGTCCTTTGGTCGTGGTTATGCAGGACAACGGTGATGTCAGGCAAACGGTTGACATGCGGAGGGCAAATGAAGCAATTATGCGTGAAAGGCACCCAATACCTACTACTAAAGAAATCATGGCTAATCTTGGAGGAAGTAAGGTTTTTTCAAAGTTAGATCTCAAACAAGGGTTTCATCAAGTGGAACTAGAGGAGGGGTCGAGGGAGATAACAACCTTTGTCTCACCCTTTGGTATCTACAGGTATAAAAGATTGACTATGGGGGTCAATGCTAGTCCAGAGCATTTTCAATATGTAATGCAGCAAGCCTTAGCAGGTCTTGAGGGGGTACAAAACATGGCAGATGATATTCTGGTACATGCAAGTAGTCTGCAAGAACACGACAAGAGATTACATGCTTTGTTGAAGAGGCTCAGTGATGTAGGGCTAACACTAAATCCTCGCAAGTGTAGGTTTAGGACATCCTCTACAAAATTTTTAGGCTATGTTGTGTCAGATAAGGGCGTGTCCCCTGACCCAGACAAAATAAGGTCCATTATTAACTTCCGAGCACCTACCAATGCTACTGATTGTAGAAGCTTTATGAGACTAGTGAATTTTGTTGGAAAATTCATACCGGATTTGGCTACAATATCTGAACCAATACGTCGATTTATGGTTAAAGGTGCTTGCTTTTCATGGGGCACCACACAAAATGCTGCATTTTGTAAGATCAAAGAACTGATGTCTAATAGTGAAACTTTGGCCCACTTTGACCCTAAGTGTAGCACTAAACTTATTGCAGATGCTTCACCATTTGGTATAGGCGCTGTATTGGTTCAGGTACAAAATGGAAATGATAGGGTTATAGCTTATGGCCACCGATCTCTTTCTCCTACAGAGCGGAAGTACAGTCAAACAGAGCGAGAAGCCCTGGCTCTAGTATGGTCATGCGAACACTTCAGACTCTACCTTTTGGGCACAGAATTTCAGTTAGTGACAGATCATAAGCCACTAGAGTTTATTTTCAACAATTCTAGTTCAAAGCCTGTACCTAGAATTGAAAGGTGGTCATTGAGATTACAAGCTTTTCGATTTAGGGTTACTTATAAACCAGGGTCAGGCAACATTGCTGACCCATTGTCTAGACTGGTAGCTACTGTTAAGGATAGTGTTTTATCTTGTACAGTAGCCAAGTTTGGCGACCAATATGCCAAGGAAAGAGCAATGACCTCAGTTCCTGTAGCTCTCAAGTGGGCTGAGATTGTTCAGCACTCAAAAGAATGTCCTGAAATACAAGCTGTGGTAAAGGCTTTAACTGAAAATAAATACAAGGCATGTGGCATGGCGTATCAGTCTATTATCACAGAGCTGTCTGAGGTGGACAATGTGTTGCTTAGGGGTAATAAAATAGTAATACCAGTTAGCCTGAGAGATCAATTAGTTAGACTGGCACATGAAGGACATATGGGTTTGGTCAAAACAAAACAGCGCTTGAGGTCAAAAGTATGGTGGCCAGGTATAGATAAGCAAGCTGAGCAACCTTGTAAGGGCTGTATAGATTGTATGACTGTCAGTCAGCCAACTGCTCCCCAACCACTAAGCATGACACAGCTTCCAAGTAAGCCATGGTCTTTCCTTAGTGCTGACCTTCTGGGCCCATTGCCAAATGGTCAGTCAGTTATTGTCCTAGTGGATTACTATAGTAGATATTTTGAGTGTGCTTTTCTAAGATCAACAAGGACAGAAAACATAGTTGAATTTCTGGACACTGTATTTACTAGATTTGGCTACTGTGAAGCACTCAGAACAGATAATGGGCCACAGTTTGTGTCAGAAGTGTTTCAGAGGTACCTGAATGATCATGACATTAGGTGGGTTTCCACAACGCCTTTGTGGCCTTCTGCCAATGGTGAGGTCGAGAGATGCAACCGGACATTACTGAAAGCTCTCAAAATAGCTCATGAGAATGGTCAAGATCTAGGTAGGGAACTCAGAAAGTTTTTACAAGCTTACAGGTCTACGCCTCATAGCAGTACAGGGGTAGCTCCATTTACATTGCTGCGTGGTAGGGAAATGAGAACAAAACTTCCTGCACTAGACGTTGAACATGATCCCACCAATTATGATAAGGCGAAAGATAATGACGCTCTTTCTAAGACCAAGAACAAAATTTATGCTGATGACTGTAGACAAGCAAAAGATAGTGAAATTGAAGTAGGAGATAAGGTTATTGTTAGGAAAGAAAAGAAAGGAAAGCTAGATGCAAACTATGGGAAATAAAGCCATACAGTGATAGGGAAGCAAGGTTCGGATATAGTTTGTGAAAATAGTAGAGGAAAGACAGTGCGACGCAACTCCACCTTTGTAAAAGTCTTGCCTTTGAGCACAAGTGCTTCTGAACAAAAAGCATGTCAACCTAACACGTCTGGCAACAGCGGCGGGTCTGCTGGCATTGCTGTGGGTTCTCCAGGAGGGTCAATGCCTCCGCGACGGTCTTCGCGATGCGTTAAAACCTCCATGCACTGGTTGGGACAAGGGAATACTAGCCTATAGGGCCTAAGTGGATATAACTACTTACACTAATTTGTCACATTTCCAAATTTTGAGCTTTACAGTAAAGGATTGTGGCGCTTACATAATATATACATTTATTGTCTATAATATTTCTGAATGTCACTAGATAGCTTAACTTAGCAACCATTGTTAGTCTTTTACAACATTTTCTAAATTCAGTAAAATGGATAAGAGATGTAGTGTTGTGGTAAAGTGTTTGTTTATATAAACACTGTCATCCTAGGTGGCCTTATTGTTAGATCATTATCTATCCTATGCTATCTTATCTTATGGTAATAAAGCAGTCTAGAGTTGCACACCAAAGCAGAGAGTCTAATACTATATACGCAGAACACAACTCTACAACAATTACATAACATCAGTTACAGAGTAAATAATTCAACGGTAAAGCGTCAAATATAATATACAAAATGTAACATACCTTTTGCCTCCTTAGCATTTAGCTTTGAACAAATGGTTAAACTTTATGTAGCATATGTATTGACAATAAAATGATAAAGCATAAATTTCCAAAGAGAATTGCATCCGGTCTGATGCATTGCAAATTTCTAACTGATTGAGCAGCCGGAAAGTATCGCTGGCAGCAAAATGGGACACAGGTGCTGTCGCGCTCCTACTGGCCTCACCAGAAAAGGCGCTCCTACTGGCCTCCTACTGGCCCCACCAGAAAAGGTCCCACGACAGAGCACCAATCAAAAGTGGGCTACTCGGAAGAACGAAAGAAGCAAAAGCCCAGCAACGACTGGTCAAGCAAGCACCCACTGCCCACCTCTTTGACCTCACAAGAACAGATTTCTGACCACAAAATACGGAACTAATGGCGTGTATCACTATGTTTCCATGATGCGCAGTGCTTCGGAGTTGCGCTATCTCCGAATCATGGAAACGGCGTCTTCGCACTGAAATCACTGCGCACTGATCAGTGCGAAGCCAGTGCAAATTCGCAGCAAGGAAACAGCGACTGCGCAGTGGCTGCGCATAGCTCTCATGCCGTGGAGACAGATTTTACGATGGCCATAAACTAGTACAAAGGTTGTCCTGCTAATCTTGTTTTTTTCACTATTCTTCCGATCTTCTTTTACATAAATTTAATTATAGTCTGCATTAACGAGGATGATGAGGTGATTACTTTCCTGGACTTTGTTATTGATGCCAACACTTCGAAAAATAGGTGGCAAGTCCAAAATTAACGTTTAAATAATATATTACTTAAAAATACTTATTAAAATAATATTACTATGTCAAAAGTGTGTTAAGGTTTGTAAAACCTTGTGAATGTGTATTGTAAATAAAAGTATAATGACGACAGAATAATAAAAAAAGACTGTTTATGACGTTCGGTATCCGTGATCGATTCTATTTCTCCATCAGGCGATTCGATTTATACAATTTCTCTTCTCTGGCTAATTTGCGGTATTTGCTGAAAACCACTGCGCAGCATGGAAACGTACAATCCCCTCGACTTCGGAGGGGGCTGCTTCGCAGTACTGCGCACCATGGAAACATAGTGTATGTGAGCTCATTTTATTGTTCTAAAGTGTGAGTCAGCAATAAACAGCAGGTGGCATATAACGTAAAAACTAAATGAAACTACAAGCAAAAGCTAAAAATACAAGCAAGAGTTACAAAATCACTACATACACTGTTGTATTATATCCAGTAGAGATTGCATCTACATTCTCCTTTGCTCAGTCAGACAAAGCATTCAACAGAATATTTTATTATTGCATTTATATTGGTATCAAAAGTACCTATGTCATTGCATTCAAAGTTTGGACAAATTCCATTGACTACAACAGTAACATTTTTATACACGCGGTTCTAAGAAATTATTGATATTGTTAATTCAACACATTTAATATTTTTATGTTGTTTTTTTTAAGTTTGTAATAATTGTATCAGGATCAAATCCTTTTTCATTGTATGCATGGTAAAAAAACAGACTAACTAACTGCTAGTTATTTTACATTTACCACCTTCTGTATTTGTTTAATTTTTTGGTTTGAATTGCACACAACACTTTTCTCACAATATGAAGCTTAGAAGTTACAATAGTAAATGTTGCGTACATTAAATAAAAAGCTTTTTTGTCTAAAAACCTATTTATTACATAGTCAACGTTTGGTATTTAGCTACGATATATTATGTACTGTCCTTACGGGGTTAAAAAACTGAGTCGAACTGATTCAGGTTCATATTGTTTATTTAGAACCCAAACTTTGAAAACTAAAATAAAAGCGTAACATACTGACATAAAATATTTTGGCATCTGTTTACAGAAGCTTACATCAGTAAGTAATTTGCACACTTTCAAGCAACATAAAATCAATAAAAGATATAAGTTCTATAATATGCAAGTGCTACAACAATTACATGAATGATTGCTAATTAGTAATATAAACTGCATACCTCTTTGGCCTTCTACCCAGGTAAGGTAGGAAAAGACTTGATCAGTTGTGTGTCAAGCTATGATTGGTGATAAAGCGTAAATACTAAAAAACTACATGCTGCCAACTAGCAGAGTAGCTTGGTATAAAAATGGCTTAGTACAAATCAGCAGAGTTTATATATACAGTGAAACATGGATAACTCAAACTTCACGGGACCGAGCAAAAGTGTTTGAGTTATTAGAGTGTTCCAGTTTTCAGAGCACAGTCACAAGTGAATGTATTTATCAGTAGATACATATACAAACTACATGTATATATAAAACTAAAGTATAGGTTGTTTGTTGTAAGTTAAAGGGCATCTGATGTAGAGTTTTAAAGTATTTATCAGAAAGTATAGATAATTTTATACACTTGAGGTTTGTGTGTTGTTTTAGGTGATGTGACTGCCAGAACTTTTTTCAGATTAAAATTGGAAAAAACCTAATCGCGGTTAAAACGCTCAGAAGACATTTTTTCTTCTGAGTGTTCTACTCGAGATCAATTTTGCCAATTTTAATCTTAAAACGTCTTGTCAGTCACATCACCTAAAACTGCAAACAAATCTCGGCCCAATAGAAAAATATCTAATCTTTCTGATAATTTTTAAAACTGGACATAAGTAAACATTTATGACCAACGCAAAAAAGCATGCTTTACATCTGATCAGTTGTTTCATTTAAAAAACTTATCGAGTTTAGTCTGTGACAAGGTATTTTTTGACAAAGATCAACCATGTGACTTATTGTAGAAATAGATTTTAAACAGTTATTATAGTCCTTAAAAACTTGTTAGCCTTTTCTAAAAAAATTGGCCCATTGATAGGTACGCCTTCACTATGCACTTGTCTAAACCAAGTCAATAAAACACCATCCAAATCATCGTGCGACTGTTAGATTCAGCAACTTATTTACTATACACGTAGTAATGCGTACATCTTTACTCACTGTCCTAGTCTATCAGCTGTCCTCAAGAGACAGCAAACAAATCAATTTTAACCACAGGGTTGTGATTTCACCAAGCCTTGTCCTCATTTTATGTGTTTTTCAATACTATTTCAACATTTGTGTATTTGGTTTATAATCGGAAGTATGATTCATTAGCAATTGGCAGCAACACTTTTCTACTTTTTGGACCACCTGAGGCATTTATCTTGTGCACCTCAAGCTGGTAACTTGTGTTTTACACTTATCATATTCGTCAATATTCCTAAAGTAAACTAAAGTCATCAGAAAGCACGATCAAGAATACGTATCACGTTATATCACAACCAGGACAATTCTTATTGCATTTCCTGAGAGGATGTAACAAGGTAATACCTTTTACTTTAATATCATTATTATACAAAGTGCCTTTTTTATTTGTTATTATTCATATAGTTAATGCTTTGTTTTCAGCTGCCTTTTTCAAGTATTGCGCATTTCTGCTTTATATCTGTTATATACTCATTCATATCAAATCATAATTTGTTAGCAATGTTTTATCTGTTACATATTATTGCGAGTTTTTATACATCTTTTATGCTACTTTCACTTGCTATCAAACTTGCTATTGCCTCTTTTATTATTATTTACTCTTCATTTAATTTCATTTTAGATTCACGATATATCGGTATATGCATATATATCAAATAAACATACTATTCACATAAAACTAACAACCGATAATTCGTTGGATCTCAGATCTATTGGGAAGTGCAATACAGTGAATCTTGTCACCTAAGAATACAAGAACAGAATGGAGTGGATAATACGCCTGAACTACTACTGATACACAGATGAGCCACAACCACTAAATCAACAGCAAGAAAGAAATAACAGCTGTGTAATATCTCCACCAGGCAAGTCAACCTGCTGAAGAGAAGTAAGTCTACAAGAAGTCGGTGTATAATGCCTGCAATTAATTTTACATAACCATGAGCATAGCCTTTATCGTTTTATTATTTAGTTACACAGCTTGTATTTTTTTGTTTCTTTTTTTGTTATTTGTCAGCGGTATATTGTTAGTCTCGGCACGGGTGAAATCACAACCATAGGTTTTATGTTTGCCAAATATTGACCGTCATATATAAATGTAGAGTAGCTAACTACACTATTTTGGGTATAACAAGTAGCTGCTGGTCTATTGGAGCTGCGATAATTGCTCTTTGGATAAATAAGCCAAACTATTAAAATGAATATGGCTACTAGCTCTGCCTCACCGAATGAAGGGCTGCTTGCTCGTGCAGCCGGCGCAGTTGCTGGTGCCGATGAGATCATACCTGACGTAACGCCGCTTGACTCCAACCACATGCCTGAGTCAATCGATCCACACCTTGCAAATTCAGAGCGTATCGATCTAATTTCCATTCATAAAACTCCTTCACTTCGCAACCAGCCCACCCGTAAAATTAGCACCCAATATGACACCTTGTCACTTTCAAACCAACCTAAAAGATCAGCTAAGGTGAAAGGTGAAACAATAAAGCGACAACTGCTAAGTGATATAAAAGTGCAAGCTCAGATAAATGTCACACTTCACAATGAAATAAACCAAGAAGACACCTCCTTTGCTAGGTATGAGGCTATAAAAAAGGATCTTGAAGCCAGTAAGAGACATGTGCATAAGCTCTATAACGAATTTAGAGTTTTGAATGGCGAGCCATGCAAAGCTGTCACACAACAGGTTGACAAGCTAACACATGATAATGACGAGTTGTGTAATCAAATAAGCCAGATAGTAAGCAGCAAAGTAGTTAGGCCAAAAACCTCAAGAGCATTATCACGCAAATCAAGGAATTCAGCGATTGGCTCACAGTATTCATGCAGCACTTCTTGTTCAACAACTTCATCAATCTTAAGACAAAAACAAGCTGAAGCAAATGCAAGACTAGTCGAATTAGAAATGCAGCTACATGCTAACAACAAAACACAAGCAATTCAAGAACAACTGACAAAGTTAGAAAATGCCAAAAAGGCAATTGAAATCGAGAGTCAAATTGAGGCTGAAAGACGAAAGGCTGTCATATACAGTCAAGCATTAGCTGAAGAAGAATGCGAAAGATCTGGTCTTATGCTAACTGGTAATGGCCACCAAGTACTCGATGCACCATCAAATACTTTGAACCTTGCATCTCCTTTTGCGCCCAACAAGCTACCTGCAACTACAAAGCCATGCAAAGAGAGAGCAACAAACCATGTTGCCAATCAAGTCCCACATACATTAGACTCTGAATCTGAGGATAATAATCTTGAACCTGAGACAATTATGCCCATCGCGCACACCTTCAATCAAGAACGTACGGCTAGGCCTCCTACAGCTTTGCATTGCAAGGTGGACACAACTCCGGTAGCTACTTCCTTACAGCAAAATACAACCTCAGGGCAGCATATCTCAGCAGAACATGTTAAGACTGTAGTTATGACATATCAACTACCACTATCAGAGCCAAAGGTGTTTGATGGAAATTCAGTAGACTATCCTCGTTGGGCGCTCAGCTTTGATAACCTGATCGGTAAAAAACCGCTTTCCAACTCCGAAAAGTTAAATTACATGAGTAAATATCTTGGAGGAAAAGCTCTAGAAGCTGTAAACGGGTACTTTCTCCTACAAAGTGAGACCGCCTATGTTGAAGTCAGAGCAGTGTTAGACGCCAGATTTGGTGACCCATTTACAATTGCTCAAGGCTTTAGAAGCAAACTTGAACAGTGGACTGACATCAAACCTAAAGACCATGATGGACTGCAGAAGTTCATAGACTTCCTTCTGTTGCGCAAGACTGCAAAAGTCTGTATAGACAAGCTTTCATTTCTTGACAACTATGAGGTTCATAAATAAATCTTGGCTAAGCTGCCTGAATTCATAACTCGTCAATGGGTGCAAAAGGCTACTAAATATCAAAAGAAATACAACCAAAGCCCAAGTTTTGAAGCACTTTGCAAGTTTTTGAGTACAGAACTTGAGATGTCGTGTAATCCTATGTACGCTGACATATACGCAGGCAAGGCCTACACAAACGATACTAACAAGCAAAGCAGAAACCTGAAGAAAACATATGCCACTCAGCATAATGGGCCAACTCAAGGTATCAGAAGCGAAATCAGTACTAAGGAGTGCGTCTATTGCAACATGAAAAACCACTCCACCGCAGAGTGTGGGAAATTTGGTCGACTCTCCTTTAATGAACAACAAACCTTCATGAGGGACCAACAGCTATGTTTCTCTTGCTTGACTGATGCCCACAGCTACAGGCAGTGTGAAGTACCATCTATATGTAAAGTCTGTCAAGGTAAACATCCAACAGCCTTACACAATATGCGAACTTCATCCGTCAAACAACAGGTAAAATCTGGTTTTGGCAATAGCTCGAATCTGGAGCAATCTAAGCCTATAGCCAACAACTCCTTGCAGCCAAAAGCTGCAGAACCTTTAAAAACAAAAGACAATTCTCAATGACCAGAAAAATCATGTTTGAATATATGTTTAAACATGGAATTGAACTCACTTTCGTGGATACTACCTGTTTGGGTCTCAAATAAAAAAAACCTCTAAAGGAAGCTTTAGTATATGCTCTTGTTGACTCAATGTCCGACACAACCTATATCACTGTAGATACGATACACAAGATACAACCAGACTATACCCACACAGAAATAGATATTACAACAATGACATCTGACAAAAAGAAAGTCCATACTCATCTAGTGTATGGTTTGACAGTCAGAGCCTACAATCACAAAGTTTGCTATGAATTACCCCCTAGCTATTCACATCACAAAATACCTATTGACAGACGACAAATACCTACAAAAACTGTACTGAGCCATTGGCCACATCTCATACAAGTAGCTATTGAATTACCTAACAATCACAAAGATGTACCTGTCAGCCTATTCATAGGCAACAATTTTACCAAAGCCTTCAAACCTCAGCAAGTTATCGACACTGATCATGATGATGAACCATTTGCCATCAAAACTGCCATAGGCTGGAATGTTATGGGTGACAGTGCTCCACATACCACACTAGCAACAATTGTTGACCAATCAGCCAAACATGAATTTGTGACATTTCAGTGCACAACCAAATCAAACAAAGAACTGCACAAACTTATAAATATATTCAACCAAGAATTTCATGGTGCACATGAAGACACACCAAGCCTCTCTGTAGATGATAAACAATTTCTTCACATACTAAAAACAAAAACTACTCTGAAAAAAGATAGGGTAACCATGCCCTTGCCATTCAAATCAAAACCATATGCACTAAATACAAAATCAGCTGCCATACATAGGTTTAGGCTGCTAGAAAAGAAATTCCAGAAGAACTCGCGTTATAAAGAACAGTACCATGAGTTTATGAGAGATATAATAAACAAGGGAGAAGCTATCCCTGCAACTGAGAAAACTACTGACTACTCATGGTACATTCCACACTTTGGGGTGTACCACCCTAGAAAATCGGATCGAATTACTGATCGAATTACCGGATCGAATTGACTGTGCTGCCAAGATGGGAGGAGTAAGCCTGAATGACTTTCTTCTTCAAGGGCCAGAACATATGAAATATGGACGATCTACAAGGAATCCTGTTAAGGTTTAGACTGAGACCAATAGCAATCATGAGAGACATCGAGAGGATGTTTCACCAGTTCAAAGTATCGGAAAATCACCAAGATTATTTATGATTCATTTCGTACAACACAGAAGGTCAGCTTCAGTCATACAAAATGACTGTACATTTATTTGGAGCCAGGTCCTCTCCTGCATGTGCCACTTATGGGCTACGATTTTTGGCTGACAATTTCAGAAACACATTTCCCCACAACACACAATCGCACTACTTTATACACCATAACTTTTATGTTGATGATGGCCTTGCCAGTGTCAGAAACGAATCTGAGGCCGTAAACCTGATCAAAGAATATCAGGCTCTGTGTCAGACAGGGAAACTGAGGTAAGAGCTGTAAAACTATTGATTGGGTCAAAAAGCTATCCTAATAATAAACCACAGCATCTGGTAAGACCAGTTAGCAAAATTGTTGTGTTAGTCAAAGCTACCAATAAAATTTCATCCTAAAATTTTAGGTGGGAGTGTTAGATTCAGCAACTTATTTACTATACACGTAGTAATGCGTACATCTTTACTCACTGTCCTAGTCTATCAGCTGTCCTCAAGAGACAGCAAACAAGTCAATTTTAACCACAGGGTTGTGATTTCACCAAGCCTTGTCCTCATTTTATGTGTTTTTCAATACTATTTCAACATTTGTGTATTTGGTTTATAATCGGAAGTATGATTCATTAGCAATTGGCAGCAACACTTTTCTATTTTTTGGACCACCTGAGGCATTTATCTTGTGCACCTCAAGCTGGTAACTTGTGTTTTACACTTATCATATTCGTCAATATTCCTAAAGTAAACTAAAGTCATCAGAAAGCACAATCAAGAATACGTATCACGTTATATCACAACCAGGACAATTCTTATTGCATTTCCTGAGAGGATGTAACAAGGTAATACCTTTTACTTTAATATCATTATTATACAAAGTGCCTTTTTTATTTGTTATTATTCATATAGTTAATGCTTTGTTTTCAGCTGCCTTTTTCAAGTATTGCGCATTTCTGCTTTATATCTGTTATATACTCATTCATATCAAATCATAATTTGTTAGCAATGTTTTATCTGTTACATATTATTGCGAGTTTTTATACATCTTTTATGCTACTTTCACTTGCTATCAAACTTGTTATTGCCTCTTTTATTATTATTTACTCTTCATTTAATTTCATTTTAGATTCACGATATATCGGTATATGCATATATATCAAATAAACATACTATTCACATACAACTAACAACCGATAATCCGTTGGATCTCAGATCTATTGGGAAGTGCAATACAGCGGCGTTGAACGATCTCTTAGCCTTGATGAATATTGGTCACACAACGATTTTATTCTTTCTTTTTGTTTAATCCATGTTGACACTGTACTTTTTGGAAGATTTTATATTTTTGATAATGCTGATAGCTTTTGTCTTGCTTCGATTTCCTTGAGTACTTTAAGTTGGTCAGAAGGTTTCCTCGCTTTTCTTAGCTTGCATGATGCCATCGTAAAGCGGATGTCTGTTGTAGCGGACGCCAAGCCACGAGCCTATTTGTGACATTTTATCTTTATGCATACGCATATAATCACTGTTTCAATATGTTTTTTGCATGCTGTGTCTATCTTTATTAAATTTTTATTGCTAATACCTTCCAACGTTTATAGCTTGGCCGTAACTAAGCGAACGTCTTAGCAACCCTATTAATCATTTTTATACGATTTCTTTTTCGGTTCCATTATACGGTACGGGGGAAATTATACGTACACTATACGCGTACTAACATCGCTTTCGTTAAAAAAGCAGAGTAATCTCAGCTCTGCGACTAGTGGAAACTCCTTTGAAATTAATTGAACGCAAACCGTTTGTGAATTCGGCAAAAAACTGTTCGAGTTAACGGTGCCGAGGTCGAGTTATATAAAGCCATTTATTATTGCGTGAGAACGGATCAAGCAAATCCATTCGAGTTAACCATGTGTTCGCTATATCCGAGGGCAAATTATCCATGTTTTACTGTACTTTTTTCTATAGCATAAACAAAAATACAATTCATTGCAAAATGGCAATGCAAGTGTTATGAATCTCTCTAGCTTAGCTAAAAATACACAAAAAAGGATTATAGTGGTCAATTTGATTCATAGGCTGCATCAGTGCAATCTACAAGCATAGGTTATATCATAGATATAGTGAACCCTAGATATGCGAATAATCAAAACAAGTGAGGCCTATAATTAGCATGACGCAAAGTCATGGTGATGTGCAACACGAATAAGCTGATCTATTAACTCTATTGACTTAGCACTAAAAACTGCTCAATTTTTCCATTGTTTGTGCATCTGAGACTGCATATTTTATTGAAAGTATGTAAAACTAGTGGTCCTGCACTAACCCTTGGTGACGACACCTGTGTTCGCCCTGATCGCAACATGTTGAAAGGGCGACAAAGGCAAACGCCTTTAGATAGGTTTCACTTAAAATGGCCGGTTGGTCGTGAGAGCGAAACAAAAGAAAAATTAGCTAACCAGCAAGAAACTTAAAACTATGAACGCCGAAGAAATTTTAATTGCGTTAACTTAAAGATTAAAGTTTGCTTTTAAGTTTGCTTTTAAGTTTGCTTTTAAGTTTGTCTTTTAAGTTTGTCTTTTAAGATTTTGATAAAATCCAAACTTATCAAAGTCAACTGTTGTAATGAAGGATAACTTATCTCTCCCTCTCTGGCAAATGCTAGCGTTAGCTGCTATTGTATGTATTTAATTTTACATTTTAATTAATCACATTTCCTTGAATTCTTTTTTATTTGTTGTTTTTTGAAAGAATGTGATAGGTTAGGACAATAACCAACATGTTCTTTATGTTACAATACTTTGTTTCGAGTGTTTTATTTGCATTTTTAGAGTATGGAAACCAATCAATATATATTTAATTGTTATATATATAAATAAATTGCACCAACATGCGAGTAAATTGACATACGAGCTCAGTCTCTGAACGCATTAAGCTCGTAAGTCGAAGTATGACTGTAATGACTTTGTATGAGAAAGGCAAGAATCTTACACACATGGTATGAATAATACCAATGATTTAGAAGCTTCTATATCATTGATAATACAAAGAGTGACCAAATAGAAATTAAACTAATAACAAACTAATGAATCAAATGATATTTAGAAGCAGTAAGGCTGGACAACTGTATTAAACACCCATTAGACATGACTAAAAATAACTAGACGAGATAGTTTTTGTCTAAGGTTGGTTGAACTAGATTCCTGCTTTGAAGCGGCATAGTGTATTCTGATTTTAGTATAGCGATTTACTATAGTTTTGAGTAGACTGTTGGCATGCGCTGTACATGTGAAACATTAATTGAGGTTATGTAATAAGACGTATATATTATTGTCTGTGATGTTACTTGTTTAAAAGCTCTCTGTGTGATACCATAGCTCTCCATGTGTCAACGTAGGCACTTTTCTGCAGCAATACATATTCGGCCCATCAATATGATCACCAATCATCCTCTGTTTTTAACTGAGATTAGGGTTATGTCATCACTATTTCTACTTCCCACTACTTCTACATCGTTCAAGAACTTGATACACTCATCACATTTGAGTTAGAAAAAAATCCTCATCAAGGAACTCCTCATCTTCACCTTCCTCAGCTTTTGGCTCTTCTTTCTTTTTCTTTCTAGCCAGAGAATGTAGCAGGGGTTGGGCAGTTTTTTCAGCCCTGCTCACATCCAGATCAATACAGTTAACATTGGGACTTGGTGTGATATTTGCTTTTATGAACAGTGCTTGAAGTGCAGATCTAAAGCACTGCATATCCGGGTTATTGTTATAGCCACCCTTATATCGTATTGTAGAAAACAGAATCTCAATGCTATCCTGGTTGATCTTAAACCATAACTGTCACGAACAACTTTTATCGTATTTTCTAGGTAAATCAGACACGCTGATTCCGATTTTGTACTCAAAATAAAAATTAGTCCACTAACCTTCAAAGTCATTTAAGCTTTTTTAAAGCGTTTCAATATCCGTTTCAAAAACAACACGATCGGCATTACAAGCTCCGCCCATAAATATGTGACGAAACCTAGCTTTTTCAGAAACGGAAGTTGGGAATGTTTAGTCCGATTTAGAATAATAGAGATGGGTGTCTTAAAACCCATAATTATCCAAATCCAGCCTGTAAAATAGTTTCAGTTTTTTATGAAACGGATATAAACTATTTAAAATTGCTCGCAGCTTGTTACATGACGTTTATATGGGCTAGACGCCGAGAAAAATGAGCTCAAAAAACGCGGTTTTATCACGAGCTAGCGTTGTTATTGTGCTTTTTAAATATGCAATGCTAAATAGCTTATCTACCTTTAAGAAAAGACTGATATTATTTTTAAGGCTGAATTTAGATATTAATGGATTTTAAAACACCCATCTCTATTATTCTAAATCGGTCTAAACATCCCTACGTAACTTCTGTTCCTAAAAAGCTAGGTTACGTCAAGTATTTATGGGCGGAGCTTGTTATGCCGATCGTGTTGTTTTCGAGACCGATATTAAAACGCTATAAAAAGTTCTTCATTGCTCTGAAAGTTAGTGGCCTAATCTTTATTTTGATTACAAAATCGGAATCAGCATGTCTGATTTACCTAGTAAATATGATAAAAGTTGTTCGTGGCAGTTATGGTTTAAAGGTTAGGAAGCAGTTGATGTAAGGGTAGTTGCTGAAAAGATATTGAGCAATGCCATGTACAGATTTGGCTGCTGACTCAAAACTCATGATGAAAAAATGATGATGATTTTCCTATTATTTTCCACTAGCAGCTTTCAGCTTGGTGTCTTTAATCGGCATAGATAGCTTATGATATTGTTGAGAACTTCTTGTTTTGAGTTGAAGTTCTGTCTTGTTATAGGCAATTCAGGATATACCTGGGGTGTTGTGGTCTCTTCTGATGACATTTCACTAAGAATTTGGACTTATTGTTACGTTTATGACTTAAAAACTAGCATGCCAAGCTGCTTCCACTACTAAACTTATTGCTCAATTTAAGGCTTTGATGCTGTGATGCACATCACCAGGACATCGTGAAAACAACAGCCAATTATAGGCCTCACTTTTGCTCAATTGTTATGATAGCTATTCGCCAATCTAGGGTTATATAAACAAGCATCACTAACTAAGCTATTAGGCCTATATTGTTGTTAATGCGATGATGATCAAATGGCTATTCCTTAGGCGCTAGATGAATGAGAATTTGTTTACTACATATTATACATGTATATTTGAATAGAGGTTATTTTTATTTTTCAAGTGAAACTATTTTAAAAATGATTGTAATGATTGGCTTAATATTGGAGGGAGGTTTTGGTTGGCTAAATATTTCAGTAACGAGTTTGCACTGTACTTTATGTTTAAGTTGGTTTAAAGTTTATCCCATATTTTTGCCAAACACTTCTGATTTACAACACAAATAAGCCTGTTGCACTACATCATAAGTTAGATGTGAACGCTGAAAACACTGTGATTTGTTGAGTATAACATTTGCAGGACAAGGCTCAAGATTCAATCAAGTATTTACTAAAGTAGACGCTGACTTGGTCAATCAAGGACATATTAGAAGACAACATGACCGAATTTTAAAATCTCCCAATGATCTTAAATTGCGCGCATCACTCATGGGTGCAATGTAAAACTTGTAAATACTGATGTTTATCCTAGGCATGTTTAGAGAAAAGCTTGTGATATTAAAGAACCATAAATGGTTGATGAAGCAAATATAGGCTCAGAGCTCAGACACAATGACTATCATTTTCATCAGAGTTTGAGTATCAGTTACTAATCACTAGCAAATAATGCTATTTAATTGAATTTGATACATACAGCAAGATTTTATCTCAATTGAATGGAGGAAAATTATGGATAAAGCTCAACTTTAGCTGCAACGAGAAGAATATAAACAAGTTTGCACTCTTTTTATCAAGCTCATATAAAATGGTATTTTATCGGCAAGTACCTTGCAAAGCAAAATGAACTTGGATGATAAAATTTATGTGATTCTACCTAAACAAAATTTTCAAAAATGGACAAGAAAATCTCGCACACTAGCCTAATTGTAAAAGTTTAACACTGGTATAAGTGATCACCCCTCAGTCAAAAGCAAACGTATCAAGGTATTGAAACCAGTGCCCTGATAGTCTAGTTTGCCAAGAAAGATCATAAACTGTCCTAATCAAGCACAGGGAATAAATATGCGCAAAAAACTCTAAAACTTTCAAAATTAATGACACGCCACATCACATGCTAGGTGGTAAAGCTGATTGTTATCAGTTCTAATCTCATAAGCTTTAACTTTTTTTAATTGCAATAGCGAGTGTAAAAATACATTTATTAACTAAGGGTAAAATTTGATAATCTGACAAACTATGCTATTGTTTAAAAACACACCCTAAAAAAGATGACAAATCAATAAGTTTAAATCGACCGCGCGATATTCTACAAGTGCTGAGACAATTTGAAAGGCAAAAGGCTAATGTTAAAATGCAAATGCAAAGCGAGGTCTAAGATGCAGGCATGCTTATAACTTTTTTTATTCTATTCAACATTGTCTTTATAGTTTTTAAATTGTTACATAATATTACATAATTAAAATTAATATAGTTACCGTTACTAGTTTTGTTTGTCTATTTTCTAGAGTCATGTAGAAAAGGCCTCAGGTACTCAGGCCTTCCGTTTCCCAAACTGGTATTTCTAGTCAGCTGTAAAAGAGAGCTTTTCTTAAAAGACATGCGTAAAAGTCAATCAATGTCACTTTGCGCTACTAAATAAATGTTTTGGTTATAAAATCTTTACATAAACCTGCTCAAACCTAGCAAACAGTATCTACTACTACTTTTATATATAATATATAAATTGTAAAGCTTGTCGTCATCACCGTCTGTTGTTTGGTCTGTTCAGTTATAGCTTATTAGTATCTAGCAATGACGAATACACATCGCAGAAAATTAGTTCTCGAAACATTCCGTTCATCAGAAGATAAACTAACCCCTTAAGCTATGCAAAATAAAATAGATTCATTTCGCGATATGAGTGGTTATTGAAGATAAAATATGCATAGCACTCTGTGTTATGCAACATCACTAAAGCTTGCTCTCAAAGCTCTTATTAGTAAGTTTAGCAATACGGATACTAACTTACTCAAATAATCGTTTGTTCGACAATGCGCCAGGCTAATTGCAAGTGGCAGGCTACTAGAATACATTACCCGTAATAGCTTCCCAGTTGGCTATAAAATTTAGTCTTCCTTTCAACTAGCTAACTAGTTTATTGACTTTGTGGCTACCTTGACGCCGGCCATTCATACGCTTAACTACAGTATCCCCATCAAATCCGTTTCCAGACAATTGTGGTGATTATGTGGCATCAAGCCTTTGCCACTTATGTGTTGTCACTGCCACATCAGGATGTTTTCGCATTGTTTGCCAAAATATTTTGTTTTCTTGATTAATTCTGACAAATATATTCATCATGTGAGGTTGTGGAGCTTAGCAACCATTACGCAAGTTTATCATAACAACCTTTTATTTATCAACTATCTCCTGAAAAGAGTAAAAGAGGTATGTTATTTACTATTCTAAATGTATTTTGTATAGCTTGCTCATGTTTCTCGTTCTGTTTTTGTCAATTATTAATCAAATTTTATCAATTAACCAAAACCTATATGTAGTCTTTAATTGTTTGCATGTTGTAAGGTTGTAAGAAGTGGTTCTATTGCTTGTGGTTTTTATAATTCAATATAGCGGGTTTTTAATACCTGTGCAACCTGGTCATTTGGATTTGGCTAGTTGTCTATAATACTAGTAGTGACCAACCCATTTTTAAAAAGCAAATAATATAACCTGCCTCTAAAAAGTTCCAAGGAAAACAAAAACAAATGTTTTGAATAATCTTCTATTGTCCTAGTTGGTCTGAGTATTGCCATGAGGCATATTATTGGTCAATATATCACTAGCACATGTGTTATTGATGAATATATCACCAGTGTGTGTCTTACTGGTCAAGATTTTACAGGTATTTGTTTTATTGGTTCATATAGATCACCGGCATGTGTGTTAGTGGTCAATATACCAACAGTAAATGTGTTATTTGTCATTATAACACCAGTATGTGTATTATTGCTCGATATGTAATTAGCATGTGTATTATTGGTTGCTATATTACCAATTTGTGTGTTACATTAGTTGATTTATTGCTAGTATTACACTATAATATGTACTATTGAACCCTACTTGCCAATATCATCTGATACTAAATAGGAGTTGATTTATTAAAAACATTGCATTTTATCACACAACAAAAAAATGTAGTCGTTTATCGGCATTGTGACCATGCTGGGGGTTGAAATAAAAGGACTCATTTTATTAGTAGGCAGGTTAAGTGGCAAGGCTGGTAAAACGAGATTGTAGTGGTGTTACTTTCAAAGGATCAAAAAGTTTAGCGCTTATTAATTCATTTTAAATAGCACTTTTTATACGTAGGCTGGCGGTTAACAACCGCTAACATCTACTGACATTCAGCTAAAATCCACTAACATCCGGCTAACACCTTCTAACAACCGCTAACTTCCGCTAACATCCTAGCATCTGCTAACATCCGGCTACCATCCGCTAACATCCGGCTACCATCCGCTAACCAGAGAATATAGAATCAAACTAAATAAATATTGAGAGTCATTTGACAATCAAGGTTTAAAAAGCTCCAATAGGCTTCAGTGTTATGAAGCATACAAACATCAACAAACGATTTTTAGTGATTTTTTATGTGAATAAAACCTTACGACTGTCATAAAATTAACATGTAAAATTAACCCAGAGTGCTGCCGCAATCAGTAAACCAAACCACTCATAATACTTGCTTTATTGAAAAACATGCTGCCATAAAGCATTCAAATATGAATGAAAAAGGAAGTGTTCTGTTTTGGAACCTAGCCTGTGTTCTTTCTTCAAACACTTCTGGTTGCTTTGTCATGCAAGGTTGTTTCTCATGAAGGCCATAAAATGCTGTGACAAGCATTTTGTTAGTTGTTTAAGGTCATTGGAATTCTAGGATTTTTCTAGACTAAAATTGATGTCCAAAATATCAAAATTACCGTTTTCAGATAAACGTTTCCATCAATAACATTATTAGAATAATGGTTCCTGTTTGTCCCTCTCAATATGGCATTGGCTATCGGGTTTAACTGACAACTGTTATGCATCTAGATCGGCACATAGTTTGTTTTGTATTTGCTCATGATTGTTAAGAAAATGCGTTTTATATTGTGTTGGTTAAATTTCTACAGATGTTCAAATAATATAAAAATAGGTTAGTTAGAAGTTTTTCTCTTGTTTTTGTTTAAACTGAGTGAACGTATAAGAAACTGATGCTGGTGAGACCGCATACTGGCATAGTCGTTATGGAAGTCTAGACACGTTTTTTCTGAACATTTTCTCTGCGATCAACTGTTTTTATTTTAACCTTTATACACCCTGACAGTTAGATCACCTACAACAGCAAACAAAATTTCATGTGATAGAATAGTATCATTTTTATCTGGCAAAATCCATAGAAATTTAAATCAATAAGAGAGCAAGTGTCACAATTTTTTTTTAATTTGGAAGAATGTGTCACTTTGAACTTCACAAGCGTCAGCTTTAACGTTGCCGTTTTGAGAATCTACTTAAGTTTAATCAGTTTATGCGGCTATGACCATATAGGCACCTTGTGTGAATTAACTTTCATATACTTTTAGTCATTCAGTGTTCATGTCGAGATGTGCCGCTTTGTGGGTGATAAATTTGTAAAATAAATATGTCAAGGAAGCTGAGCTTTTAGCTCAGCTCAGAATTTAGTGCTTCACTCAATATATAGACTTTGCGGATATTTTAAAGAACACGAAGAAAAGTAACACTTAAGAAGTATTTTTCAATTGCTTTAAAGAATAGAGAAAGCATAATATTATTATGCTTTATTATTCATCTTGAGGTGTTGACTGATGTTCTAAAAAAAGAATCAAGGAGATTGACCAACCAGAAGCTGAGATATAGCCAGCCAAACACAGGTCTACCAAAAAACAAAAGTGTTTTGGTAATCATCAATATATGACGTATGAAATCGACTTGTGTGTCATTGGTCAATTAAGCCAACTAATGCGCTCTCCTATAACAATCACGGCGTTTTAATTGGTTTAATCCCTGGAAGTATAGAACAATCAAATTGGGCCTAACAATCATCGATCCTAGAATTCCGAACCAGTCCCTCTGATGTGTAGATTAGTTTTAGCATAAAATAATTACACGCATCTATTATTTCGCAACATTTCGCTATCTTGCTAGTTCAGCTCAGTTTTGTTGTTCTCCTACTTAGCTTCCCTATTCAGACTCATCTTTAGCGTTGTTCAGATTTTTTAACTATAGCTAATAAATAGAATCAATTAAATCAATCTCGGTTATCATTTGGAATTTTCTACAAATTATATTAGTTACATCATTTATTCTATACGCAGTTATATTATTATTTTGTATAATATGCATTATGAATATTATATAAATCATAAAAAATAATCATAGATAAGATAATAGATCAATAGAAAAATCAAAGCAAAAGTTATCGTTTTCTTTTCTTATAGCAAGAGCAGCACGGTCAAGTTAGTCTTTTTAAGATTATGGCTGTAGTGAACTTCCAGTCTGTTAACCCTTTAGCGACGATCGGCTAACGGCTTGGAAAGTACCAGCGGACGGGGGCAATTACTAGGGCGATTTGACCCTTCGACATGACTGCATAAAAACTGCAGTAACTTACATCACAACTGCGGTAGTGGCATAAATCAACCTGCATGAGAAAGCTGAGAAATTATTCTACAAGCTCATTGTTTTTGCATGCAATTAGCTTGCAAATGCTTTCCAGCAAACGTGTCCATTTGTTGAAGAGATGATTTTTTTATTTTCATGTGCCAACTTCTATTGCATTTTCCAAATTGATACGAATAATCGACAATGTTGTACAAATACTACTTGCAAGGATTGATAGGTTCACAACAGTTTGCAGAAAAAATTGGTCGTCTAAGGGCTTTGAAAGTTAAGTTATGAGCTCCGTTACATTACGGGAGCGCACCTCGAAATTATCAGTGCGCGACCTATAAGACAAGCAAAAATTGAAGACCTGACATGGCCGCCTAAAAATCGCAATAACTTGCATACAAATTGACATGGAGCTATAAATTAATATGCATTGGACAGCTTAGAAATTTCTCAACAGGCAGCCAATAATTTCCTGGAAATAGTCTGTGATTATTTTTGACAAATTATTAATTTGTCCAAGTTTTCACTTCTTTTTCCATAAAATATCGATAACAAATACATTTTTAAAAGCAATAACTCTGTGAAAATGATTTATAATAAGCATCTGCACAGTGTCATATGTTTGCAAGAGTTTGCAAAAAAAAAATTTGTTTAAGTGCATTAAAAGTAGAATTAGGAGCTTCGGTGCATTGCGGATAAAGGCCTTCAAAATGCTCATGACGCCATGTCGATAACCGTGCAACAGTCGCCCGACAAGGCAGCTCAAACCTTGCTATAACTCTCGTGCAATTTGGCATAAAGCTGCAAATGAATATGCATCTGAAAGCTGAGATATTTTTCTATACAGACTGAGATTGTTTCCTCCAGACAGCTTGTGAAAACTTAGCATTTTGAGATCTATATGTTTGCAGTTATGATTTTTTGCATTCTATTTATTAATATGTATTTCTTGAAGCTATATATGTATCAATTTTGCATATCAACTCATTGCACAGACTCATATGCGCTGCAGCAAAGATTAACTGTTTGTGTACAAGAAGAATGGAATGGTGGGCCTGTATTCACACATTTGGTGAAGCAGCAACAGACAAGAAGCAACATTTATTATGAACAGACACTGCAAATCATGGAAAAAGCAATCTGCTACATTGCAGAACATGTGAACTGAACTCTCTTGATTAGTTGGCTGCCCTGAAAAGGGCAATGGACAACAAATACAACATATCAAAGTAATGCAGAACAAATACAACATATCAATGCAATGCAGAACAAATACAATAGACTAGATGACATTTCAGCAAATGTATGTACAAAAGCTAAAAATACAAAGCAATGAAACAGTTGCCAAAACTAAATAAATTACAATTTGTAAAGAAATTTATCTAGCATGGTAAGGAATAAAACATGACTCGCACAAAGATACTCCACATGCTAGGCATCTAAATTTAGTTTCGCTTCGTTTACGGGTGCCGTCATCATTTTGCCTTGAGCAGCACTTACAAACTCTATATTTTGGTTTTCTATTTTTTCCTGGACTATTTGGCACTAGTCGATGAGGGGAAGAAGTTGAAGCGCAGAAACTAGTGTATTTGCGGCAAGACCCAGTGTATTCAAATATCTGTTCAATTAATTTATTTCGAAACTCTAGGTCAGTTATTTTACAGCCGCTATGTACTCTATAAACTATGACTGCATTATACACACAAATATCCAATAAGTGAAAAAATAATTTTTTGTACCATTTCATGGTTTTACGCGCAGCGTTATAATAATGCAAGTTTTGATCTGATTTGTCAACTCCCCCCATGTATTTGTTGTAATCCAAAATAGCAGCTGGTTTGCAAATTTTACCCCCTTTATAATTTACTTTGCCTGTATCTACGACTTCCAAGTTTTTATGCATAGTTGAAATTACACAAATACATTTTTTATCTCTCCAACAGCCAACCATACTATCACCATTAGAAAAACTCGTTGTTTCACCTTTTTTAATAGCTTTTCCATTACATAATTTTAAATCTTTAGGAACACCTTTTCTGTTTGGACGCAGAGTTCCGCAAACATGAGTGTTATTTTTTATAAGTTCAGCAGCTAACTCTGGCGAATTATAATAATTGTCCATATATAAGCAACGACCTGTATTCAGCAAACCATTCATTAATTTCATTACTATATTATGGGTGACTCCTCTGCCGGTACCTTCAGCTTGCTCTCGCTCATCACCTATGTACACAGACAGCTTGTGCACGTAGCCAGAGACAGCATCGCAGAGAGCAAATATCTTAATTCCAAATCTGGATCTTTTAGATGGAATATACTGTTTGAAGCTAAGCCGTCCTTTCCAAGCCAGCAAGCTTTCATCTAAAGATATAAATTTACCTGGCAGTAAAACAGAAGATAACCGCTCACATATCATGGATAACACATTGCCTAGCTTGAACAATTTATTGCCAGCAGGGTTTTCCGAGTTGTCAGTGAAATGTAAACAGTTTAAAATCGTTAAAAACCTGTCTCTTGAAATTATTTTCCCAAATATTGACGTAGATAAATGGGCACGGGTAGACCAGTAAGATTTTAGAGTAGGCTTTTTAACAATACCCATGAGCACAACTAAACCAAAAACTCGCCAAATATCTTTGTCATCGACAGGCTCCCAGGCATCGCAATGTTTTTGAAGGCCATATCTATTTGTTTCGTTAACTATTACATTCATGATGGCCGATGTGATAAAAAGTTTTAAATAATCAAGAATACTTATCTGACCAGGAATTCGACTTTTTACTCCTGCCAAGCTTTCATCAAAATGCAAATCTTTGGGTTTTAAGTCGGCTCCTCTTTGAAAGCCGTAAATACTCCCTGTTTCATCGCCGGCCGTTTCACTCTCATTTTCGCTATCAGATTCACTCTGTTGATCTTCTATTTCACATGCATCGTTTTCCCCACTTTCTTCTGACCTGATATCCTCTTCCTCACTTTCGAACCAGTTGATGTCTTCATCTAAACGTACTTTTTTGGCTGAGCTGGAACAATCGTGTCCGTCCATGTTGACTAGCTTTTCAAAAAGGAAGAGCATTTTTTTGCAACGTGTTCTTCTTGCACATGCGTATTAGGGATTATTTTTCAGTCTCAAAACATTACTACAAAACCTACTGAAATTGATGAAATAATTAATTTTATTTTTAAACGCTTTTTTCTTAAAAAATAAAATATTTTAAAAAAGGTCTATCGTAGAATGATTTCTAACGGGCTTTCACGTGATTCGGCCTCTGAGACATTGCCCGGTTGACGGGCTTTCACGTGATTCGTCCCCAAAGAGTTAATAGTGACGATAATCATGAAAATCAACTGAATGCTGCAGTAGATACACAGTAGAAAAATGATGAAGGAACAAAAAGTCCCATTCCTATTTCGTATTCTAAAAAAACTGCAATCGCGGATATCGCATATAGACTATACACGCGCCGTTCGTTGAACAGATGATCTTCGGAGCATATCCGTGGAGATCGAGTTAAAATTTGAAGCACAATAGTCAAAATCTGCTCTTCTGCTTTAAAAAATCATGACGAGGGGTTGTGGGCAAATGCCTTTACCACACAATGTTTGGATGATTTTCCTGAGAAACCAGAGCTAGTATGTAAATTATTTACTATCGCGAGAAGCGTTTCACATCTCGTAGCCAAAACAATCATTATAAGTAACGGCGGTAAGGGTGCGAAACTCCGGCACATGACCATTAAGTCGATTTTATACGTCATAGTTTTCGGGATTTTCGAAGGGTTTTCCTCTGATTCTTTATTAGGTAGACCTGTGTTTGGCTGTCTATATCTCAGCTTCTAGGGGGTCAATCTCCTTGATTCTTTTTTCAGAACATCAGTCAACACCTCAAGATAACTAATAAATCATAATAATATTATGCTTTCTCTATTCTTTAAGTATTTGAAGGCTGCTATTTTTAATAAAAAAGATTTTTATCAGTGTTTTTAAAAATACATAAGAAAATATGATAAGTTTAGCAAACCTCATGTATGCATATATTTATAAGTTTTTATTTGGCAATTTTAATCAACAAAAAAATGATGTTTTTTGTTATAAGCCAAAAAAATCAAAAAAAACTGAGAAAGCATGTAAAAAATTGTTGAGTGAGCTGATCAGACAGTTTTATATTTTTTTCTAATCTAATAGCATTGCGAAGGAGCTGGATAGCTAATTGAAGGTTGTAGTAAAAGAAGGCTCATATGCTAAAATATTAAATAGTAGATGTGGAACTTCAACGTCCCAAAAATAAAAAACGATGGCTGCCGCAACTTCTTTGCTCCAGTTTGAGCTGTTCCCACTGACATTGCAAAAGCTAGAAATGAAATAAAACAATAGCAACTGAATTCATATCAAAAGATTTGCAAATTTGTGCTAAAATATTGCTTCATAGCTTGAAAGGGATTTTAATATTGTACTTTGTTGAATATAAGGCTCAAAATGATTAACCATAAACTTATCACTGTTTGCTTGCATCAGTCCAAACATACTAGACGGCTATCTTAAAATACGGTCAAGAGAAGACACAGGATTCACAGTTTTTAGCTTAACTTTACTGTGAGGTGACTTAAACTATTTTCAAAAACGCTAATAATTTATTTTACTTGTTCTGGAGTTTTCAAAATTGAAAACAGAACATTGAACAACAACTAGTCTGTTGAAGCCTCAGCAAAAGCTGTTGAGTCTAACTATAATGGGAAACTCTAACAATTCATCCTTAGAGGTAATAACTTTGCAGGAGCATTTCTAAGACTCTAACTAGTTATCTAACTTCACAGTGAGTCAGCAACTGTAAATGAAGACTAGTAATATAGGCTGCTATCCTGCCATAGATCTGTATGCTTGCATATTTGATCAATGGAAACTCAAGCGTATATTAGGATTAGACAAAATCAATAGACTATGAGGATGAATATGGTACTACATGGTACTGGATGGCACTAAGAGTTCTAAATAGAAAGATATTAACAGTGTTTGCACTGGTCAATGTCATTTAAAGCGAATTCGACCATAAGATAAGAACGAAACAAAAATGAAAAAGTGTAAATAAATTATGTGTATTGAAAGCAAAAAATTTCAAAAGTAAGCAGATTTATCCTAACCCAATTAATTGGAATGCCTTTAGTTGAATTTTTTTAAGTTTTTAACAAACCACATATAAAAGCATTCTTACATGTATTGTATTTGCAATCAATGGTTTGAAAGATTTAGGTAGCTTTCTATGGAGTAAAAAATAGCATTGCTCTTTAGTCCCAGTGTGATAAACCAACGGTTAAACTTTCAGCAGAAACAAGCAAAATATTTTTGTTGTATTACCACAAGCTTTGTATGACTTAAAAATACTCCATAATGAAGTCTGGCTATGACTGACCAAACTGTTTCAAATTGCGTATATTGAGAGACTAGACTTTTTAAAACCTTTGGTACTACGCTACATTCATAGCTAGATGTGGAAGGAGGGTAGTTTCAGGTGAAAAAGTAGGAACTCTCAATGGTACTTACTGTGAATAAAACATTGAAATGTTGCATTTTTAGGCAGATCACAACCACAAAAAACACTATGGTTACTGTAGGTAACTATAGTCACTAAAGCTAGCATACTATTTTGTTACTAATGTTTAATACGCACACTATGTAAGTACAATAATAATGTTTTTTAGT
Organism: Watersipora subatra; assembly: GCF_963576615.1. Lineage (NCBI taxonomy): Eukaryota > Metazoa > Bryozoa > Gymnolaemata > Cheilostomatida > Watersiporidae > Watersipora > Watersipora subatra. Next base: position 45,749,883 of record NC_088717.1, read on the forward strand.
CTGGAGAGAGGAGGGGCAAGTGTGCGCATTAGATAATTACAGTGGGTTTCTAAAACCATCTATACAACATTATTGTGATGCCAACACTGAAATGAATCAAGGTCTCACGATGGGGTGCACTGTAATTAGCTACTCTCTAAGCAGAGAAGCTCTGTACATAGCCTACCAAAACAGCTGCAAGCTGCTACTGACCGTATGCAAACACATGGCCAAGCCACTCTACCCAGCTCGTAGTTAATCACACATCCCTACCCAGTCAATGACTTGAACAGTAACTACTTTTATGCAATGCTTTTGTTGTGTATAGCAGATTTACAATAGCCTCTTGAATAGCCTTGAATGTTTTCTTTAGTAGCAAGTTTGCTATTGAAGGTTGTGTGGTTAGAAGGCATTGGGATTGCAAAGAGTCTCAATAAACTACCCTAGGACACTTTTATTTCGTTAGTATTTAGTTTCGTGAGTAGCCCACAGAGTAAAATTTCGCTGCAACTTAATTTCGCGACTCTGGTGAGTGCGAAAATATATTGATGTGAAAATAAATGCAGTAGAACAAACAGATTAGATTCCTCAGGTCCAGTTTGCTAGTAAGAAAAGATTTTCGATTTCGGACTAGTTTGTATTTGTAAACTGCGGGTAGAAATGTGTGGGCAAGATCCATAATTCAATTTGATCGTTTGCTGTCATTTGCTTTTTGGATTATCAATGACGTCTAGGTCCCTTTATATGACAATTTTATTGTGGATATCAATGAACAAAGTTATTTAATTTCACATTTCGCTCGTTCGTTATGATAGTTTAGTTTTGCTCATGAAACTTTCGCGAGAGGATGACTCAGCGAAAATTCGGAAGTTAGATGATGCGAATACATAAGTCACAGTAAATACAGTCACTGTAAACATAATATTAACAGTCTGTTGCTGCATTTTTAGTGGTTTGTGTGAATGTATGTAGGCTAGTGCATTATAAAATTCTACAGCAAAAAACCATAAAAATTCACATTTTGCTTTTAAAAATGATAAATTATATTAATAAAACTTTTAAGTTCATGTAAACCGTGATAAATCAGGCTAAGTTGAACTAAATTCGGTTATTTGGAAGATTTCAAAGTTTTAGTTGCGTCTACTGATTCTCACAGTCAAAAGCTTTTTGAATTATGTCCTTATACTATATAAAAGCTGTGAATGCCTTCCTTTACGTATTAATTCAGCGTTATTAACGTATTAACCCAGGTTTAATGACAGCTGGTACAAAATTATTCCAATAACTTCTGTCAACACCTTTATTAAACATCATTTATCATCTATCTGCATATTGATAGTGTTTGAAGCTTGTTTCAGCAAGTAAGCCAAGCAAATCTATGCATTCACCATCAAAAGTAACTAAAAAACTGCGCATAACTCCAAATTGCTACTTTTGTTAATCTCTATGCTGTTGTGGCTCTGATGAAAAATCGGTTGTTAAAATTACAAATGGTTAGTACCTGCGCAACCAATTTGTCATAATCAGCTTATGACGTGTACTATGCCCTATTCTTTGAATACCTCAGAAGGCAAGCTGTGCGCTATTCAATGGTGACTAGGTTTACCATTGGTCAACTGCTTTGGAATCAATTGACGCATTGCCTCGAACAGCCAATCAGATTCTAGAATGAGACCCAATGCTGGGCCTTTGTAAATCATTAGTGGACTAGACTGCCATAAGTTTGCTCTTTCCATGCAGGTGAGTACGAGTTACTTGCTGGGTTTCAGATTTATGCTACGATGGGTAGTAGTTTTACGATTGGGAAAACATTACCAGCGTGTATTGTTTGTGAAAAATGTGTGCATATAAAGTTATAGGATTAGTAGCTAATCTTATAAAATAAATCATACATTAAGCTCAATGCTTGGCAAATGTAAGTTTGTAATACTATTATGTCTTGCAGTTGAACATTTTCTTGGAAAACTTATTCAACATGCTGCACAATTTTGGAACTTTTTAAAACTTTTTGTCAGCAGCGTTAGCCACTTGCCTTGAATATTAGTAGCATTGTCTTTGTAAACAATGTATTAGGTAAAATATTGCTTGTGATCAGCTGAATGACTTCAGCCAAGATTACTACTTGCCTTGCAAATAGAGGCAGTGGTGAGAAAAAGTTTGTTCTTAACCCTGTGGTTGTCTACAATGCGTGTAGTACCAATGAGTCAAGTAACATTCAGTTTAGTTGGCTTTAAGTCATTTTCTAAGTTTGTGGTGAGACAGACCAGTAAAGAGTCAGCGCAAGCTGGTGTTATTTAACATCCACTAGCTAGCTACTTCAAATTGAAAAATAGATTTATGCATTTCAAGTTGCTCAACGTTGCTCACTGTTTAGCTGTTAGCTTTATAAAACAAGATTGCTTGCGACAAAAAAATGATTAATTACCAAAAATTACAATACTGGAAAAAGTGGTTATTTTCTGGATAATTCATGGCTGACATCATAATGTAAATCAACTACATTATTTGATGATTTTATGCAAATTTTGATAAATACTCTCCTGACATGTTCCCTGCCACTCTCAGCTAACTGGGTTAATGCCAGAAAAAACTGATGGCACTCAAATGCGGTTGGTAAACTAATTTTGTAATTATTGTTTTCATATTGGAATAGCAGTAAAATTTGAGTCAACAGCTTACCCAACTTCTCACCCATTGTGGTGCATTTACTCTATCAACAGCCATATAATAAGATAAGAATTTGTCAGGCCTTTATGATGAATTGATAAATTAGTGTTTTGATAAAACTAGGTCACAATGGCACCGTACTGTTCTGTCTAAACAACATGGTCCGCAAGGTCGGCACAGTTGGTCATGCGTGTCAACTATGCTATAGTTTATGATTGTTGGACAAAGCCATGTAAGAAGTGATCCCATGGCGGCTACTTGAATTGTAATGAGATGATATTGCAAAATACATGGGCTGCTCATAACACATTGTTTGCGAAACTTCGTCTTTAGTTTGTGAGCTTTGTCAACTTAGCACAGTCAATTCATATAAGCTTTTAGAGGTTTTATTCACCGAAAGGTATGAATGTGAAGATAAAAGTTTTTTGATGAAAGTGTTTGCTGTTGCTTAGTCAGTTGCTTGTTCAATAGCTGAAATTTCTTGGTTTATGCAAATTATTATGGGCAGTCGTAGTTTACCATATTTTATCCTGTTTAAAATTACAATCGCAATATCAAGAATGCGCTATATAACGTTAATTTTGATTAGCATGTGCTACATTCATCCTCAAAAATTTTTGTTATATTCTTAGGTTAATGAAATCTGATTTTAGAAGTTGAATAAAATGTGACCCAGGCAGTCAGAATGTACAATCGTGCTAAAACAACATTTTTGAGTTATTTACAGATTCAAAATCAGCAATATCTGAGAATTTTAATGCAATTTAAACTTTTTAAATCGGATTATGTATGCCCAGGTTATGCAAGATTTAGTAGAGAAGGTCTCACGATGAACTAAAACTGTTGTTTTGAGTTTAGGCAGGATAAGGTTGCCGATTCATGAATCGTAAATCATGGTATTTGTTTACAAATCAAAATGCCATAGCAACAGACCACTTAATCTCAACCTATATTGATGAAACCTGGCATTCTACACATTAAAACCCTGAAAAAGATGATGGTCACATTTTTATTTAAATTTGATTGATGGTTGACCTTCCAAAGGTCAAGGTAAGGTCAGCAATACATGTGGCTAAAAGCTCACCTTCCTGGAGATTTACATTAAAAGGGTTTGCTTCAAACTGGGCACTTCTCATCAAGCTATATTGCTATGACTGCATATAATGAATCCAACGACTTATCAAAATGTTGGAAGTGCATTCAAAATTGTCCATCTATACAGAAGGTCATGGTAAGGTCCACGAAAGGTGACCACAGAGGGCATCAAGATGCGGAAATATCAACCCAACTCATCAAGTGACCATTCAATCTAGAGCTATTATGTTGTTTAACACTCACACATTGTAACACAGAGTACACTGCAGAGATTTATTGTAGCCCATTCAACGGGTTTGCTTGTTTTATTAGTGGCAGTTTGTCCCAACACAACCATATAAAATGTATCCTTCGGTAATCCTTGATACACAGTTCTAACGAGGCTTATTTGTTTAGATGACATAAAACTAGTGTAAATTTCCTTACATTTGCATCCGCTTATTAGTTTGATGTCAACAGCTATAATGGGAAAGCTATCAGCAGTGATAGGCTGATAGTTATTCTCTGTAATTTAATTAATTATGATGATCGCTATTACTCTCCTTATCGTTAGCAGCCACATATTGCGTAAGCAGCTGTCTTTCTGAGGTTTCCCTATTATCACAATCCTGATCATCGCGTTCACTATAATCTGAGGCAGCCGACTTAGATTCTAAGTAGAAATACTTAGAATTACATCTAAATTATTAGCGTCAACTAGCCGTAATTTGTGCGACGGTTTATTTTGTTTTAGCCTGAAGCGTTGAAACAGAAAATGGCCACATACACGCGCCCACCCGCAATAAAAGTCTATACTTAAGATCTTGGGTTATGACAAATTCCATAGCAACCACCGATATTGGTAGATTTAAATGGCAATTCTGGCTTTATGATTGGTCAGACACAAAAATAAACAAGACCACGTGAAAGAGCAGGGTTGAATGCACTATAAACCACTGTTTACTAAAATAGTGACGGTGAGTCGTATAATAGCATATAGCACACGTTACGCTCTATTGTGAACAATCCAATTACCGCACGATTGTACATTCTGACTGCCGGGGTCACAAATGGTGGTACAAATACTGCTTCATATATTACTTTGGTGTTATGATTAAACAAAAGATCTTTGGAATCCAATGATGAGGAAGTATAATGTTCTTGATCTGTTGGCTACCATCCTAATTTCTAACAGCACCACCTATAAAATATGCTTCGGTACCAACTTATTAAGATATAATATTATACATCAGCTGGTGAAATTCCACAATTTTGTTGCTCATGCAGCTCGGCTACTTTTCGACCACTTTTTTAAAAACCATGTTTGTGTTGGAAGATTTACAAGAATTATTTTGGCTTACAGTAGTATTATTACTGATAAAGATACAAGGAATTACTTTCAGTAGCAGTATTATTTAATAAAAAACTCTAAAAGTTTGATTTAAAATTAGTGAAAATTTGTAGCTGTAATGCATCTGACAAAACTGGTCATCACTACTAAGAAGAAAATGCAATAAAAATATGATTTTTTGTTAAATAAAGTCAAATAAGAGTTTGCAAAGTGAAACTACGCTCAGAAAAGGTTGTAAACATTTTTCTATATGCTCAAGGTGTGCAGATAATTGTTTCCTTTCCTTCAAGTACATACATGTATATGGTAGACTAAGTACATACATGTATATGGTAGATTAAGTACATACATGTATATGGTAGACTAAGTACTTACATGTATATGGTAGACTAAGTACATACATGTATATGGTAGACTAAGTACATACACGTATATGGTAGACTAAATAAATTGCTACACACTAATCAGAAGCGATTGGTGGAAAGCCTACTGAAGCTGCATGATTCATGCCTAAATGTTTTGCAAAAATGGTTAATTATTTATAATCATTCAATATTTCAGCAGTTATGCACTGCACTAAGCATCAAAAAAACTATTTATAACCTGCCAGGTTTATGGTGGGATTACTGATTTTTAATTAGCGAAGCTGATCTCAAAAGTTGGCCAGCCAACTAATTGATGCAATTAAGACACAGAACACCTTTTGAATAAAACTGAAATTAGAGGCCTTGACCTCAAGTTGGATCATTTGTAGGGAACAAAATATAATATCCAATGATCAGTCTTTTTGAGAATGGTTTTGAGATAAAATTGGTTTCTACAATTGCTCATAAATGCACAATTGCGCATTTATGCACAATATATATATTGCGCGTCTATATAATGTGCATATGTTTATATGCCCAATTGCAATACATATTGTAATTGCAATATATACTGCAATTGCAATATATGTATTTAGGCCTAAATATGTATATGTATATGTATTGCAATATATATTATAACTGAAATATATACTGCAGATGCAATATATATACTGCATATATATTGTTTAATATATATTGTAATTGCAATGGATATAGTAACTGAAATATATACTGTAGATGCGATATATATACTGTATATATACTGCATAATATATATTATAATTGCAATATATACTGCAATTGTAATATATATATAGCCTAGGCTATATATATATGTATGTATGTATATATATAAATATATATATATATATATCTATATATGTACATGGATATATATATAACTGTTTCCTCACCTCGGTTAACCCATATGGGTGGTAATTTTTGCTCTAACTCAGGTCTCCTACCACAGACCAGGGAGTTTGAGCACTCGCCTCAAGATCTTAGCTGTTCCCAATAACGCACTTTCTGCAACTCAACTGAGTTGATTGGTGTCGGTATCTGGACAAGCCACATTTTATGTGCCATATTATTGCGCTTAGTGCCTCAATGACTACTGGAATTACAGTTGTTCTTACATCCCAGCACTTTTCAATCTCTTCTCCAAGAGAGAGATATTTCTGTACCTTTTCTTTTTCTCTTCTAGCGATATTGTAGTCATTGGATACTGCTATATCTATTATAGTAGCCCTTGGTTTTTGTTGTCCATTACTACTATATCTGGTTGGTTTGCTAGGACATGCTTGTCACTCCGGATGTAGAAGTCCCAGAGGATTTTAGCGCGGTCATTTTTATTGACCATACCAGGAGCTTCCCACCAGTGTTGTGGTTTTTTAAGGCCATACTCATCACGTAGACTTCTATACACAACACCTGCGACATGATTATGGCTCAGTGTATTCGTTTCTTGCTAGCTGATTGCAGTCACTGATGATGTGTTGGATGGTCTCAGGTGCACCTTTGCACAGTCTGCATCTAGGATCGTCTCTAGTGTGATGGATCTTTGTTTGGAGTTGCCTTGTTGGGCGCACTTGCTCTTGTGCTGCCATGAGTAGCGACTCTGTAATGGTCGTTAAGTGTTTTTTGTTCAGCCACATATATGTCTAGTGAAGATCGCCAACCTTAAATATTTTTCGGTAATAAGCACCATGAAGACGTTTCGTGTGCCAGTCAAATTCTTCATCATCAGGGCAAAGTTCTATTGTCAGAGCAGCCGATTGAAATTGAGCTCGCAACTTATCTGAAGTGGCCATGGAGGCTGCATTGGCTTTGATGCTTTGTTCTTCCTCTTTCACTGTCTGCTGTACACTTTTGAGTCCCTTACCGCCATTTTTCCTATCAAGATACAATCTAGTAGTATCAGATTTTTTGGTGGAGTGCTCCATGCATGGTCAGCAGTTTACGGGTTGCTATATCTGTTTCCTTGATGGCTTCCTCAGCCCACTTTATTATGCCTGCTGGATATCTTATTACTGACAGTGCATAAATATTTATTGCCAGGACTTGATTCCTAGCATTGAGCTGGCTCTGCAGGACCTGCCGAAGATGTTTCTTGTATTCGGTAATGGCTTCATGACATATCTCGCTTAGTGGTTGATGTTGCTTTGCATAATCCCCAAGTACTTGTACCCTTGTTCTATATATTTGATAGTACCATTTGGCATTCTTAGACCATCTGTGAGCATAGAATGGTCTTTCTTAAAAATTAGCTATCCAAATTTCTTAATACCGAAGGTCATTCCGATGTCCTTGCTGTATACCTGAGTGAGGTGTATTAGCGAATCATTGTTCCTTTCTGTGTTAGCGTATAGCTTAATGTCGTCCATGTAGAAAAGGTGGTTTATTTTTGTGACACTCTTAAACTAGAACCCATATTGAGTCTTTTCCAGCATATTGCTTAGAGGGTTTAGGCATATGCAGACGAGCAGCGGTGATAAGGAGTCACCTAGATAAATGCCTCGCCTAATTTTTACACTCGCCAGCTTTTGGCTATTAGTCTCCAGTTCCGTCTTCCATTTGGTCATTAACAAATTTATGAATGCCACAAGAGCAGGGTGAACATTTTACATACTGAGGCACTCGAGTATCGAACAATGGGGAATTGAGTCATGGGCCTTTTTGTAGCCAATCCAAGCCATGGCAAGATTGATATGCTTTCTCCTGCTGTATTGACAGACAGTCCGATCTACCAGTAACTGATGTTTGACTCCTCGGGTTTCGCGCCGATTTCCTTTCTGAGCACTAATCATATAGTGACTCATTTGCTCTTCCAGTTTCTCTGCAACTATTTCTGAGGGCAGTTTCCAGGTGGTGGGCAAACACGTTATTGGTCGATAGTTCTTGGAAATCGGCCCCTGCTTTGGATCTTTTATCAGAAGTACAGTTCGTCCTTTGGTCATCCATTCCGGATAGTCGCCTTCTTCTATTAGGCATTCCATCTGCTTAGCCCTTCTAGTGCAAAGTGATGTCAAATTTTTCAACCAGATGGCTTGAATCATGACATGACCAGGTGCTGCCCAGTTGTTCATACGCTGCACTCTGCACTTGATGTCCACTTCGCTGATGGTGAGTCCTTGATGAGCCACAGTATGTTGGTGGCTCTCTTTAAGCCTCTTCAGTCAATTTGCAGTGGTGTTATGAGTAGTCTCTTTCTTTCAAATGTCCTTCCAGAACTTTGAGGTTCTGAAGTGGAGAGGATCTGACACTGGTCTCCGCAGTTCACCTTTGAACTGGGAATACACTTTAGATAGATTATTGATGAACAGTTTGTTCATTCTCTTGTTATCCCGCCCTTTGGTGTACCGCTTCAACCGTGCCAAGAGTGCTACTAGCTGCCGTTTGGCAGATTTTAGACCGTCTTTTGTGGCTTCCCTTTTTGGACGCCGCCAAACTGTGGTTAGGTCTCTCACTGAGCCTACTAACTTTTTTGCGCAAGTCCTTGATCTTATTTTGTAGCCTCAGCTACATACATATATATATATATATATATATATATATATATATATGTATATATATAGAACTAACTACAGTGTTGGAGTATGTTAATATTACTTATCTTTCTTCCAGATTGATGTTTTACTCTGAGGTCACGACAGGTCTGTTTCATGCTGGTGCACTCTTCAGGTGACTTGTGTTACACTGTCACCTGTCACACATCACCTGAAGAGTGCGCCAGCACATTACAAGCCTGTCGTGACCCCAGAGTAAAACATCAATCCCGAAGAAAGATAAGTAACATTAACCTATTCAAACACTTTAGTTTGTTATAACACTTCTCACTTTTAGAGCAAAGAGTGCTGTTAGCAGTAGGCCTGACCACTTATCTATTATATATACATAAATGTATATATGTATATTTATATACATGTATATGTATATATATATATTGCTTATATTTTAGTTTTGCAGTTGGGCCACTTCTTATATTTTACTCACTGGTTCAAAATCTGGTATTTTGTTACATCTGTTTTTTGACACATATTTTGCCACTTCATCATATTTTTAAAGGGTCTAGTTTGTTATATAATCTTTAGAGTTTCAAATGTCAATAATTTTACCAATCATATTTACATGAGTACTTCACCTTTCATTGCAATCTTTAAATAGCCTGAGTTTGGAAGTTTGTAACAAATTAACCACACCTCTCTTTAATTTACTTTTACACTTAATGTAAGACACATCACCATGTACTATTTGTCACACTACCAGGTAAAAGTGGCAGCTTTCACCTATTTCACTCAATTCTGTTTGGGCTGAATTTCTGGTTTCAATCATTTTTCTATGAGAAGCAAAGAGGGCACTTGTTGCAACCTATCTGTATTTGGCCTTTTGTATGCATGAGCCACATTTTAGTTCAAGTCTAGTCTACTTCATTAGCTTCAATCAAGTTGTAACTGATATTTAGAAGTTTTCATCTCAAGCGAACCTATAATAATATTTTTAAAAAGTTCAAATAGTTGAAATGAAGCTATAAGAGTTGGTTCTATGTAAAAACACTAGCGCCATCTACCGATATACTAAAAGTAATTGTCATTTTACTATCAAACCATTTTTAATCCCAACTAATCAGTCCTCTCCTCCATATAAACACATCAATCTAAGAATATTTTTAGAGATAAAATTGTGTTAGTTGGCAATCCAATTGCTTTGGTTTAAGCTCAGTGTGTATGTTTCAATGACTCTCATCATTCGCATCATGCGAATTTGGGGTTGTGCGCAAGTTGGGCATTTAGTGTTTCCATGAACACCTGAGGGAATGACATTTAACCCACTGCTTGACCTGATAGGTCAAGTATTAGCCTAACTAATAACGCTGTAAACAGCAGTCTTGTCACGTCAGGCTAAGCTTAGCAGCAATCTAGCAGCAATCGTTGGGAACATTGGGTATTGGAGGCTGCTCAAATCGAAATAAAAATGACTGAAGCGTAAATTTGTTTATAATGTGCTAGCCATCAATTTTGTAATGCGCATTATTCGTAAGGGCCGTTTCCATGATTCGCAAGCGCGATGGTTTCGATAAAGTTTTGCGGATCGCAAAACTCGCTTAGCTTGCGGATCCATCCTGTTTCTATGACCCGGATAGCTTGCGGATTGACTCAAATTCGTGAATTATGCGCATCATAGAAACACAGTGAGTAGTTTTACAGAGCTTGCATCTATATCCTTCATTTTTTTGTGACGTTTATAGACAATTTTATCTTAAAAACACAAAGCTTTTGCAAGGAATTTTTAAAAATGATGCTTTTGTTCGTAATTTTTTTATTACAGTATCAAAACAACACCAAAAAGTACTATTAAATAAAAAACACGATCGTTTTTTACAAATATTGTGGCTTTTTTGTGAACGAGCGCATGTGCAAACGACTTGATGACATCAAAAAGTTTTTTCTAAGCATTTCGAGTATACTTGTAGGACTCACTTGACTCATATGAGTTTTAGGTTCAAGATGTGTCAAAGTCACTTGTTGCAGCTCAACATAATTATACGAAAACTAGACGGCAAGTTTGTTAGTCTGAGACTGCTTCTTGATAATTGTTTATATAATTCACCTGTTTGAATAACACTGCAGCGTTAACAAAGCATTTTAATTTTTTTTGCAGAGAAGCAGTATCAAAGCTCTAACTCGTTTGCCAAAAAGCTTTACCTCGTCTATCTCACCAAAAAATGGATTCTCGAGTTCTCCTTATAATTGGTAAGTGTTTTTTGACTTGTCAAAAGGCTAACTGTTGTTCGTAGCTTGATGGCATACTCTTACTCATATTTTTGGACAGAATCACTTGTTACATGCTACAAAGTTTTGGTGTATTTTTCATCTTCGTGGCATGTAAACGATTTAAAATATTAAATCTTCAAATCTTTGAAGCAATTCAAACCTTCCATTTCAAGGGGGTATTTTTGAAAACATCTTATCAACAACAGAGTTTTTTGTATGATGTAAACATCAATATTTGTATTATTGCACAAATCTTTGCGATCGAAGGTTGGATTTTCATACTTTCATTGTCTTCATTAGTGACATCCTTATAGCCCCCTACACAGCTCTGCTTTTAATACACTTTTTTTTATATATTATTTCTAAAATAAAAAAATTATAACTCCGAATTTGAAATAAAAAGTTATTACGCGCTTTGAAATTGACATTTGACTTTAAATGCATTTTAGGAGTGTCAGCCGCGATAGATGGTGTCAGAGTGCAACAGGCTAATATAGAAAACCCGAGTTGTGCAATAATTTCTTCGTAGCACGTAAACTCGTCAGCTACAAATAATTGCGTGCTTTGAGACCGCTCCTGCGTGCTTTGAGGCTGCTACTGCTTAGCATGTAAATGTGTCCTCCTTCATACCTTTTGATCAAAACCACAACTTCGAAGATCAAAAATTCGTAGCATGTGACACTGGTGAATGATATAGAAGTTTGACAAAGCTAACAAATTAAACTGGGCTAATCTTACTCGTAATGTTGAAAGTGGCACAAAAATGACATAAGGCTAGATAAATCTTTCAGTAAAAGTAAAAACCGTGTTGCAGACTTCAATAAAGCGTTTCATGACTTGATCTAATTTATTCCACCATGAGGCTTTTGCGCATTCGATAAAACTCTTGACCAAAAGATTTGTAATAAAGTACTGAAATTTTCAATGATCCTAAGATGACTCAGTCTGAAAGCCACAATGATAAGGTCACACAAAATAAACTGAGGTTTGTATAATAACAACTATAGCTAGGTTCTGAAGTGCTAATATGATAAAGCTTCAATTTAATTTAGTTAGTCAAAGATAATTACATAATGACAAGAAACATAGTATTAGTAAATAGAGGTTATGAGAAAAAGGTAATCCTTATTTTCCTTTCCTTATCCACACATATACACAAATATTTACATAGTTGACA